>NC_091140.1:24434932-24772935 GCF_041381155.1 Argopecten irradians
TTGTATGTAAAATCCTTAGAAATATTGTTTTTCAATAAGATTTCCTCATTTTGGGAGAGACAAGTTAGAACATCGTCTGAATATGATAAAGTAATATTGTATCACAAAATGAGATTGTGAAAAAGTTCTCTACCAATGCTAAATGGAGTAAGCGTATATATACGAATGAGTACTTAATTACTGGAGTAAGGGAAATAACTCCTTCATTCTTATCCGTGTAACTTTCGGCAGCCCATCAAACATGGAAGTCAACAGATACTATCCTCGATATTGCAAAGGTTACTATCGATACTTTTCTATCCACGACAATGGTAGTAACCCCTGGATTATCGAGGGCGATAGATACATGCCGTAGAGGTAACGTCGTTTCTTACAATAGTAATGAATTTATTATTATAGCATCTGTTGTTTTTTTGTTTCGTTTTCGCCTCGATGGCTAGACTGACGATCAATTGACAATCAGTATTTTTTAGCTACATTGTTGTGTATGATGACATTTTTCTTATAAATAAATATGCCCTGTATATAATCTTAGACATATTTCATACAAAAAAACTCTTCTTATGACAATAGGACAAATTACTTATACGTATGTATAAAAACATGTGCACTTTAATACCAAATCAGTAATGCCATATAGATACAAGTTATTCCTGACAGTATTTGTTAATATCATGCATTTCCTTTTAAAATTTTTTGTATTCTTTTGTATTGTATTCATTGTTTGGTATTGTAATAATTGTGATATTGCCCTGACCCCGATATCCAGCTATTTAGCGATTTGCTCGAGTATCGTTAAGTGGGTGTATCCTGAAGCTGAGCTCAGACTATCTTTTAGAGGACTGTTTCCGGAGAATCTGTTTCCCTGGATGGACATTCAAAGTACTGTTGTCCTCAGTCATCTACACCTTATCCCGGATAAGTCTTTATGTCCTTAGGATACATCTTTACAGTGTACATATACCTTTCCTTGGTAAAATACAGTGTCGTGCATGCCTCAATCTCTCCTTCATGGACTATCCTACGGGATCGTATGTGGAGGATGTACATGTAACATACGTTTTATACTTTATAACACACAAAAAATTAAATATATTTTTTATGCTTCTCCATTTTTGTTTTTGTTTATTCGTCTGTTTTCTTGTTTGTAAAAGTTTTATGATTCAGGGTGCGGTATCGGAACAGTATTAGTACCATAGTGGAATCGTGGTTCCTAGAGTATGTTTTACAGAAACAAACCCCAACTCCAGCGGAATTTTACATTCCTCAGCCAAATCTAGACAAAGTGAACAATAGTAACAAAATTCAGGTTCTAAACAGGTTTCTCTCCTATAACACATATATCGTGACAACAACATGAATTTTAACATCTCCGTGCGTTGTGTTTAGCAACAGGTTATTTTGGGTTGTAATTACCAAGAGCTGATTCCTGCGAAGTATGGTGTACAACGCCAGCCGTTACCGAATGTTCACTTCATTTCAGTGTTAAAAAAAGTTTGAACGCTTTCTTTGCAAATCGTTTTAAACGACTTTTCCGTAAAATTTAATTACATTGGAATGCATGTCCAAGTAATGTGAATTTATACATGTAGCACTGTTAATTGTTGTTGAATGCCCTATGTACGTACATGTACATGTATAATGCCATGGGTAATCCCACGTAAAGATACCATCTACAAAACAAACATAACACTTACAATTTTCAGTTTTTTTGCCGGGATATCATAATATTGTAATCATCTTGAATGTATTTTGGAGTAACTTTTATGGGGGGGGGGGGGGGGTTATTTCTATTTCTAGCACAACGTCTCACGCTCCCCACATTTCTACTAGCTGCCACCACATCCGTCCCCGACTTCCATCTCTCTTCCCCTCAAAGCAAACGCCCCCCCTACTCAAACGCCCCCATCCCCAGCGCCCAACCACCACCGACTCCCTCCCGCCTAATTCCCTCAAATTAAAAATAAATAACAGCTGTTCTTATTGGCAAACCTTACAACTACCAGACGAAATGTAATGGTAGATGACAGTCCTTCTCTGCATGAGATCTGACCCTGTATCTAAGTCTCCTTTAGACTAGGACCGACACACAGCTCTTATCAGCAGCCGAACCCATAAGTTACAGACTTTTTTTCTTGAGACATTTTACCACTGAAGATATGGAAGCTGCATCTTTGGTTCAGCAGGCAAGAGAAATTCCACTGTCACTCACAAAGTATATGTTAACAAGTCAAAAGTTGGATGTTATCTAGTATTAACCGTTAAGATATAAAGGGTTAAATTCCACCAGTACAACGTGACTCAGTTCACAACATTTGCATCTTCAACATCGAAGTTCACCATAATGGTTATCGATCTAGACCATCTCTGATATTTTTACATATCAGGATAAAAAAACTTCCCATGTAGGTATATTTCTTCAACTCCGGTTTTTTAGCTTCCCTCGGATCTTAGTGCTCGCGTGGATCAATGTGACGATAAATACGTTCAGTCTTTTTTTTGATCTTATCGCAAAAAAAATCGTTTTCAACATATCTATTGTCTCTAATTACTCCGAGTTTCATCTGGCCACTCGGGTCGACACCAGGACTCACATGCAACCATAAGTTTGATAAACTGTCTACATAAATGGTTGGACCTTCCGGTTAGCTGACTATTGCCACGGGTCTCTGGTCTCAAGATGGACCATATCGAATTAGTCACTGAAATTTGAAAATATCCACCACACTGCCTATTGACCATTTTTCAATTTTTAAGTAGATACCCTTTTAAAATGACGTCTACAATAGAACAAAAATACTCTGTTCGTGACCAAATAAGCCAATATATGTATGTCTCAGATCGCAGTGTTCTCTAAAAGACTTGATAATTTTTCTCTGCGACATGTCAAATTCAAACTAGAAGTCCGAGAATTTTAGTTCAGCAACTTGGGCTTTGTGGCGCAGCAAAATTAACTGCCAGTCAAAAATTTTTATTACAGTTCAATTGTTTATACTTATCAATCTTTAAAACAAGGATTAACAAAATAGATATTTTTAGTTATGGAGATTTGTAACACATCAATCTGAGTGTGCTACAAAACTATCACCGCGATGCGGCATATGATTGTTTATTTTTTTCCAAACCGCTAACACTACAGTTTCCTGGTGTCGTTGGAATTTCCTGAAATATAACATTGGCTATTGACGATTTATATCTTAACAAATTTGAATTTAAAGTTGGCTGAATATCTAAGTGGGACTTCAAAATAATCCATTTTCATGCTCGAAATTTTTGTAGACTAGTAGCCTCTCAAACTGAATTATTACAGCAAAACGACTACTAATAGCTATAGGGTATCAAATTAAAGTTCGCGTAAATACCATGACACTTTTATAAACATATTGTATCTTTAGAATGAGCAACTTCATTGTTTATTTCCTGTGTATAACGCAAGATATAAGATGGTTACTACAGTGTCACAATATTTTCTTTCACTGCAGTTCTAATGGAATCATTTTCAAATTTGTGCGTGCTTTCTCGCCAGACGGTCGGAAGTGAGGTTATCCCTTTCTAGGCTAGTGTGTCTTCGACCCTCGGTTGACATTACATTACCGGTTTACCATCGTGGTTGCCTAACTTGTCAACTGTCCATGGTCAGAGTTTAAGATCAGAAACCATTCGCTTCATGCGGAATGTGGACTCTTTCCTGTTTCCAACCTATTTCACCTAGATTCACATATCGTATAGATGTTCCAGACTTCCCCGGCATGATGGAAAAGACACCAGATCAACATTCTGCGGAGGGTTGAGTTGGTTCTCCTTAATTCGTATGAAGCAAACAATTCCTAAAATTCTTGTGAACCTCAGTGACCATAGGTGGCACAGGTGGAGTTCTTTTTGAGGTCATAAATGAGGTCTGCACGTGAAGGTTTCAAACTCTTTGCCAGAGCTGGAAAGCACTTTAGAGAACTTTTTTACTGAGAGTCTTCCAATGTTTCTTTGCGCAGTACACCAGATCTGTGACACAACCAGCACCTTCAAGGGAGTGGGAAAAGTCAGATACCAATGAAAAACATTTAACATTTATGGACCCTCATTAATGACCTCGATGATATCACCAGTGCCATTCTATGGTTGCAACGAGGGTCCACAAGATTGATGAATAGTTTACTCCTTCATAACGAATTATGGAGTTATGTGCTTAAGGTAGAACCTATTCCACCATTGGAAGAATGTGCATCTGGTGTAATCTCCATTATGCCGGAGACAATGTCTGAAACAGCATATACGTACGATATGTTAGAATCTGAAGAGATCCCACATCCCTGAACCTGTTGTTCCTGATATGAACTCTGGTCATGGATGGGTCATAAAAGGCTAGAACAACACTGTAATGCGTGTCACATGAGCTCATCGACATTCGAAGCCGTCGATCTGGCTTTCGACGAATTGGATACTGATTTCTCGAGTACTCTGATATCGGACTGCATGTACCAGCTACCAGATATGTCGAGTCTCTTCAGTGGATAGGTCAGTGAGGCGAGAAAGCCGCACAATGATAAATGGTTTATCATTGAGGAACCAGTGAAAGACATATTAGTGACATTGTAGTAACCATATGACATTTTGCTTATGCTATGCATAGAAATAAACAATGAATGTGCTAATTTTCAAAGACACAAACGCTTTGGGAACTGTTAATGATATTAACGGAAACACAGGCTTAGCTTAGGTTACATTTGTTACGCTATCAGTAGGTGTTGTGTTTATTTTTGAGACGCTGCTAAACAATATAAAATTGTATACAGTTTATAATCTCAATAACTAATTCTTTTTTTGCATTTCTATATATTTTTGATGTTGTTGTTTTTACTAAACAATTGATAAACGGTCAAATAACTGATTGTGAATAGACAATTTGTATCAATGTTGGGAAAACAATTTTGCTGCGTCAAGCCAAATATATGAAAAAAAATGCTGAAAAATTACCAATTTTTGAGCTTAAAAATATTATTTTTTTCATTTCCTGCGTTCAAATCACTACATATATTGGCTTTTTGGTCACGACATGTATTTGTTGTTCTATTGTGGTCATATTTGATACCTTCATTTGTCTACTTTCAAAATAGAAAAACAATGCCAATGTTATGAATTATTTTACATTTTTCAGTGAAATTCGAGATGGTGGCCCATCTTGATGACGTCATAACCGGAACTTTATTACGATGTTAACATTGGTTTTGGTTGTTTTTTTGCTTAAACCGCTTGGATTGACAAGTGGTCAAAAATCTTATTAGAAATTCCTGAATAGCATTGCTGTTGGGAAACATTTGCTGCGTCAAACCAAAAATATGAAAAATTTGCTGAAAAATCACCATTTTTGACTTTAAATAACGATTTTTTTTTCATTTCCTGCGTAGAAATCACTACATATTGGATTTTTTGGTCCTGATATGTTATTTGTTGTGCTTCAACGCAAATTGTGGTCATTTTGGTAACTCATTTGTCTATTTCGGTTGAAAAATGTTAATGTTATGACTATTTTTCATTTTTAGGTGAAATTCGAGATGGCGGCCATCTTGATGACGTTATTTTAACCGGAAGTACAATCCAGCAAACTTATGCAATGTTAACATTTGGATTGTGATCAGTGTGGTCATAAGGGTTCAGAAAAATATTGGATTTCGGAGGTTTGGGGGGGGGGGAGTGCATGTGTGGACCCTCCTAGCCCATGTGACTAGATAAGTTACAGTTTACCATAAGTTACAGACTTTTTTTCTTGAGACATTTTACCACTGAAGATATGGAAGCTGCATCTTTGGTTCAGCAGGCAAGAGAAATTCCACTGTCACTCAAAGTAAATATGGACAAGTCAAAAGCGATGTTATCTAGTATAACCGTTCGATAAAGGGTTAAATTCCGCCAGTACACGTACAGTTCACACATTTGCATCTTCAACATCCCGTTACCATGGTATCGATCTAGACGTTATCTCTGAATTTTTCATAATAAACTTCCCACTGGTATATTCATCACTCCGGTTTAGCTTCCCTCGTCTTGTGTCTGTGCTCAGTGTACGATAAATCGTCAGTCTTTTTTATCTTATCACCTCTCGTTTTCAAATACTTGTCTCCTAATTACTCCGAGTTTCATCTGGCCTCGTCGACACCAGGACTCACATGGGCCATAAGTTTGATAACAGTCTACATAAATGGTTGGACCTTCCGTAGTGTCTATTGCCACGGGTCTCTGGCTCAGGGATATGAGAATTAGTTACTGTTTAAGTTTGCACCACAGTGCCTATTGACCATTTTACCGATTTTTAATATATACCCTTTTAAAATCGTCTAAAATGGTCAATAGGCACTCTGTTGGGTGCAAAAATAAACCAACTAATTCTCAGATCCATGTGTTCTCTAAAAGACTTGATAAATTTGTCTCTGCGACATGTCAAGGGATTCAAACTAGGAGTCCGAGAAGGTGGGGGGTTAGTGTCAGCAACTTGGGCTCTTGTGGCCAGTTAATATTAACTGCCAGTCAAAATTTACAATACAGTTCAATTGTATTATACTTGTAATTTTAATTAAGGATTAACTTGAATAGATTTTTTATGTTATGGAGATATAACACAAAAATCTGAGTGTACTCTAAATAAACCGCGAAGAGGTTTATGAAGAGAGTATACTCAGATTTTTGTGTTATAACTCCATAACATAAAAAAAATATTCAAATTAATCCTTATAATTCAATTTCCTAAAGATAATTTCTTATTTTGTCTATGTAAGCATTACGCCGTCATCTCAGCCAATCAGACAACGCAACAAACGGCAAGCCATTTTTTCCTTTAAGGGCTGAGAAAGTAAATGTTTTACCCAATGAAAATGCTCGTAGCAAGCAAAATTGAATTATTATTATATGGATAAAAAAAATACCACATGGACCTTTAAAAAGAGAGGAAGGTTACAAAATGTGCCAGCCGCTACAATGTATATACCAATGGAAGACAGCCTGGTTCTGTATAGTCCGCTAAACCTACTTATATATTAGGTCTTCTTTTTTTTTTGCCTAATTGTATATTAGGCAAAACAAAAGCCCTAATGTTACATGCGGGTTTAGCGGACTAGATCCTGTGTTATATAAACCTATATATATATAAGAAATTTTGTCAACTCGTCTTTGCTTCAGAAAATCCACGGTCAGATCCCCAGGTGTTATTGATTGTGCTGATTTTATCAATCAAATGAGGTTAATGACCTTGCTGTCAATTTATACATCAATAAATTAATGCTAACAATTACGTGTAATTTACTAGTCTTTGACATACACGCGCAGAGTGCGTAAATGAAATCACGCGTTATTGGAATAGCACGTGAAAAACTGACGCACGCGACACATGTGATTTAGACAACTCTTAACACACAAAGGTACATATGTGTGTGGGGAATTATCATATGTGCAGTTCACAAAATCTGGATCCAGAAAAATTTCGACACTGAATAAATATCACTTTAATATAATATATTAAACATATGATATAATGTTTTGGACGCCCACGGCATAAGTACATCATTAGTTCAATCGGGGTACATCCCAAAAATAACTCCAGTTTACTCCAATCACTCATAATATACGTAACATAACCGATTACGGAACATAATTTTTAGATACTGTTGTTTCGCTTATTGTTGATCCATTTGTATGACTCATACATGTAGAAAACACACATACATATTATATATATTGAATGTTGTATTTACATTCCATCTGTCCACAAATGTCATATCCAGTTATACTGTATCAATTACATTGCAGAAACAAAGCAGGTGAACTGGTTGAATCAGGCCTGCATGAATCAATCCCATTACCAATATTATTGTAATGACCTCACTGCCTTCTACTGTGAATCATCTTCGAAAAATAGTTCCCCATCTTTGTGACGCGGAAGGATAAACCGCAGACTGAGCGTGAAGACACGCCTAGTATTACTACGACACCACTGCAATCTCACATTTGGCCCTAAGATCTCAACGAGCGAGGTAGTGAATCGCATCTTAACCAGACGTAGGAAAACTTACATTGTAAGTAAACTATTTAAATGCATTTTATTCATGATCGCAAACATAAATATTCAGTTTATTGTTCCAATTCATGTGTATGTTTGTGGTATTGTATGTAAATTTTTATTCGCCTCATCTTCTTTAAAAAATGCTTTAGACGTGGAATTCATGCAGATGTGTTTGTTCATGCGTGACCTGTAGGTTTTGATTGAAATTTAAAACACCGTCACTGAAAAGTTAAACGTATCTGAATCACACTGCATTGAAATTGTGCTGCTATAGATCTACAAGTGTAAAGTGATTATGATAATGATATGGACAATAATATTTGAAAGAGGTTTTTTATGTTGGGAAAACATTGAAACAAGGTTATTTAATGTATGGATTGATCATATTTTCATGTCCCTTGTTGTTGTGGTCGCATTATGGGCTTGGTTAATTGGTTGTTCATAGCATTTTGATTTTTTTTTTTTTTTTTTTTGGTTATTCAGTAAAAATGTCCGACAAACCAGACGTATCAGAAGTCGCCAACTTCGACAAATCTAAGCTAAAAAAGACAGAAACGGCGGAAAAGAATACGTTACCTACAAAAGAAAGTAAGTATTGTCAGCTCCTCATGTTTTGTTCATTTGCAACAGACGTGATTATGGCTATCTTGTAAATCCATTATCTTATTGAATATTGTGTTGGTTAGCATGTTGAGAACTGTTCTTTGTTCCAATTCTTTTGTCTAATTTTATCGGCATTTGGAATTTTTGTGGCTGTTGAGGCTGATCGTGGCAATGTTACATCCACAGACGATGCTTTCATATATTGCCTTTTTTACACGAGTTAAACACATATTTAGAATTACGTACACATTATGATATATACGTAGAAGCTGTAGGTTGCTCGACTAGACCGACAACCTATACAAAAATGTGTTTACATGTGTTTCTGACCGAGTTACTTTATGATAGGAAAGTGAAGTGTGTTTTGTGTACAATGATCGATACATAATGTAATAAAATGTCTATCGACTATAGGCTAGGGCTGAGGCCATCGTTAACATGCTACATTGTAAGTAGGTTACGTTTTACTTCCGATGTAATGCTTGCGGACTGTCCTCTTAAAAATTGTCAAAATTTTTCAAAACGGGTTCCCGAAGTCATAACTGGAAGATCGATTACAAATTCAGCTGAAAGTTCGTTTGAAACGTCAACATAGCGTACATATTATAAAATAAGGTCTAGTGTGTGGCTGAACAAAAAGGAAGGGGAGCGATAAGCCGGCTATTGAAAAGTAAATAAATGCTAACAGCTTAAGGTTACTGCCCTACGTTGGGCGATACCTGATTATGTTTTGTCAGCATGAGCTGAAAATATTGCTATATAGAGTCGTGAAGCGAATCAAAACGTACGAGAGGAATGATTTATTTTATAAAGTTTATACAGTATGGGACCAGATAATTTTACGGATCACAAATTTGTTAGTCTCACTGGCTAATTTTAAAATTTCTCCCATCGCTAGTTAAAGTGTTTAGTATGTATGTAAACATCATTGACGAACACTTCCATTTGTAACATTTAGAGCGGCGAGAACATTCACCATACCTAGCGCGATATGGATCACTCATTTTTGACAAGATCCTCCTGTTCGCGACCACAAATATATAGAGAAAGGTAACAAAGCGTAATGGAGATATGATTTAGTATATAGAGCATGACATAGACCTAGATACTCGACACCGCCAAGATTAGGCCACATTCCACACATACATACATCGTAAAATAGAAATTTCTCTTCGCCCACAGAAACACAAGTCTATTGTTTGGACTGAACAATTGCCCAGACTGGCACATGCAGCACACATGCACGCGTGTTTCGTACGTGGTCGCGCCTCATTGCGTCCCAAATGATGAATTTCGTCTGCTTAGTCATCACATAACATCTGTCATTAACTTGAGGCTTTAATGGGGAGGTGAACGAGTAAGCTCTTACTTCAGCAGGAAATATTTAGTATACGTACTCGAGGAAGTTATCGACTCGTATAATGGATGATGGTACGACTTTTAAAATGTCAAGCGCAGTGTAGAGAAGACGTTTCAAAGGTTAACAATATCTGTAATTGGGGATGCATATTGTCTATCCGACATGTTGCTTAATTATCAACAATAGCGGTTACTTCCGCGCAAAAGCGGATGCATTTAATCAGAATTCAAAAAAAATCCAGCATCTTCGTTTCGTATCCCCCATCAGGTGCCTCTAACGACCCTCGTTACTTAGTGAATGAAACACGAAATCTGATCTTGAGCATGTCTGATTTCATCGTATGCGATTTTTCCGACACATCTGCTTGGCCTTTGTGACAAGGCTGTGGGGTCGTATGTGGTATTTTAGCGGCTTGTCTGTACATTAGAGATGAAGTGGGAAATAAACGCTATCTCGTAACTACAGTGTACACACGTGTGTATTAGGCTACTGGCTATTGTGGTTTACAATATTGTCGACGAGAAAAAGGTCCCGCAGACAAGGAAATTAGGATTTAATAAGACTTTAAAATTTTATATAAAAATGTATAATAGCTCGGGGGAAATAATTGTGTAGTCATGTACATTTCAAGCTTACAAGTTGGACAGCTGTTCACCATACATGTACGTTTTATAGTGTACAGCTTAGGACGATCGATTTCAGCATAAAAGAGAAAGTGATTTTTGCTTTAGAACTTTTGTCCTTTTTGATGGAACACGAGTCGCAAACGATGAGCGATGTGACTTGCAAACGATGAGCGATGTGACTTGAACTGTTGTTGCCTTGGTAACTGTTTCACACTTTTTGTTCTCAGAAATCTGCACGTGGCAATTTCACAGTTTTCTCCGACAAATTTAATCGATTGCAGCCGTAACTAGGGCGATACAAGGAGATATTTATTCGTCGATTCAGACATTTCCATTAACACCCATGCCGATAATGACAAAGAGCGAATATTATGTGTATTATAGTAATGTCGAAAGGATGACCAAACAGACATCAAAATAATAATAGATACAATTATTATTATTCCATTTACGCATTGATCTAACGCTATTCTCCTATAGACTTGTAATGTTACGAAGCATTGCCGATCCCTTCCCGGGTATATTATAGTATTGTAATTACGTATAATGTCAATATATTGGCAGAGACGCAAATAATTAGATGAACACATAAAGATTGGTGTTTGACTTATATGCTATACCAATATTTATGGATTTTCCATGACAAGTTCAAGGTCAAATGTAACAGAATTAGAAAATCTTTCTCAAAAAGTCTTCTTCTAAACTATTTCGCTATTCACGTAATATTTAAGAGGATATCAATTTCTCACTGTAGAAACACCTTCCCAATTACATGTACATTTAGTAGCAGCTACATTCATATTTCTGTAAATAACCCTCCTGCCACCGTTTAATATCCTATATAACTCAGGTTGCCTTTCGAGAGTCCATATCGTACAACAAAATCTCCTTTAGTTGTATTTATGTCCGCTGATACTGACCAGAGCGGTTTATTTTGTCGTATCCATCTACTTATTTTGGATTGCTTATTTGATGGGGGAGGGGGGGGGGTAGGAGATTGGCCCTTTAGATCATTCATCTGTCATTGCCAAATACCAGATTCCCATGGCCACTTTCTGGTAGACATGGTACATGAATATTCATATATCGATGAAAAATTGTCCGCGTGCGTCAAATAAGAAACATGACCGGTGTTTGTCTATAGAGTAGCATTAGTATGTTACTGTAAAGAAAATGTGTTTCACTTTCCGCTAAAATGCGTTATCTCCACAATCATACGGTCATCTAAACAGTCTTGGTGAAAGTGTCGGACGGGATGAGTCACAAATCGTTACTACCCCGCACCCTTTTCCTCCCGCTGTGGAGGGGAGTGCTACTGTGTATACCACTCAAATCAGTATATCATTCGCTAGGTTTTGCAAAGTATTTTGATATCTACCCAACCTTTTTCTAACGTTCCCATGGGCCCTATCAACAGAAATTGCTAATTTGGATATATCCACATATCCCTCTGACACATTGCAATCCGTGCATTGTCGGGGCTCTAGCAATGTATAGTCGGAAGCTTAGATTTGTGTCGAAATCATCACTAATCATTTTCTTTTATCATTTATATATGCATAATCTGTACTTGAAAGTCGAGTGGCGTGCAGACTTTAGATCTTTCACGACCATAAACATTAAGAGCGCGTTAATGATGCATCCTTCGGGAGATGCAACATTACCAATGCCAGACATTACGTCATTCTTGGTGCGAGTATTAATCGATCAAACATACAACCTGAATTGGTTTCAATCTAGGCTACTAAAAACATTTCCGTCCGTGCACTCTCCTTTTCATGAACTTACACTTAGTACTGTGGCAGGGCTGTTATATAAAATCAACATAGAAAGGTCTCGGAATGCGTTTTTAACGGAACTATTTTATAAGTGCGTTGCCCCGGCTGGCCTGTGGAATGCGTATACACACACAAAGGCTTGTAGTAAGACTAGCTGTTACGGTATAATTGAAAGTGTACAACATAAATGTCGTTGTTCTGTTATATGAAGTACTTAGGTGTTCATGAAAGTTATAGGGTTTCAATGTCGGAACAAACTGGTTTCGAATTTCACAAGACACGCCACACAAGCGTTTAAATTGCATAACATAAGGTGTGCTTGTTAATGAATTAAAAGGCTGGGGTTCCTGCTGATTGGATCTCTAAGAGGATAATGTGCTTCATTAAAATTGCAATATGCTCAAAACAAATCTTCATTTTTTATGTCTTTTCAGCTATCCAACAAGAGAAGTCCGCGTGAAGAATGTCGATGTCACGTGATGGGGATGGGGATTATACGTCCATGTTGTCGTTGCCAGTGGAAACAGTGCTTTTCGAAAATCTCGCGAGATTTCTGCTATCATTATACATATAAACATTTTATATTATAAGAATTCCATTTTGTACATTGAAGATGACCAATATTATTGGGAGATATTCACCAACTAACATACATTCGGCTTTCATATGATTTATTTCTTTGTGTAATACTCGATACGCGATGATCGAAGTCATGTATTTTATTGGAAATAAAATCCTGAAGTCGAGCCAGAGCATACTCGAGGCTTCTTGTAAAATGTGTTGTTTTCAATTGTTTACTCTAAATTCAATTTGAATGGAGAGTGCTAATGAGATATGTTCTTATTTGGCAATACATTGGAAGGGCCAATTACCATGTCGGTTGAAAGAACTTGAAAAATTTATTCAAAGTTTAGAGCATTATGTATTTTCGAGAAAAAAATGATTTTAGTCAACTATTGTTATTTTTCAGGTTTTTTTTACCAAATTATGTTCATTGACATGGAAATGTTTACAGGCAAGGGAAATTGTATGTCGTGAAATATAACCGATATGGTCGTCAAATATGAAATACAACCAAATAAAAGGGCATTGTCTCCAGCGTATTGCACTATGGATAGCATCGTCGTTCAAGGACACAAAGCTAACGAGCTTTCTTAAATGAATGATCTTAATCTTCGTTCAAGGTCATGTTAATTTGAGAAAGCTTGTTCATACTCTGTTGTCACCTTGCCATAATTTCAGACGCATTAAGTTACGGCAATAACTCAACGAATGTCGGTATTTTCTGTGTTATAATACCTGATCTTCTCAATACCAAAGACCTGGCGCTAAACCTAAGCATATTGTTCTTATTTTTAATCAAGTGTTGCCGCTTTAGTAACGCTGATGTCCATTTAAGGTTAATATCGATATTTAATTATAAAATAACCAAAGTGTCGAACTTCAATGCGTCAATTTTGATAACAAAATGACTTGGGCAAAGTAGGTTTTACCGCCGATTGTTCGCACCCTTCAATGATTGTGGTATTCATTTGTATAATTTCACAATCACCGGAAGGTGCGACATATCGTACTTTCCCCCACGTTCTTTTGGTATCTCGAAACACCCCCCCCCCCGTATTGGAATTGCTTTCTATGGATTATCTGGCTACGACAAATGTATACAACCCGACGTTTTGGTTTCCAGGAACCATCACGAATTTGAGGAGATCGGTGTGCTGTATATAAAGACAAGGTCCGAACTCACTAGCGAAAATAAGGGACTGCAATAACCCCTGAAAGAGAAAGACATATTCCTAATTATATAGTAGTGTTTCAAGTCCATGTGCCTTTGTCCTAAAAGGACATGTACACGTTTTACGGAGATGTTACTGACGCTGCATCATTTCTCCATTGCTTTAAAAAAAAAAGTGGTAAACTTGTATGTAATTGTGTTACGATGAGCTCCAAACTTTTTTGCGATATCCTAGTTTAATATACACGAACTGCAAATGAATACTGCAACAAGAATGGGACGTTTTTCGTTTTTGGATTATGACGGCACTGACTCTGTGCCAAAAGATATCGATTTGTTCTTGGCATCAACTATGCAATGTATGATGGATGGAGCATTTTGTCCAACACGTTCCAATGTTAGAACACCAACGTACCAGGAGTTCTCTATTCAATTATCGGATGTGGGTTTTCACTTGGTGTAGAGACATTGTGACGCGTAGATAGTTACATATATTGTAAGTCGTATGGCGTGACAAAATGAAATTTATAGTATAAGGGGTCAGTTCATTTCCATAACTCGGAAATATTGTGTATTTGTTCAGAACTCGTATCTAAATGTCTGCACCAGAGAATGCGGTAACAGGACGTTAGTGGTCGATACTGTAACAGTTTCCCGGAGTCCTGCTGTTTTTCTCCAGATTATCACAAAACAGCGAAAAATCGATACGGAAGCTCAGTTCTGAAGGATTCCACAAAGTCAGCAGTAAATAAGATAATACAGTAATGTCAATTTCCTGTTTCGTTAATCCCGATATTCGACGATTACACAATAGAACGTTATGTATTGTAATGATATTTATAATTGTGCTGTACGAGGGACCAGGATTGTAACAAATCTAAACCACAGGGACCTGGCACGAAATTTTTTTAACCATTAGTATACATATATATATATTATTGTATCAAGGGTATGAACTCGGCGGTCGGGAAAAACGGACCTATTTTTTTTAAAAAACCGTGATTATTTTAATAAATGGGTTCTATTGTTTTTATTGTTCTGGAGTTTGCCGAAGTTGTCAAAACACCGATGTTCAAGTAGCTCAATGTGTTTGAGATTGTCGTCGGACTTGACGATATTACATCCTTGGGAGCCATGTGATTATATAATCTACAATTAGATCCATCGCCATCTACAGACGGAACATTTTCACTTGTGTTCGATGGGTACAATGTATTTGTGGTGACGCGTAACTGTCAATACGTGGATTACTAGCAGTGCATATTTTATAATACACGTGATTAAATTCTCAAAGAACAAAGACAAGAGGATATGTTTATAACTGACCTCTGTCAGAGGGTCTCACGCCCGTCCACCCTAAAGACGCGATCGTAGGATGAACACAAACACAGAGGTAATGTTTACATTTCACAACACTGCACGTCGCCCCGGTTGAGATATTTTTCCTGTTTCTTTATACAATTGTTAATTTAAAAAAATGTTGGTATCATATATGAATATAAAACATATATGTATTGTTTACATTTTCCCAAAAATCTATGAAAAACAACAATATACACGTAATGTTGTGTCAAAATGTAAACAAGGCCATGTGTTTATTTTAAAAAAAGTAGCCCCTTTACGTTGCATAGAACATTTTCATACGCAAGTTCAAAGTTCAATGTTCCCATGCAGTTATGGTAAACAAAATCGGCTGGTATTTGCGTATAGTGAACAAGTCTAGCAAGTGTAAATATAGTTGTGTGACACTGATGTATACTTTTGGTTGTGTCTCTTTGTGATAGTGGATCACTACCTTACATTATAGTGCTATCTCGCTGAAACTAGGCTAACCAGTCGTCCCACTCATTATATATTGAAAAATATTAAAATTCGATGTGCAAACTATCGGAAATAACCCAGAGCCTCCATTAAAGATGCTACACCGCTGACAGTTGATCTTTTTTTCTCTATCAAAAAACAGGAGCAGAGAAATAAGTATTTTCTTCAGTAACAAAATCAGTTACAAAAGTAACTAGCTTTACACCATTGCTACAACTGAAAAGTTTGAACTTCTTATTTTACTTCAATTAAAAAAAAATTAATTGCGTTCCGAAAAAAACCCCATGGTACTCTGTCCCATATGGACTCCAAATTGAAACAAACGAGTAATGTAACACGTTTCTGTAAAACGTCACCTATTGGATGGAAATAAGTGTCAGACTTTAAAAGTTCATTTTTTAGAAGAAAAAAAATCTTCGTCTCAAGTTCTGGAAGGCCTAGAGACCTTTTATTGGGTATGCAGCATGCTGAGATAAATCGCTACCAATTTTGTTAATATGAATGACCTTGACTTACAATCAAAGTCACAGTAGTCAAAATCCTCAAATTTTGAAATGACTTCTTTCTGTGAAGTTCTGGAATTCCAAGAGACATCTTATAGCGTATGAAGCATGCTGACATAAATGGCTACCAAGTTTGATTGAATGACCTTGACCTATTGTCAACGTCACATGGGCTAATAATAAAAATATTTAAACTGCTTCTTGTCAAGTTATGGGTGGACTAGATACCTGATACTGGACATGTAGCATGCCCAGATAAATGGCTACCAAGTTTGTTAATATGAATGACCTTGGCCGTGATTTAGTGTTGGTAAAAAGCCAGTCAAGTTGTTCAATGACAATTGCATCTACAGATATTACAATTAAATGTTAACGACCTCTTCCAGAACGTTTTCTTTTCAGTATCGTCCTTATATTTCCTGGTTCTTTATGTTACATATGTACGTGATGTTTATATACAAGGAAGCTAGATCATCTTATTGACTAATGAGGTAACAGTTTAGGAGGAAGTACAGCGAACACGTGTAACTTAGAGAGGGATTAAAGCTAGTTGAAGAAAGTTTTGTCTAAAAAATGATAATTAGATAAAAGGGGGTTTGCTGTTTGACTTAAGCATCGGTTTTAATGAAGGTTAGATGTAAACCACCAATAAACAGCAATATTGAATTTTGTTATACGAGTCCATATCTTGTACGTATGTATCAACATTACGTCATCGACTTTAGAAAGTAACATCGTTGATTTTGAGAGAAAATTAAAGAAAATTCTACTCATACATTGAGTAAATAATACATTCATTAATTCCATTCTCAGCTTCTTTCCAAAAATAACACAACACATCGGAAACACGATACATAGACGTATATTATAATATGCATGTGGTCGAAAAAGACGGCAGAAATAATAATCAATACTTTGAAGGTAGATGGATTACTAGTACATAATGTATATGGACAGAAAGACCATCCATTGACCATGTAATTGTGGTCAGTGATACCGAGTCAGGATCTTAACACAGCTATATATATAGTGGTCACTTTGTGGTCGACACTGTTTAAAGGTCTCGTGATATTATTGTTTTACAATATGTAAACATTGCTGGAATGTGAAATAAAATCTCCAATAATTGCCCAACCCATGCTACATGTACTACATAGTTCACCACAGGCGTTTGATTCTAGACACCTCCATCATGTGTCAACTAGGTCCTCATTTCTAAAGCCTGAGAGTATACTGTATAAACCAAGAGTTTCTAATATGAATCATGAAGTTGTTTACGAGGTCCTCTTTGCTTTAATTAAATCGAATTGCATTAAGGAATGATTTCAGTGATGTAATCTAGTGCGGGTTTTCGTTTCTTAAAATCACAGACTACCCCATAATATATACATATATGTGTGTGTAATACTGGCACGGTATTAAATGAACATACATTGAAGTATATGTTTTGAAATAAAAAAAACCCTATGATATACAGATTGTAGGGTCATGGCCTGAAGATCCTAAGTAAGATTTAGTTTCGACTATAGATCATCTCCTGGTGAAGTTTACAATTTCACTTCATCTCAAAATTAACATTTGGCACAAACAATACCAAATGTTCCATTCGATTGAGCAATAAATAAAACATAAATTTAATTGAAAAGTACTTTCGAATATTTCTAAACCAATATATGTTGATGCGGCAGCCATTTGTCAAACAAATTACATGGACAGATAAAGAATCTGATCTCCCAATGTTGAAACGCAAATTTATTCAAGTGTTTTGAAAATACTTGATGGAATGAAGCGGTCAAGCCCACGGGCATTGTCAATGATTTTTACACATATCAACAGTGACCTTGACCTACGTCGAACATGACCGAAACTCAAACTTATCTTTTAAGATGTTTTATTCTCTATATACACGAACATGTGATAAGCCAAGAATAATTTCTAAACATCAGTAAACACGCAGTGACCTTTGACCTTCATCTGGAGACCCTGAAACTCTAAGTTTGATTATATGTATTTTGTACATGTATATCAATGCATTAAACATAAGAAATGAAGTCGATAGTGACTTAAGTCACACAAACCTTCAAAACTCTGAATCGTGAGCTTGTCGAAGACTTTTCTTAATATTGTCTTTCTGTATCTGTAGCCGTTCAAGTGATACATGTAACCATGATTTTCTAAATATAGAAACCTTTACCGTGACCTTGACCTGGTAACCCCGATGCTCGAAGTTATATAATATTTCAGTTTGATGAAAATCCATTTCAAAAGAAACCATGACATCGCTGTCTTTATCAAACTTCGTATGGACGGAGGGTCATGGGTAGGTAGAGATGAAAGAATATAGCCCAAAAATAACCCCTCCTCCCCCACCCTTCACTGAACTGATTTCACTGACAAAGTGTAAATCTTCATACAATAGTACAAAATGTATGTTTAGTTGATGTACCCTTCCTTGTCCTGGTAATGATATATAGTCGCATTACTTCCACCCTACATATTTTAGTGACTTGATTTCACATTGTACAAGTATGATCATATTTGGCGTAGTGTATGAAGAGTTTAGACTGAACTGACATGGAACAATAGTCGTAATTCAAGTACCGAGTTTCCTGATAGGATAGTCGAGGGTCCACTGAACACCGGAAGCTAGTGATGAGGAAACAAACGATACGAAATCACATTGACGTAAAATAGTTCCCTTTAGCTTACTGACAGGTCCGTCTGATCGTTACAGAAGGCTTACAACATAAGATAGAATAAAGGGAATATTCAGGGATAATGAAAATAAGTTCTCATTTATAACGCTTAACAAACACAATACACATTCGAATGGGTTCTAGTTGGCCAAAACAACTTTCTATCATTTAATATGTATATTAGCTTACTCATCGAGGTACAATGTAATTACAGTGATTCAGACAAAACTGTCTAGATTCGAAAATTCATTGATTTCAGCATAATTGATATTAATATTTGACACAATGATCTGAGAATAAGTTTCAATTGATGTAAATTTGTATATAGATTGTATGTATATTTTAAGATTGTTGACTCATCAGTGTGGCCATATCTAATACCTATAGACCATTCATTTAGACCCCTAAAACTAGACCATATCAATGACATTATGATTATAATTATGGTCTATGAACACTTTGGTGGGGCCAAATTCCTGCAAGTGTATACCTTAGTGTACATATGTCCAATCCCAGTGTATTAACTAGTAAAACACTGTACATGTACATTAGAAGCCACCAACTATTTTCAACTAATATTCAACCTATTGTAATATCAGACCATACTGCGTACACAGATCGAAATTAAATGCATATTTCTTCGTGCTCTATAAATACTTCATAGGTACCGGTGGTTAAATCTAGATATATTTAAATGAACAGATGTAGACTGCATGAAACTAATCCCCACCTTAATATACTCTCTAGACAATCGCATAGTCCTGTCAAACCCGGAAGGTAAACACCGAAAGTTAAATTCCGAGAAACGATACGATAATTTAAATGTATTTACGTTTTGATCACATTAAAAGGTTTATTTTTATTCTATATACTTATTTTATTACTTCCAATACACTAATTTCTCTTTCTATAAATAGTGACTGAAGCTTTCGTGGTCAGACGTGTTGTGTCTGAAAAAATATTCATTTACAGAGCTATATTTATCAAATCTCCATTGCTGTAGAGTCTTGCTAACCCTGGACAAAAATGTATGAGATATAGAATTACTAAGCCGTACGCCCGTACCACTGCTCGCAAAATATCGACTTACATGTTATTATGATAGGCGTTGATCAGCTTCACGTTTCAATATAGTCGACAACACGTAGATTTGTGTTAATAAATCTATAAGCTGGTTTTATACTCTCACTGTTTTATATCATAGAGATATCATAATATCCTGTCTGATGGATAGGACTGGGGATTATATTTCTACTGTCATCAATCTACACCATACCAAAACCATCCTCGATATTCCAGGGGTTACTATCGCTGTCGTTGGATACGGCGGCAGTCATAGTAACCCCTGGAATAGAGGATTATCCAACAACATTGACCACCAAGGATGTTCATTATACACATGCGTTTGACTAATTTGTAATTGTTATAAGTCGTGATCACTATATAATAAACATTTGCATCTGAATGATAACTTTGTACGTATGTAATCAGGGTGGAATAAGACCTCATACACGTGTATGAGTAGTAGTTTTATGGAAGATATTTTTCTTACGGAAATATCAGCTTGCTTGGAAAGATATGAATTAAGCTGAACACTGAACACTTTTTTTTAAAACTATGCCATTATTTTGGTCACAATTCAATTAAATTTAACTTTATTGCTTCCTTACATCCATACAAAAGGGATCGATAGCAAAACATACATGTACATAACACACAGTAGATCAAAACAACATCTAGGTCACAGAAATGTTGTACGGAATACACATACTGTTAATTATATAACGTTATACATCAAATGAGGTTTGTTGACGGCGCATTTGCAATTCAGACTGACAAGGGAATTTTACATTCTAACGGGGACGTTGTTACTTATGATGGACTAGTCATAAAGTGTATAATTTATGCTGGTACATAGTTTGAGGAACCACTAGACCAAACTAAGTAGCTTTGTTTCCTGTTCGCCGAGATAAAATTACGTCCCAATTTCCGGAATAGTAAGTCTAACTTCCGGAATATCTATAGAGCACTTAGGAGCGGACGGGATCATGGATAGTCAACTGGAACAGCACTATATAACCTGACTTGGCTAAACATTATTAAAATATTCTACAACATTAATGTTATTGTTTAGTGTCAATTATAAAAAATAGTAACATACATTGCACCACAAAATAATAAAATTTAGCAATTGTTACATCTTTCGATATAATATTTAAATAATAGATACATGTCAAAAATATAATTTTGGAGATGTGACCTATATGTAGTTAGAAGTAGACATTTACAAAAGCAATGTCAACAATTTCCCTTTATTTTCTCGATCTAACTATTCTATACTAAGCGAATTATGGGATGATGTGTAATCTGTAATATATACAACAATTAACGGACACTTGTACAGTTAGACCTGCATCTACAGGAAGGGGACAGGCGAGGGGAGTGGTGGACAGGCGAGGGGAGTGGTGGGGTGGGGTAGATTGAATTTCGGTGAATCTGACACCAAGGACGTATACTTATTCTCTGCTGTTCATTTGGCAAATGAATGACCTTTATCCGTGTTCATGATTATATATGTCAAATTTGACACTGACCATTCCGTGGGGCTAAGATATCAAATTTGTCAGCGAGATAGCTGAAGCAATGTGCCATGTTAAAGTATTAAGCTCACCAGGACTAGGGAATTTACGCTCTAGAAGAAAAAAAAATTGTAAAAATTCAGGAGGCGTGAAATGCGATGTTACGCTTTTGGTGATCTGAGGATTTTTTTTTAAATCCTTGCGTTGATATTATAAGTTAGCTTGATATTTAATCATTAGATAAGATTAAGTGAATACACCATTTTAATTTCATATTTAAATCCCTACTTTTAATTGGTACATGTAGAGGCATGCGAAATGACTCGATACACATGTACATGTATATTTTATTAATTGACATGACACAATGAACTTATTTAGACGGAAACTAAGAAATCGGTACGTTCGTACTACAAACCCACGTTCGTACTACAAACCCCTTTACAAGAGTTTCCTTATATTATGTCTGAAGTTTAAACAATTTTAAACTTCCTTGGTATTATAAACTCGTTTTAAGTACTTACATTATGAGAATGTGCGTTATACAAATGAACAAAATTCTCAAACTCGGACTTCCCTGTCGATAGTTTCGTTTTTTCCTACAGTAACTAAAAAAGAAATGAATGCGTACACACAAATGAATTAACTCACAGGGGCACAGAATCAATACAAAACCCTAGTAAAAACAACATATGAATATGTATAGTGACATTAAGGATGTGTGACGAGCCCCTGTGTAAAGGCTCGACTCAATAACACGGAAGTTTGGTTCATTTAAACTATCTGTAGTACGTATACATATACTATGCATGAGCGCATATATATATTTAAGGCAAAATGAATACGATCCTTTTTGTATGAAAGTGTTTGATAGCATACACAAACGATTTATGTTAAGATCAATTTTCTTTTACGACTGTTCACTGTTGACTTGTTCTTCAAAGACACTCCTTGACAGATTTTAATCATGAGTTCGGTACAGTAGGTTGGTGACAGAATTTGTAAACAAACCTGTAGGTTTAAGAGGTTGACAAACAACGTATCACACTATTTAGCTGTTTCATGGTTCGCCCTGGACAGATTGGTGTCAATGGATACAACAAATGATCTGAGCAAAATCAATAATTTGTTTTGTCTTCGAGTCTCATCCTGTTAATTACTTGTCTTTTTATCGGATTTAATTTCAGAGATACAATCAAGTCTCATTATCTCGATTTCGGCGGAACCTTCGTAAACTCAAAATACAGTCAGGGTATTTCAGCTTAAATACTGTACATGAACAATATATATAGTAGTAATTCTAAAGGAACACTTAGATTTAAACATTGTCTTCTTTATAAAAACCAGTTCAAGTTAACGATGTTCTATTGCATATATGTATCTCGATCAGGATAACTGCATCTTCAACTTGGTGTCTTTCAAAACTGGTTATGGATAAATCGGGCGGTCTGAAAATTTGACCTTGATATCGACGACTTACATGTTATACCGGTCGCGCGCTACATGGAGAGGTTTCTACACGTGCTAATAAAGCCATTTCCAGCATAAACTTGACTGCACTAATCCTTTAATTAAAACAAAACTGTTCAACGGGAGGTAACTCGCGTTACTTTTTCAGGAATTCCACGCCGTACAAATACTGCCAAGGAATGTTGTGCACGCAATACTTGTTATTTTAGAAGTAGATAAAGATCAAACTTTCCTCTTTATAGCTTGTAGAGTATAAATAATGTTTTAAGGATCAGTAAAGTATGATATAAATAATAGAGGATTGCGTGTCTGGTATGGTCTTTGTGCGTGTTGTTAATTAACACTGGCAGATATGAATTGGTAATACATGCAAAATAGAAAAGACGTTCGTTTTCTGACATTTTGTATCGGAACATATATAAAATGATACAGAAATATCACAATATATATCACCCTCTTCGTTCTATTTTTTCACTTCTACGTGTACATACATTTTTTTGTGTATCTCATTCCCCTTTATACAATACAATAACGTTTTGTTGGATATGTTTATATGAAAGAAATACTATGATTACGCTCAAAATATTTACGCGGAAGTGGCAATAAAGGTTTGTTTGTCAGTTTAACGTAGTTCTAAATAATTGATTTTTCCATTGCCCATGCTCCTTTATTTATTTTTTGTCTTTCTCGATTTGTTGATTAATTGATGAAGATTGATAAACGAAAGATTATGAGGATGACTGACAATTTTTATTTTTTATTGATATGATAATGAGGAAGATAGTGACAATGCTGCTGTGCCCAAATATGACTTAAAGATTGACAGCAATCTTTAAGAATGAAATTTCCTATGCCATCTGGCCCTGTTGCCTTTTTGGGTTAAGCGACCTAAGTATATTATATACCTCTTCTGGAGTGGTTTGTACGGTACTAATTACAGGTAAGTTATTATTTACATTAGTTTGGGGTAGTACTGGTTTCTCAATATTATCCGTGATAGTACATTGATCAGAGTATGTGTTTAAAAAAATCTGCCTTATCAGTATCATCGTGTATATAGTGAATGTTGTTTTCCATTAAAGGAGGGATAGTATGATCTCCATTTTTTCTAGAAGAGATTTAGTAATTGACCAGAAAAGTTTAGGATTGGTATTTCTTTTAGATAGTTTAGTAATGGTGGATTCTTGCCAACGTTTAAGTGCATCGCGTTTTACACGATTTGCTTCCCTACGTGCTACCTGGAACCTGAACTTGTCGAAGTCTTTACCTGTTTTTTGAAATAATTTGAAAAATCCATCTCTAGTCCTAAAGGCTCGACGTACTTCGTTTGTTAACCACGGTTTGTCGCGAGGACGAATATTGACTACTTTATTTATTATAAATGTGTTGCACGTATCTAAGATAAACTTGTTTACTTTTTCAATTAAATTATCTAAAAGATTAAAAACACCAAAGAATATATCGACATGAGCGGTGTTAAATGCATTGTTCAAACCATCGATATCAGCAGTTTTGTAGTCCCATATGGTTCTCTGATATGACTGAGGCTTTGGAACATAATATTTCAGTTTACAGGAAATAGAAGTATGATCAAGATTACAAAGTGGTGATTTTATATCAACGTTTGCCACCATGTGGACTTTATCAACAAAAATGAGGTCAAGTATATATGATGAATTCGCGGTAAAATGGGTAGCTTTGTTAATTAATTGTGACAAATTATTTTGGATCGCATTATCAAAAAGACGACGTCCGAGTTCACTATAGTCACGTGCTGGTCATCCCAGGAAATACATCTATCATAAAAATCATCGGTAATTATGATATTTAACGGGTTTTCGGACTGTATGATTTGGGCAGTGTCTGAGAAATAAAATAAGAAGTCTTTTTTAGTGCGGGCATCCTGGTTACATGTAGGAGGACGATAAATTGTAATAAACAAGATATTTCCTGCCTGATGAGTTATTTCTATTACAAGACTATCAATATTTGGGTTTCTAAGTCTAGCCGACGTTTGCATTTAATAGTATTACGGGTATATATAGCTTCACCTCCACCATGTCTATTTCTGTCCTTTCTGTAAAGGTTAAAGTTTTCTAATTTAAGAATAGAATCTTCAATTTCTGGACATAACCATGTCTCAGATATAGCTATAATGTCATACATAAAGTGATTGCAGAAAACGCTCACAATTTCATCTAACTTATAAAAGCGACTCTTAAAGTTATATGTACATGTGTCGTAACTGGCCGAAAAATTTGACATGTTATTATTAATTATCTGTTTAAAACCATACGTTTTAATGAATAAATCTGTGAAAATCATTCAAATGGACAGACAAACATATATGATGCCTTATAAACGTTAGTTAGAACACATAGGTTATGCACTGTGAAATTCTTGTTTTTTAAGCCTTATACGTGTTTTGATGAAAATATACCTTCTGAAATCACTTTACAATTACTAATAATACTGTACAAATGTGAAATGAAATTGTAGACAACAATATGGCTTCATGGTCTGACCGTATGTACTCATTTCACTACACTGAAAATGTTAATACATGTATAATGATTTTTGGCAGTACTACCAAAAATCATTTTCAGCTCTTATTTGTACATGTAAATTAAAACCTGTGGATTGGAAGTATTGTAATTCTCAATAGTGGGTAACTGTTGGTGTTGAATAACATATTAAAAGCTCGTCTTGATTCGTGAGTATGAAAAATACGACACATATAACTTTAATTTCATCTGTGGTGACCAAAATACTTCGTGCATTTATGTGACAGATAGATAGATAGTCAAGTTTATTAGGATCGGGGCTAGGCTGGACGTCTCTACAAGTGAGGAGAAGAAGAAACAATAGGTAGCATATGCAGAGTAAAACACTAACAGAAGCAGGGTGAATACAGCTATGTGAGGATTTAAAAAATGGTTTGCACCGTACATTAACGCTTGTTATAAAAGAATAACAGCTCCAAATGCCAATCGTGTACCTGTATTGCTCGAGACAGATCATTACAAAGAGGAGAGTAAAAGGGTAAGGACAAAAAGGAAGTAAGGGGAAAATTCGAGATCGAGTGATAGATCGGAAGAAATAAGGAAAAGATAAGGAGGTGTATAATAGGTAGGACAGATAAGGAACACATAAGAAAATTTTATCCAATAGAACATATATATATTATAGTATCAAGCTGATACCACTATAAACAGTTAAAAAAATGTGCCAGTTTGAACATACTTAATACAATGTAGTTTGAAATATTTGATACAACAACAAACAGTGGAAAATATAGATTTAGATACTGAGATTGGGAATTGTTTACATCCCGAAAATTACTTTACAATTGACATTTAGCTATGACATTGACGACAAAGACACCTGTATCCATACACAGCACATGAACAGTAGTGCATCAATATATTTACATGGCTATTAATAATTTAAACAGTGCTTAGTATAAATGTTACAACATATGTACATTGATAGTAGTTATAAAGGTTAACGAATGTACATTTCTGGACCTTAGTTACTTATACCTTTGCAAAACAGACAGTGAGCCTTCACATTTATCAAAAGATTTTACAGCGATGGGATTTAGATTATCCCACATGATATTGGGTCAGATATTTTGAATACATGCACGATATGAAGCAAAAATGTAAGGTATCATATAAAACTGAATTTACCACTACAAGTTTAAGATAGTAGACACCGTGGTGTATTGACGATTGAAATGTGAAACATATTCCATTTTTTGTGAATTATAAAAATAATGAGGCAGCGAAGTTACGCCTTCATACACAATTCATGCGTACATGCTTACCACTAACAATGCAGCTTGAGATA
This sequence comes from Argopecten irradians, assembly GCF_041381155.1. Taxonomy (NCBI): domain Eukaryota; kingdom Metazoa; phylum Mollusca; class Bivalvia; order Pectinida; family Pectinidae; genus Argopecten; species Argopecten irradians. Next base: position 24,462,003 of record NC_091140.1, read on the forward strand.
CAATTTGATACCACAATAATCAATGAAAAATATAGATTTAGATACAGAGATATTAAAGATTCATTAATACATAATAGATGATGATGATGATGATGATGATGATGATGATGATGATGATGATGATGATGATGTATGATGATGATGATGATGATGATGATGATGATGATGTGATGATGATGATGATGATGATGATGATGATGATGATGATGATGATGATGATGATGATGATGATGATGATGATGATGATGATGATGATGATGATGATGATGATGATGTGTGATGATGATGATATGATGATGATGATGATGATGATGATGAGATTGATGATGATGATGATGTGATGATGATGATGATGATGATGATGATGATGATGATGATGATGATGTGATGATGATGATGATGATGATGATGTGATGATGATGATGATGATGATGATGATGATGATGTATGATGATGATGATGATGATGATGATGATGATGATGATGATGATGATGATGATGATGATGATGATGATGATGATGATGATGATGATGATGATGATGATGATGATGTTGATTATGATGATGATGATGATGATGATGATGATGATGATGATGATGATGATGATGATGATGATGATGATGATGATGATGATGATGATGATGATGATGATGATGATGATGATGATGATGATGATGATGATGATGATGATGATGATGATGATGATGTGATGATGATGATGATGATGATGATGATGATGATGATGATGATGATGATGATGATGATGATGATGATGATGATGATGATGATGATGATGATGATGATGATGATGATGACGATGATGATGATGATGATGATGATGATGATATGATGATGATGATGATGATGATGATGATGATGTGATGATGATGACGATGATGATGAGAGTGAAGCAGGAGAAGGAAGAGGACGACGACAACTATGGCGAGGACGGCGACAGTGAATGAAGATTATTGAAGATAATGAACGTTGCTTGACAACACTTTATCAAAACAATCGATGAAGATTTATAAACGAAAGATTCTGGGTATCGTTTCACAAAGCTTTGTAACTTACGAACGTTCGTAAATATTTACGAAAAAGTTTCGCAAAACTTGCGAAATTCGTAAGTGCGTTTCACAAAGGTGTTCGTAACTTTTTTGCGTAACTAACGAAAAGATGTAGGAATCCTCGTTCCTACTGGCATGAATTTCTGGTGAATCAAAAGTGTTCGTAACTTTTTTGCGTAACTAACGAAAAGATGTAGGAATCCTCGTTCCTACTGGCATGAATTTCTGGTGAATCTAAAATCAGATATGTTAAACTCTTTGCAAATATAGGAATAATTTGTGCCATTTATTGAAAAAATAGTGTTTAAAATCAAAATATGTTATTAAAAATACATATGAAAATACATATATAAAAGTGCTTTTAAATTGAAATAAACTTGAACAGCGTGTTTTCATCTTGTGGCATAATAAATATATATATTTTTTGTGATGTCACCTCTGATTGGCCGATACCTCTGTCCATAGAATGATAGAATGAGGGAATGATGCACAATGTATTTAATGTCATTCTTAAGAAGGTTTGTAAACCTATTGGTGAGAGCAAATGGCTTTACAGAGTGTGTGCGCTCTTAGGTATGTACGAAGAATGTTGGCTTTTTAGCATTTTTTTTTTTTGGGGGGGGGGGGGTATTTTGGGAGCTGAAACCTCTTTTAGTGGATTTTGAGAATTTCAATGAAACTTGTCTATATAATCTTATATTTTTTATGTTCGAACGTTCGTAAGTTATGATGTTTTGTGAAATGCTTAGTAATTCGTAAATATGACTTACGCAAAAGTTACGAAAATTCGTAAGTTACGAAGCTTTGTGAAACGGTACCCTGATGATTTATCTACTATAGATATGATATTGAGGAAGATAACGACTTTGTTGATGATGATGATTCATATCAGTAATCTATTGAAAACCATCTGGTTTGATGAATTAAGCTTTCAAAACCATTCATCCAAATGGACAGACAAACATGCAGGCTTCCTTAGCTTATAAACATTAGCTACAACATAGAATTTATACACTGTAAAATTCTTGTTTTTTATTACATAATGAGATAATGATGATGGTGATATGATGATGATGGTGGTGATGATGATGATGATGATGATGATGATGATGATGATGATGAGATGATGATGATGGTGATGATGATGATGATGATGATGCAGTTCATTGATGGTTACATGAAATGATGAGAATAAATAATTTTGAATAATTGATAGATTTCAACAGTGAAAATATTAGAAAAAACAAAAACAAAAACAAAAAACAATACAGTACTTTCTTAGAACACGAACATCTTTTTAACACAGTACCTAATATTTTTTATTGTCGGTTGCTAGCTGTCATACAGTAGAGTAGCAAAAGAAAGTTGGTTCTCTGCTGGTCAAACATTAACTTGATTGTCATTAAAAATGATTAGCATCAATTAATTTACAAACTATATATTAAAGTGTTGGTTTGATTACCCTTTTTTCAATAAATCCTAAACGATAACACCAAAGCTAAAGACATAAAGGTTACAGTTGAGCTACATAAATGAAACGAGTTATGTCCCCTGATAAAGAGATTACTAACATTTTCTTCAACAGATGGCGCGTGTGCCCTACTGTTTGTGCTTTCACTGCACGAAAGAGTTCTGGACAACAAATGTACACAACCTGCCAGCACTTGTATTTCACAAAATGGAACAAGCGGATTACAGGACACGTGAGCCAATATTTACACTATTTCTATTTGTTTTTATGGCACATTAGCTGCAGTAACACAATTCCGAGGGTTTACATTCATAGTAGTGTAAAAACCTTTGTTAAGCCTAATGAAATTATGAAATGCGAGATTTGGTTTTAGCGGAGACGTTATTTTCGTAACTTACATTTGTACATTGTATGTAGATTATCTCCTGTCTATACATAATATTGTGTAATGTATCATAGTGTTTTTGTTTCCTTTGAATTGTAACAAATTTTCAGTACTTTCAAGCAGCTACAGTAGTATCGTCACGTTGTCTTGTCAAACATGAATGAAATATATCATTAAATATTTAGATCATTTTCTTGCACGACCAACCCACAAGTGTTGCAGTAGCTACATATGTACATGTATATTGGCCACATGTACCCACAACAGTAGCAGTGTAGGTTAATGCAATGTAATGTGATAGTCAAATTAAAAACAGACTTATAATATCCATTACAAATGTAATAATTATTGATGGGTGTTAACTCATCTATTAAGAAATTCATGTTTTGAATGATATTATTACTTGAATAAGTATTGCTTCCTTGTTCGGAGATTTGTAGTCTGAGGATTTGTAGTCTATTTTTTTCAGAATCTAATCATCAACACTCTGTGATCATGCATAAGACATCTGCTGATTTCCAGAATTAAATGACAGGTATTATTTTTATACGAAAGGTTGATAATTGGCAGTATGAAAATACCTGTTTAAGTGTAAATTGCAATTTATACATCATACTATCATTTAACTTGCAACTCTCTAAACGTGATGTATGTGCATATTAAATTGACAATCCAAATAATGTATTTTAAAACTATTTACAAGAAAGAAAGTACTTTTTTACTTTCAAATTTATATCTTCTTTATTTTCATTATGAATATATGCCTAAATACATGTACCGGTACAGTTCATCTATGCATGACAAATCCCTATTTATATTATATTGAAATTTATGTGTACATCACAGGAAATTAGTTCTTTTAAATCAACATACATGTATTACGTCATTCAAGTTTCAAGCAAATCTATCCAGCTAGAAAACTACATATTTATCCTCTAGATATTTTGTTATTCTTTTTTTTCCCCATTAAGATGATAAGATATGACCTTTAGATTAAAATCATTTTTTTCAGCTGCCATGTGTTTAGAGAAAGATGATCATGACATCACTCTAAACTAGGACAATGTCTTCATCCCGTCGTGTACAACATGACAAAAGGTACTCATGTACAGAACATTATTATGCAGTTGATTTTACATAAACTAATTATGGAAAGAAAATTAACAAATAAAATCCTCATTTCAGAAGATCTTTCATACACCAATGATTCAAATGAAAATAGTGGGTAATTTATCTTATAAGAACAATTTCCATTTACAGTGTATCTTTTATTATGTATTTACATACAATTTATGTACTTGTATGTTCAATATATAAAAAAATGTGTAATCATTATACATGTACATAATACTGTTATTAAAAAAATTGTATTAGATGTTTATATAAAAATTGATTTAATGTTTAGCGCTTTATTTTAGGAGACTTGATAGTCTTAAAAAGGATAGTGTCAAGTTGAACCAGGATGTGGAACATTTACAGGATGCATTGCTGCTGCATCAGCGTTACCAGGAGGAGGAAGATACGACAGTTAAGGGCATGATTAGGTACAGTTCAACGCATCATTTTTAACACAGGAAGCTGGCTGACTAATCACCATACATGCAAGATTACATGCATGACAAAGTGCAGGAGTTTCTTTATCTTTCAGGAGAGATGGTACAATTGCAATTTCAGGGGATACTTTTCTGTACTCTCTGTATGCTATCTAATGTAATTTAGCCCAAATCAGGAGGTAGCCAGGTTTAACCGGCAAAAATACTGGGTACTGCCTGATACTGGAACTCCTGCAAAGCACCAATCAAAAATTCTCAACTTGTACATTTTGTAATGTTGACTTTATCCTGTTGTTTTTTAGAAAATTTCAGTGTTATTCAGGAGCAAATGTATCTCTAAAACTGTCTTTAATTTATTGTAGATTCAAATAATATGAATATCTAAACACAAAGTATACATTTTATAAAGTTTATAAGAAAATTGTGTTTTACATTTGGCATAACGTTTACCATGTATATATATATAGACATCCTTCATTGATTCTTTGTTTACTCTCCTTTACAGAAAGGAGATTGGTGGCTCCATCTGGCAGCATGGCGGAGCTGGCAAGTTACGGACATACAAGTCTACAAAGGATCTTGCTGATCCTTATGGGATAGGAACTCCGAAGTCAAAGTCTAGAGAATCCAATACAGCCAAGGGCACCAGGACAGTCATTGATCGTAACAATGTTAAACAGAATGGTGTAACTGGTAGGTCTAGACCATCCAACAAAAATGGTCTGTACAAAACTGAAGGGAGTAGGCATGATGACGAAAATAATTCTTATTACTCTACAAAAGATAACTTGGACAGGTTTAAGGTGAAAGAACCAATTGGAAGAGATTTGTCTCCGGGATATGAAAGTCCTGGAGAAATCACAGGTGGAAAGGACGAGAGTAGGACGATTGGAAATTATGACTTGCAAAAAATGGAAATGTTAAAAAGCAAAGTGATTCAAAAAGCTAGTGCTCATATGATCACACGTAAGAGACCTGCTGTAAAATCGAAAGATAAAAATCCTGATCACAAGAAAGCTATCGTTGAAAATGTTTCTTCAAAAAGAGTGAAAAGTGCACTAGTGAGACCACGGCGAGAAAATAGCAGAGACAGAAAAGATGTAGATATTAAAGAAGGAAAAGTACTGAAAGAAAATAACAAACAACAGACAACACATGAAATTCAAGCTCTGACAAATTCCATTGAGCTTGAATCTACGGAAAATCAAAAAGAAACTCGCAGATTAACTAGTCCTAAGTTTCCAAAACAGACTAACAGAATACTTGTAGGGGATTCCAATTCTGGAAGCAAGTCACCATTAGGAACTAATAACCAAGCTTTTGTTCATAACAAAGATCTGCAAAACAGCTTTCATTCACCACATTTAAGTCCAAAACAGTCGCCAAAATGTGACCCAGATGTGCATTTGTGGTTACGAAGACTTGGATTACTAGAAGAGGAAAAGTATGTCGAAATATTTGCCAAAAATGAAATTGACATGGAAGAGCTAACATTGCTTTCTCCAGAACACTTGAATAATCTTGGAGTAGTGGCAGTTGGGGCATTTAACAAAATAGTGCGAGGAATTCAGGAACTACAGCAAAAGTCCAGTCTTATTCATGAAAGTTCTTCGTTAAAGACTGATAAAAAGTGGTCACATTGGGAATCTAATACATCGGATGATCACTGTCCATCAGTGTCTGAAGTTGACTGGAACCCTAAGGATCCTCCAGATAGGACCACACCAACACTATGGCAAAACATATCTATGCAAGTTTCCAGGGGAATAGCTAATGTTGATAAGATATCTGACTTAAGAAATACAAACAGCCAAGATTATGTGTCCGATAAGGTTAGTTCTCATTCGTCTGAACCTAATCACTTTGATAAAATAATTGTTTTGGAACATGAAACACACAATGAAAAATGCAAACCTTTTGAAGAAAGCAGTAGTGGTAAAAAAGACACAAAGAAACTTGACATCAATGGAAATAAAAGGATTTTATCACGATCAAATAGTTTCAGTTCCAGAACATCAACATCAAAGCCACCAGTAAAACGAGAACAGGAAAGGACGAGCAGGAAGGACACGGAGAAAAATTCAGTAAAAAAGAAAAGTGGTCAAAGTAAGTTACAACCTCGTCCTAGGTCAAGGTCACTTACAAGAGGCGGGAGTATAAGTAAAGCTGATGGGAAGACCTCTACTGTCGCTGAAAAGTCAAAGCAAAAGACGGTCACTCAGACCGATGTGGTAAAAGTGGTTTCTGTGGATACGAGTGGGCAGCAGAAGAAACAAGAAGGTAACAGTAATTTTATGTGGACGATACACTCTGTATTACATGTACATAGGTTTGATTGGCAATTACAATTGACTTGTGATTATGATTTCAAGATGGAATTTCTGGTTCTGAATCAATTTGAGAAAAGTTGTATGTGCTTCAAAAAACATCTTTCCTGTAACTGTGTAACTGCATGAACATTCAAGAATGAATTAAACTACATACAATATATGATATATATAATATCTTTGCTTTAATTGGAAGAGACAAAGATCATTAGGATGATGTGTTAAATTCCAGAATTTTTCTATATATTTTAGGGAAAAAAGGTACGGTAGATAAAGAACATTATAAAATAGTGACATATTAAACGATTTTTTTTCACTACTTTTATGTACATTAATTGTAATTCAAAATTTGTTTAACAGCTGTCAATGCTGCAGCTAAGCGTCTTGAGGAACGGCAGAAAATGGAGAAGGAATTTGAAGAAAAAGAACAGAAGTTAAAGGAACGAAGAAAACAACAAAGGGATGAATTAGCAGCCAAACATTTATCTCGAGAAAAGAACAGGGTAATGTTGTAGTAATAGTGCTGTTTTTGTGGGTAGAAAGCTGTCTCAGTGTTAAAATATTATGATATACACTGTATTATCATGGATTCTTTACTGAATGTAGCGAGGTCATTAATCTGTTTATGATGCCTTTAAGGAAGAAACTTTTAAGTTCCATTTATGAACAAATGCTATTGACAACCAGTATCAAAAGATGACAGTCATTAAATATATAGAGATCATATTGGATTTGTATGTAACATAAAACTACATGATTTAGGATTTATGTATGATTTTTTTACTGCCTCTGAAAACAAGTTTAAATTGTGCAAAAAAGAAAAGACGTTGCTTGAGATACAGTGTGTATTTAGAATAGGTGTTGTTAAGTGTTGTTGATGTTTGTATTGCGAGAAGGGCCACAATGGCAAAGTGCTTAAGATGTCTCAACACATTACGGTACTACGAGCCATCCACCTCTGAGTCATGAGTTCAAATCCCATGTGAGGGCAGTTGCCAGGTACTGACTGCTGGTTGATGGTTTTTCTCCGGGTACTCCACCAACAAAACTAGCTGACTGGTCTTTACATGACTCTTGCTGTTAATAGAATGACATATATATATATGTAATAAATACCAGATTGCATTTAGAGCAAATGAGTAAATGTTATTTATATAGAGTGTAGATGAGTGTTGTTTATATTTTGATAGAGAGCAGATGAAGAAGAGACTGATACTATGGCACACATACAGCAATGGGCATCTGACGTAAACAACCATACTCTAGCGGATCTCCTGACGGTCAGTGTACTGGACACTGGAAGTCATACAGGTCAGTTCCTTCTGGTAAAGTAAATAACAGCCTGGGTTGAATATGGTATATGTATTTTGCATGTTGAATGCTTAATCTTGATATTATTGATATCTTTTGATATTATTATAATAGAATAACTTTACTTCTACATTGTAGATGAATCTGAGGCTATGGGACATACAGTTAACAGTGCCAGTGTTCAAAAAGAGGATGGGTCTAGACCTGCGTATAGTCGACGTGCCCCTAAACCATCCTGTCGGCAGAGTCTTGCTTTGCCTCCAAGTACTAGCGACATCACCAAAAACAACCCTGGTAAGACTCTTTGTGAGCAGATACATCTGTATTGGAGGATACATCAATAAATCTATCCATTATTAATCTTGTCAAATATTTCAATTTACTTGCAAACTTGTAAAAATAGTGGTAAATCTATTTCTTGTCTAAGTACTTAAAACCATCTAAACCCTGTAAACATGATTGCAGGTATCTTCTAAATTTTGATCTGCTGTCAATATATTTGTTGTGATGTTGAATCCTATGTATTTCTTGTACAGATAAATTCCTCGTGTCATCCTCATTGAGGATATCTTCACGGCCTCCAAAACACAACACCACAAAACAGGGTTCCTCCACCGCTGTAAGAGACTTGGAAGATCAGGTAAATAATCTCTATAGTGACTAGTGATAGACTATACCACCCAATCATTGTAGTGACATGATTCTGTTCCCTTCATGTACTATTTTATACTGATGCAAGTCCACAGAGCATATACTAACTTATAGGTCAAGGTGTCCTGGCTTTCTTCTCCTAGTCTTCTGCTTATCGGCCACTTGTTTGAAAAGTACTTGAACACTTCTTATAAGGCACTGATCGAGTGAGCATTACCATACTATGTATGTTTATTATTTGCTTTGACCAGATTCTTGTTCTGGCATATTCTTCAATCTCCAAAACTTAGCATGTTAAATAGACAAAAATGTTTTTTGATTTTAAATCAGTTGAGCTTTCATTACTATATCAAGAAATTAAAATAAAAAATTCACTATTTTGAAGCAACAAAACATATCAAGTTGCATTACCGGGTATTACATATCATACATAATACCAACTTTTCAACCATCTCTCATACTCCTGGTAGTTCTTTTGTGAGTATTGCCATAAACAGAGGCTGATATGCCTCAGTTTTGGTGTGCTGTTATATATGATGCCTGGTTAAGTGGCTGAAGTTTTGATACGTGTATCCTTACAGATCCAGTCCCTCCAGGAGCGGGCCATGTCGGGAGAGATGATCACCATGGACCTTGTCAGGGATCTCCAGAACCGATTGGTCCAGGTGGAGACCCAAGTAACCAATCAGAAGTTTGATTCCAAACCGCACTCAATCAACCAATCAGCTCCAGACAAACATAGCACAAAATTAAATTTAGACGACGATTTAACAAAGTTGAATCTTACCTCTAACAGTACCTTGTTTGAAGAGACTGCAACAGATCTCCATAGTAACGAAAGTGACAATGATGTTGAAGACAATTTCAGTATGATGAAAGAACCAATGAAAATAAAGAATACTTATGGAAATACAAGGTCATCCACTACGGTTTCTATGAGTATGAGTAAGCAAGCATTACTGTCAGAGATCAAAAAGGAAAAGGCACAGCACAGAAAACAGATCAGGTAAGTTGACATTATAAATGAATTAAGAATTTTAAAAAATGGCATAAATTATATTGCACTACAATTATGAAATTTAATCTACTTTGTTCTTGTGGCTCTGTAGGTTAATCTAAGAATTCCATACTAAAATTATATAAAGCTGATGTGAATTGCACTTGTATGGACTTTGTCTCACTGTCAAAGGTTACATTTGAATACCTGGTAATCACTTTTAGCTTTTAATGTAGACTGATGGATCTAGTGGTATACATTTATCTATTAATTGATGGATTCCTCTTTTAATATAATGAGATTAGGTCATTTTGGCTCATTCAAAGTCGATGTAATTAGTTACTCAATTTTTACGGCATTCTAGTTAAACATCTTTTCTGGGCAACTACATATGAACTAAGCAAGGCTGTGATAGTGTAAGAAATATAATTTTCATATTCTTTTAATATAGAGGTTTATAATCGCTAACCAAACGTGTCAGTACTAATAATCAAACCCATTACACATATATTTTTTCTAGGCATCTGAATTCCGAACTGAACAGAATACGCCAAACTGAACCTGTACGGAGTATAGAGGTGGATCATGATGATGTAAACTTTGATGAACAAGGTAAACAATCGTTTCTACTACCTCTGTCACTTTATATTGAATGATTGATTAAAATTCTGATCTTAATTAGTAGCTTGTATTTGATAGACCTAATAGGTGAGGGGACATTCTCACGTGTGTACAAAGGTCAGTACCAGGGGTCAGAGGTCGCAGTAAAACAACTCAAGATTCCACTCTCGTCTCAGGACAGGAATTACTTCAATGCAGAGGTAGGTAAAGGGGATTTAATAAGATTCATTTTTATATAAAAAAGATTTGATTTAACTGTTACCTATTAATTTAACTGTTAACAGTCAATGATTTTTAGCTACATTTGAGGAAGAATAATGAGAAATTTTGCTGTATTTTTCCAATTTAATGTAAATATTTTCCCAAATAAAGAAAAAAACTCTATAAATATACATGTTTCTAAAAAGATGCAATGTATTGTTTTCCCAATTTTAAGATACAGGACCCTTAAATCATTGAGTAAAAAATCATTGACAGTCAATACTGCCTATCGAGAGCTGATAAGTTACATTTAATATGGATATACATGGAATAACTAGTTGACATGTGACAAATGGTATACATGCACACTTATATATTGTTTCAACATCTCCATGGTATTAAAATCAGTCAGTTGCTATGTAGACTACTGACTGTAGAGAATAATTTTTGTTCCTGTAGGTGAGCCTGCTGCGTGACCTTCGACACCCACGAGTGGTGTTACTGATGGGTGTATGTAGCACCAGTAGACTCCCACTGATGGTGTTAGAGTACATGGCCAGAGGCAGTCTGTATCACCACCTACACAACACCACTAGGTAAGTTATCTCCCCTATTATGGTAAAACTATATAATTATTTTTTCATTGTCTCCTAACATAACCAGGTGGTACCATCTACACAACACCACCAGGTAAGTTATCTCCCCTATTATGGTAACACAGATAGATATGATATCATTGTCTCCTAACATAACCAGGTGGTACCATCTACACAACACCACCAGGTAAGTTATCTCCCCTATTATGGTAACACAGGTAGATAGGTTATCATTGTCTCCTAACATAACCAGGTGGTACCATCTACACAACACCACCAGGTAAGTTATCTCCCCTATTATGGTAACACAGATAGATAGACTATCATTGTCTCCTAACATAACCAGGTGGTACCATCTACACAACACCACCAGGTAAGTTATCTCCCTTATTATGGTAACAACAGATAGATAGACTATCATTGTCTCCTAACATAACCAGGTGGTACCATCTACACAACACCGCCAGGTAAGTTATCTCCCCTATTATGGTAACACAGATAGATAGGCTATCATTGTCTCCTAACATAACCAGGTGGTACCATCTACACAACACCACCAGGTAAGTTATCTCCCCTATTATGGTAACACAGATAGATAGACTATCATTGTCTCCTAACATAACCAGGTGGTACCAACTACACAACACCACCAGGTAAGTTATCTACCCTATTATGGTAACACAGATAGATAGGCTATCATTATCTCTTTACATAACCAGATGGTACCATCTACACAACACCACCAGGTAAGTTATCTCCCCTATTATGGTAACACAGATAGATCATTCTCCTAACATTGTACACTCCAGTAACATAACACAGATAGAATGTATACCATAACTACCAACAACACAACCAGTAAGTTATCTCCCCTATTATGGTAACACAGATAGATAGGCTATCATTGTCTCCTAACATAACCAGGTGGTACCAACTACACAACACCACCAGGTAAGTTATCTCCCCTATTATGGTAACACAGATAGATATAGGCTATCATTGTCTCCTAACATAACCAGGTGGTACCATCTACACAACACCACCAGGTAAGTTATCTCCCCTATTATGGTAACACAGATAGATAGGCTATCATTGTCTCCTAACATAACCAGGTGGTACCATCTACACAACACCACCAGGTAAGTTATCTCCCCTATTATGGTAACACAGATAGATAGGCTATCATTGTCTCCTAACATAACCAGGTGGTACCATCTACACAACACCACCAGGTAAGTTATCTCCCCTATTATGGTAACACAGATAGATATGATATCATTGTCTCCTAACATAACCAGGTGGTACCATCTACACAACACCACCAGGTAAGTTATCTCCCCTATTATGGTAACACAGATAGATAGGCTATCATTGTCTCCTAACATAACCAGGTGGTACCAACTACACAACACCCCAGGTAAGTTATCTCCCTATTATGGTAACACAGATAGATAGGCTATCATTGTCTCCTAACATAACCAGGTGGTACCAACTACACAACACCACCAGGTAAGTTTTCTCCCCTATTATGGTAACACAGATAGATAGGTTATCATTGTCTCCTAACATAACCAGGTGGTACCATCTACACAACACCACCAGGTAAGTTATCTCCCCTATTATGGTAACACAGATAGATAGGCTATCATTGTCTCCTAACATAACCAGGTGGTACCAACTACACAACACCACCAGGTAAGTTATCTCCCCTATTATGGTAACACAGATAGATAGGTTATCATTGTCTCCTAACATAACCAGGTGGTACCAACTACACAACACCACCAGGTAAGTTATCTCCCCTATTATGGTAACACAGGTAGATAGGTTATCATTGTCTCCTAACATAACCAGGTGGTACCATCTACACAACACCACCAGGTAAGTTATCTCCCCTATTATGGTAACACAGGTAGATAGGTTATCATTGTCTCCTAACATAACCAGGTGGTACCATCTACACAACACCACCAGGTAAGTTATCTCCCCTATTATGGTAACACAGATAGATAGGCTATCATTGTCTCCAAGCATAACCAGGTGGTACCAACTACACAACACCACCAGCTAAGGTATCTTTGTTAATTAATATTACGGTGTAAGGCCTTTATTAGACAGTTTGAGGTAGGTTATTTCTAGTACTTAACATACCTCATAGTTATTTGTCCCACCTGAGGCAAGGATCATCCTTTAGATTAAAATGATTTTGTGTGATATTCTAGATATAGTCATATTAGATAAGAAAAATCTCTTAGTAGATTTGGACATCATAGCTATATGGATAAGGAATGATTTAGATGTTCTATTTACAATTACACATATTTTGTATTTTGCTAACTTGTCAACAGAGAGCCCCTGGATCACGCTGAATATTTCCGTATCTCCCACGACATTGCCCTGGGCATGGCCTATCTTCATCAACAGAAACCGGCAGTACTTCACCTTGATCTAAAATCGATGAACGTCCTCATTTGTAGTAACGATCGTGCAAAGATAGCTGACTTCGGCTTCTCCAAATTAAGGTTAGTCGAGCTGAAATTTTTGTGAAGTTTGGCTGGTGCTTTAGGAGGATAATTCCTCGGTAGCTTGTTAAAGCATTAGATCTCATGTGGTTGTGTTCTAAGTATTTTACAAGTGTTTACACATACCAACAATTAACAGTATAACAAAAAGTATACATTTATATTGTATTGTCTAAATTTGCTTGAATAAATTTCATATTTCAAATTGTATTTTTAAATTGTTTCATTGATTTTGATTTTTGTATTTGTAAAATAATCTTTTGTTTTTGTATGCTTAAATTGGTATGATAGTTATTTGGATTGTTTATAGTCAGACTTCAGTAGGTTGTTAAACTATACCAATTTTGTATTTAGTAAATAATGTAACCTCATCATGCCAGAAAATATTGATATGATAACAAAAATTATATTGCTTTAAAATTTAAATTGCATTTTATCTGTACGTAACTTGTGCTCTATAATATAAGAGTAACTCAATACCAAAATCATAGCCTTATGTACTATTAGGCTTAAAGTAATTTTTGAAGATTCAAAAGAAATACAGTATAGTTATTATTACACATTAATTATAAATATGAATATTTGGATAAGTTTTCACTTTGTTATCTTTCAGACAAGCACCGCTACAGCTATTACAAAAGTACAAATGTCACAAAATTTTACTGCTGCACGCAATACTGTTTACTAAATTCTCGTATATACACAATACACAGATGTGGTGTCCTCTCACTCTTGTGGTGTCTGTGTGTGGCCGAGTTTGTGGTGATCACTTCACACATACGCTAGTTAGATAACTGCTACAGGGGCTAGATTTACATATTGTATATAGTCAGTGTCTGGTTTACATGATAAAGTGACTTCAATAAATAAAAGAACTTGTATATAAGATCAATAAGGGATATAAAATCTGATTGTCAAACATTTAAGATATTCACTATGAAATAAAATATAAAACTGAAAGTATTTATCATGCAGTTATTCTATCTTAAGATTTACTAAGTTAAACTTCCCATGTAATATGCAAATACAGAATACATTTAAAAACTGTTGACAGATGTTAAGGAAATACTATACATGTAGAATCTCATGATAGCAGCAAGTAAAAGTGAATCACTGTTGCATGATAATTTTAAACCGACCTTGTAGTACTATACTTGACTACAATAAGAACATCTTGGTTTGGTTGTCTCAGATTGGACGTACATATGTACCAGTGTTTTGGTGATTCTGTTGCATGCATAATTAGTTGAGGTTTAGTGGGAAATACTGACTTTTGGGCTTTAGCTTGATTATACTCCTATAGTTCTTTCTTGTTTCTTATTCAAATAAAATGTAATATAATTAGAAATAGATTTGTAATTTCAGTTCTCTCCACCAGTATAGTTTGTAATAATATAAAGTGCAGGTTTAATTAGCAGATGCAATAAAAATGCACACCTTCCAACTTGAAGAGACATTTGTGTCATACCTAGCTTTAATGTGTGCAATAAAACATTGTATTATACCTACTTTAGAAATATTTAATAAGTTGGCATATCATACATGAAGAGATACAATGTATGCTCTTAAGAACTTGATTTTTAGCTCACCTGGCCTGAAGGGCCAGTGAGCTTATGTCATGGCGCGGCGTCCGACGTCCTTCGGCGTTCGTCGTCCGTCCGTCCGTCATCCGTCTGTCCGTCAACATTTCATTTAAATCGCTACTTGTCCTAGAGTTCTGCATGGAATGTAACCAAATTTGCCCACAAACATCCTTGTGGGAAGGGGAACAGAACTTGTATAAATTTTGGCTCTGGTCCCCCGGGGGCAGGAGGGGGGTGGGGCCCAATATGGGAAATAGAGGTAAATCATTTAAATCGCTACTAGTCATAGAGTTCTACATGGATTGTAACCAAATTTGGCCATAAACATCCATGGGAGTAGGAGAACAGAACATGTATAAATTTTGGCTCTGACCCTCCAGGGGCAGGAGAGGGGGCCCAATAGGGGAAATAGAGGTAAATCCTATAAATCGCTACTTGTCCTAGAGTTCTGCATGGATTGTAACCAAATTTGGCCACAAACATCCTTGGGGGAAGGGAGACAGAACTTGTATAAAGTTTGGCTCTGATCCCCCGGGGGCAGGAGGGACAGGGCCCAATAGGGGAAATAGAGGTAAATCCTTTAAATCGCTATTAGTCATAGAGTTCTGCATGGAATGTAACCAAATTTGGCCACAAACATCCTTGGGGGAAGGGGAACAGAACTTGTATAAATTTTGGCTCTGGTCCCCCGGGGGCAGGAGGGGTGGGGCCCAATAGGGGATTTAGAGGTTAATATTAAAATTCCTTCAGAAAAGAAACAATGAACCTGTATTCAGAACATTACTTTGCATTACAAACCAGGTGAGCGATACAGGCCCTCTGGGCCTCTTGTTTCCTATAGACTCTTGTTTATTTCAAAGGGTTAAAGGTCAAAATCCCCATCCGTATAATGAATTATATTGGTTAATGCCAAATGAAATTGAACTTTCAGAAGCACTTTGTGACTCCTCAACTGTATAAAGAATTATGTAGGTTAATGCAAGATGAAGTTGAACTTCGAGAAGCACTTTGTGACTCCCCACCCGTATACTAAAGAGTGTTACACTGTGTGCACTTTCGCAGTTTGTTGCCAAATGATACACTGAAGCTTTTTGGGAATTGCTTCTTTTAAAAAGTGCATGTTGCTGCTTATTTCTGATTCAGTATAATGGATATCAAACATTTTGTCAAATGTTTGATAATACTGGTATACTCCTGGGAACAAAAACCGTTTCTGTGTGTTATCATTCAAGTTCTGTTGGTCTATATATTCACAATTCACTGTTAAGGAAACCATTGCTTAAGAATGTTGAATATTTTCATCCAGGAAGATCAATTCAATGACACTGAAAAAAAAAGCTTGTGCTGTTGTAATAGTGTTTATGATAATTTCTTTCTTTTTCACTCTCATGTCACTCGATTACTATCACTAAGCCTATATCAGTAGAACATCCTGTTAAAAGACAAAGTAAATATAAGTTACCTGCTCATACAGAACCTATAACATACTTCATCTAAGTACGGTATAAGTACCGTAATTTAAAGATGATCTTATATAATTATGAACTGATAGTTTGATTCAAGATAATCATGATTTGTAATCACAGGTACGACGCTAACTTAAAGGCCACAAATACATCGAAAGCCAAGCCAGTACAGGGTAGTCCTGCGTGGATGGCGCCGGAACTTCTAGAAACAGGGGAGCTAACTCCAAAGGCTGATGTCTACAGCTTTGGAATTATACTGTGGGAAATGTTAACAAGGAAACAGCCATATGATGGATGTTCAGTATTCCAGGTAAACTTCTGTAGTAAAATGTGGGATAAAGATTGGGCATCTTGTTATTTAGGATCAACAACCCTATGATTTATATGATGTACTCCTGGTTGTCAGCTATCACATAGTGGAATAAGAATGAAGATAACAATTTGAAACCTAGAAGTGGATAGACGAATTATTTGAAGATGATTGTAGTATAAAGGAGAACTAAGATATGGTGAATACAGCAATACACACTCAGATAGTTTTGGGATGGTCATGTAGGAGAATCGTTACAGGATTGTGGTTTTGGGAGGAATGATTGGGTACTGAAAGTTTTTGGTTTGTAAAATTTTACAATTATGTGTATAGCATATGAGAATGATGCTGAAGGCAATGATATGGTAATATCTGTTTGTGAAGTAGAGAGTGACATTTAACCGTATCTGTTTTTGAAGGTCCTTGAGAGAGTGAGATTGAACAAGAGGCCTGAACTCCCCTCAGCCTGTCCAACAAAGCTGGCCCAGTTTATGCAACAGTGCTGGGCTCCTGTTCCATCAAAACGACCTCCCTTCAAGGTAAAGGGGTTTTAAGTTTATTAAATCACTAAATAGTTATATTGTCAGCTGAATTAAAAAAATATTGTACGGGTACAAACAAAGTTCTTGATTAATGATTTTCAAGCCTAAAAATTTCATAGTTAACAAACAAGATGGTCTTCTGTTTAATAAGTTCATGTACATTATATGAGATAAGAAAACATATCAAGATTTGAGTCTCTTTGGCATCATTTATAATACATTTATCTTACATTATATATTTTGGTGTCAAATTTATGTAGTGTCTAATGCAGGGGAGAAAATTCAGGGTAATGAAACATTAAAAGAAACAAAATATAATGTTAATAAAATGATATTTGTTGGTGTCAAAGGAGTAGATACGATAGGACCAGTATTTGGCCTTAATTTTTCAGGCCGAAAAAATATTAAATTTGATCCACATCAATTTCACATCAAGAAATACTCTCATACTTGCCATTCATCAAAACAACTTTTTGTAACCATGTACACGATGTGCTCCACCTATGACGTCATCAAATTGATGATTTTCCTCTTCTCGCCAAATTTTGCTAGAAATTCATCATCTTTAGGTTAGAAAAGGCTTGAAATGGATTTGGCCGCCACCTTGGAGCAACTTTATATTTTGCATGGATATGCGTAAATACACGATACACAACGTGTGAAAATCTCTTTCTGCTCCACGAAGGCGGCCACATTCATTTTTAGAGAAAACCACTCAAAAAGTATGATTTTTCAAGGATTTTTGTGAAAATTGGCGGGAAACTGCCTGTTGATGACGTCATAGTGAACATAATTGGCACATGCGAGATATTTTCAGGATGTAATGTGTTAACAAATGTATTAAACAGTTATATGGCAAAATATGTTGTCCTTTACTGGAGAATTATTTTTGGGGCTGGCATATTCGTGTCTTAACGTACCTTCTCCTTTATGAAGTGTCTAATGTAGGGGAGATAATTCATGGTAATGAAGCATTTAAAAGAAACAAAATATAGCGTAAATAAAATTATATTGTTTTTGAATATTTTGATTTGTAATTGATATTTATCAGGATGGTTTTATTATGTTTTTGCATTGGCTGTTTGATATAATGTAACATGGTTGTAATTCTATACCTTGTTACTACAGGAGATACTTACACAGCTAGAGGACATGACCTTTCCCTCTGAGTGGCAGGATCTATTTCGTGCGGCAGGAGTTCCTCCCGAGGCACTGGAAGATGTTCATTCCACACGGACTCTCATCAGTCTTGTCACAAACTCTCTAGACACTGCTGATGCTAAAAGTCTTATAGAGGATATAAAACTCAAGCGGTCGTTTGGTACATACTCAGAATCGGATGATAGACCAAACACATCAAATCAACGCTCGCCGTCACCAAGTCATAGTGACGTCACTAGCAAATCAGTGGAGGTTAGGCCAACAAGCTCCAACAGAAAATCTCAGGATCTCTTAAATGAAGTTCTTCAATCAAGAGACATGAGTCCAAGAAAAATAAACACTGTTCGGTCTCCAAGAGAACATTTTGCACAGATGAATATTGAATCACAGCGTAAACCAATGGAGCCTCTAGTCATTCCGACGGCAAGAGACGACAGCTCTCGAGGTACACCTCGATCTTTAAGAAGCAGTCGGAGCTCTCCTGATATAAAACCTACAGGAAGTTGTCAAAGTTCTCCCGATTTGGCCAGTCATAGGTCCCTGAGGAATAGTAAGGATGCCTGGAGTAGTCCGCGGGATTTTAAAGATGAGATGGAGAAAGTGAGAAATAGCATAATAGCAGAAGGTCAAAGGTCATCAAGAAATAGTGCAGAACCTGATAGGTATCAGCAGAACAGTGCAAGACAGAGCTTGACAGCTACTACTGTAAATAGTACTAATGTCAAACGTTCATATGATGTGAAAACTCCTGTGCTATCTAGCTCTCCAAGAAAGGAGACTCCGAGAAAGGATATGAATTCTTCACAGTCTAATAGTAATAATTTTAACTCCAGAGATTTGAGTAATACTTCTGCTCTTTCGGCGACTTCTACAAAAGAACAAAGTGATAAGAGATCACAGGTGATACGTGGGTCACAACAAAGAGACAGCATGGAGGTCAGCAAGAAAAATGGAGATGTAAGAAAAAGTCTTAAAAGTGATATTTATATTGGTGGTGAAACTGTGAGGAAAGGAACATCATCTGTAGATTTACATCAGAATTTACTAAGTGAAGTGAGAAATAGCAAAAATATCTTAAAGAAAAGTGGACAGACATTGACTCCAAAATCCAATGGTCAGTCTAGTATACAGGTAACGCCAAGGTCAGGGAAAGAGGTCAAGGATTTCCAGCGTCAAGTTATAAATACAAGGATGTCGCTGAGAAAAAGTTCACAAAACAGTCCACCATCTCCAGCAAGCTTGATGGAGGTTGACCCACGTGGGGCGGTGATCGATCATTCAAAATCACCAATCCCTGTTCTGCCACAGACTAGTAGGACTATCAGTCGGGATAGTCTGAATATGTCACAGGATATTGAGATACAAAGTGTCGACAGTATTGATGCTGATAGTTTGGATTCACCACAGTTAAGGGACAGTTTGGAGGACAATTCCGGGGACAACTCAAGAACTGTTTCTCGACCAAGTCCCAGACCTAGCACAAAGCCTAAACCTACTGGATTGAAAAATGTCAAAAACACCACAAAAAGTTACAAGTCAGAAGGAGTAGATGAAAAACCCCAAAATGGAACATCTACAAACTGGATGACAGAATTGAGTAATAAACTTCAAAACCTTGGTCAATTCTCAGATCAGGAAAATTCACCTGATGAAATGGCATCAGGCAAGATACCTTCCTCAAAGTCAAAGCAACAAATATACAAAACCGATAGGAGAGCAAACAGATCTACAGGAAATCAGTGTCATGCCACCACCGTCAAAACAAAGAATGTTGATGATGCATATTCACAGGCAAAACGTGAAATATCTAATCAAAGTCAAGTAAAGATACAAAATGGTAGAGGGACTGTGACATCCCCACCCTCTCAGGTACCCCCACCCCCTCCACCTGCCCCACCCCCACCCCCTGTGCTTTCAGCGACAGGTGGTAAGAAACAGATTGTTAAGCCTGCCATTGTCTCAAAGGACCTTCCCCAAGCGTCGCGTGCAACCAACCGTGGATTGCAGTGTGGGGTTCCTCCGATGGAAAATATGGACAATTCACCACTGTTGGTGAAGTCTAAGGATTTGAGAGATCAGAAAGAAGTCCTACAGTCAACATCCAAGCCACACCCTAGTCAGCTCCACGACCTCAAACACGTCAAGAAGAGTACAATGGTGTCTATCGCAGAAATACTCAAAAAGGTATGTTATTTTTCAATCAGATTAAAATCAGACCTTCAATATGCTTACGTAAGTGTATTGAAGGTCTGATTTCAATCAATCAGATTTGGTATTTTTGTGTCTGTATAGTTTTGCCTTTATTTCATAGGCTGAAAAACTGCTTCTTTTAGACGTTTGGGGCTTATGAGAATGAAATACTTGAGCTAACTCCAATGTCTGACCTATAGTTCTGACGTAGGGGTCAGACCTCAGGGATCGGCCGGATGAAGAATTCATCTTTGGTTCAAGGAGCATGCCAACCAGACATAGACCATACCTGAAAGAATAACATGACATTGTATAGAGATTAAGACAGACGATATTAATTCATCACCCCTGAAACTCCATAATGGACCCGTCTAGTCTTTGATTTCGAAGAAACTAACAGTGTTTTCAGGCGTGAATAAGTATTATAAGATAAATAAATGTAATTTTATAAAAAAGATAAAGTGTATTGAGTCTACCACATGGTCAAGTTAGTTTTGCAGTAACCAGTAAATGATTTTTTAATGCATGTACATTTATATGTACATGTAATAGTCCTCTACAAAGTAAAATATAATTGAAATTATATTTGCTTACTGCTATTTACTGCATGATGTTTTGAAAATGTCTTGAAATTGTGGTGATGTTTTAAAATTTATTTTTAGGCTGTGTCCAACAGAAGGATGGCTCTTGGAGAGGACCCTAACAGTCCACCACAGTCTGTGGCTAGTAGCTGGTCACTCATGGATGACTGACCAGTCCATGTCACAGATGACCACACAAATGTTTGAAGTAATATTTTATAATTTACAATTTTGATGACAGTCAATGTCAGTAATGGAGTAAAATAGCTAAATATTGTAAAGTAAGAGTACTCAAAACACCCATCAGATTAGGTATCTTTTTAAATCAGACAAAAATATGTGGTGTTACATGTACCTGTTTGGAATTTCTCTCAAACTTATTGTAAACAACATCAAATGTGTTGTGAAACACCTTTTTAACTGGGCTAGAGTGTTTTCACTGCATGATGTATAAAAGGAAAAATATAAGTGTACATGCATATGGAAATTAGTAATATCATCTGATTCAATTAAAGCTCTGTATTTTCAAATTTTCTTAAATTGGCTTTTTAAACAATAAATGATAATTGTCACAAATTTTTTAATCACATTTTAACATTTTTTTGTGTTTTTTTTTGCCAAGTTAAATTTTCTGACCAAAAAAAAAGACTAGTGATATGTGTTTTCATGTTCATAATGAGGTTACAATTTCAAATTAGAAAATTATTATCAAATAGCAAATATATCTGAAATTAAGCATATGTGAATACTGGTCTGCTCATTCTTTTTTTCTATTTTAGTTAATAAAAGCCATCAGATTTGTTCTCAATGTGACAATACCTGCTAGTACAGTGTAATTATAATATTCCCATAAAATTGGAATATTATATCAAAATATGTTATGAATATATATTTTACATTAAAGATATGTTTCTACCGTTTTAAATGAACACCTATATGTCTTTCAGTAGTTTTTTAAAACTACTGTATTTCTGATTGACTGTTTTAGTTTCATACTGTTTCAGACAGATATCAGATACCAAATAAATGTATTGTACTAACCACTTAGTTGTGTGCAAGTATGATTCATGTGATGATCTGTGTTAGAAAATGTTGCAGTCTTAATGTATATATCATACAGGATTTTCCAGATGGCACATGATCCAATCAAACGTAAGTCTGTTGGATACGATTTACTTCAAATGGTAAATATGGGACAAGGAAGTAATTCCAACCGTGTGGACAATACAAAATTGTCAAATTTCCAAGGCGATCTGCCCGTTTATCAAGACATACGAAAACCAACACGATATCATATATACATGTATACATGTATATATGATGCAAGTGTGAGAACATGAAGTTGAGCATGGTGAGGCAAATCCAGGGGGAGACAACTGAGAATGTCATTCTGGCAGTGTCAGCTGTGTGATGAGTGTTGTTGAGAAAGTCTTTGTAGTTAAAACACGAATACAATGTATAGATAGAATGCTTTTATAATGTGAACATTGAACTATGGCTATCTTCACTAGAACTAGGCCTATAAAGTTTGCTTATAGATAAATAATTACTTGTATTATTAAATGTGTGTGTTGTGTACGCGCAGTTAGACAATTAATGTATAACAATAGATCTAGATGTACTTTGGAAATACAATTGTGTCAAAATGCTTTATAAAATACTAGTTCTATGTGTGATTGTAAGCTTTAGCCATATATATATATATATAAGTAACACATGTTGTAATTATTTAGTATATATTTTATCAGTTTCTTGTAATTATTGATAATATTCTCCCTCTTCACATTGTTACCTGTTTTTACTACATGTACATTTCAGTAATTTTACACTTTAAGATACACATGTTTGTATGAGAATGAAAACTCCCACCTGTACCTAAACTGTACATTTCAGTAATTTTATACTTTAACATACATATGTTTGTATGAGAATGAAAACTCTCCCACATGTACCTATATTGTATAGAATCTTTTATCATTATGTTATTTTGCTTTAATTTTCTTATCATATTGTGTTCATCAGTTACTTGTGTCCGTCCAGTATATAATCTTATATATGGTAGATAAATAGGTTTTATTATATGTGTCCGTCCTTATTTACTACTTCAAATTGTATGTATTTTTTTTTTCTACGATTCATACATCTAAGTAATCTATATTTTGTCTCTTTTCTCTTGTTACAACATTCCATTCAGAGGTACTTCATTATAAATATGCCTCACATATCATGTTTATCATAATAAAATGAAAGCGCTAGCTACCTCTTTTATAATGTATCCATGGTTTTCTAAATTGTTTACCAATTATTTCTATTTTCTGTTTGTCCTTTGCTGTGGTTTGGTAATTAATTACATACATTTGTAATTATTATAATAAAAGATATATTGTTACATGCATATATGTCATCATAGAATATTTCTAGAAAATTTTACAATACACATTCCAAAACTACAGCATTTAGATTTTAGTTTATTTTAATATATGTTTGTGCATGATCTTTTAAAAGTCTATATTCATGATATTGAATCACCTTTTTCACGCCACATGCATTTGTATGGAAGGTTTCTTATCATGAAACTACGACATTCCAATATCACTTCTAGTCACTGATAATTCTAGTTGGTTATTATGCACAATTCTGTTAAGTTTTAAACTTATTTTTTTGGGGATGCTGTTTATGATTTTAGATAATCTACTGAAAGTTAGAGTCTCATCATTTTCATATTTTCATAAATTTATTTGCATTGAATGAAAAATGATTTGTTAATTTGTATAAGTATGAATTATTGATAAAATGTAGCCTTTCAATATGTAAACATATTGTCTTATGATGCGGTTTTTGTAACACAAACTTCAAAGGGAGGTAAGCAGGAAAATATTTGCTTTAAGATATTTTGTACTTCTATTAAAAACTGTAATTTTTTCTTAACTTTGTTTGCCACCTGTTTGTATTTTATTGTTGATTTGAACACTCTAGTTTAAGTTTTAATTGGATGGGGAGAGGTAAGCATTTATTCTTTAAATCATTATTAATGATGTTAATTTGTGTAAGTAGTAAAGTTTTTATTCAATAGATAATCTTGTATTCAACCAAAATATTTCATATATGAAGAAATCCATTATTAATACATTAAATTTATAGGGAAAACTGCCTTAGACATTTAACACACTGAAATTCAGTATATCGCTAGACTGGAAATTACAGGTGCTTTAAAATGATCATACATTTAAAACTGGCTTTTGTATGTAAAATTTGGGATCAACTTTAATTACCTATAGCTGCGTCAAAGGGCATTTACACGGATTTAAATACATATGTGTACAACTTAGTGTATGTTTGGTTAAACACGATTAAGCTTTGGCTAGGTTAGCTTCAATCATCATTTTGATAGTGTACCGGTAAATGTTTGGTTTTCCATAAAAGCCTTTAGGAAATTGTCAAAAGCAGTTGAACAGAATTAGTAAATTCTTTGTAACTTTACATGCAGAAGCTTGTATATATGCCGAATATGGTTTGCTATGACAGATAGCAGTACTTTAGACATGAAGTTTGCGTTTGGTTTTTGATAAGTTGAAATTATAGATGGAAAAAAAATATTTGTCTTGACGAACAATAAAATACATGAAGACTTCGGGTGGAATAGATGAATTTGTGTTAACATCGTTCATCTGAGTAGCCTAAGAAAAAAATTCAATATTGTATTTAATTCACCATGATTTGTGTTACATTTTACACACAGGTGTTGTGTGTAATTGTGTTGAAATTGACTGTTTGGTACCCTGGGAAAGTGGTCTTATTAAACAGGGTTTTTATATAGAGGTGGTCTCTAAGGCAGGGTTGACTATATATGGTACCAATATGTTGAATTCAGAAACAATAAACCAGTTGTTGCTATTTATGTTTGAATCATGTAGCAGTTGTGTGCAATATTTAGAGTTGTTGATAACCCATTAATTATAATGATCAGTTTAACAAACTTCAAAAATAGAATTTCAATGAACCCAAATTTGTTGATTACAGGTGTGACCTCTAGTTTTTCAGACACCTGTTAGACATAGGCCTTGTAGGTATTTGTTTTGTTGCTTTCTTATGATAGTTATTTGTTTGTTCTGGTCACAGACAGGTGTTTAGTTTATGTGTATTACGAAATTTATGGTACAACAACAGTTAATAAGTCCTATATCATGTTTTTGCACTTTTCTTTCCATATGATTTTCAAAAATTGAAATTGTATAAAATCCTTGCAGATGTTCAGTTCCAGGAAAAGATTTCTTAGAAACCGTTAATTAAAAGTAAATATTAGTCTCAATAAATCTTTTTTGTAAACATAACATTCTTCAGGACAATAATTCCTTGTAAAGGAGGTTATAATTATCTTCATTTGTGCCTGTTACTTTTATATACATATGTACATGTATGTATTTTAATTTACATTATCAAAAGACAAATTTAGATTCAGATCATTTTTTACAGTAAGTACTTGCCTATAATTGCCGTTATTTTGGTACAATTTTGTATGATAAAAATACATCTTACATGTGTGTAAACCAGGAAGGTGCAACTGACACAATGTGATATTAAACCCCAAATGAAAAGTTTTAAAATTCAAAAGCTGCCTTCTTGTCGATGATCAGTGTCTTGCTACATATATACGTATGTTCTACATGTACACTATATCTGTCTGAATTGTTTTGTATGGTTTACATATATCAACTTTTATACATATGTGTTTATTATAACATTTTGGTGTTACATATAAATTATATATATCAATATGTAAATTATTTTATATAGTTGTTTATCAACATACTCAATAGTTGTTTATCTTGCTATGTAGCTACATGTAGATCTGTTCACATTTTAATAGTAAAAAAAAACCCTAAGGATTTAATTGAGGCTAGCTGTTACACACATAACGTTGGCCATGTTTGATGGTAAAGCTCTGCCATTTACAGAGGTAGATTTCTCACTATGTGTGTTGGTGTATGTATAATACATGTAGTTAATACTTTTAGACATCTGTGGCTAGGTTCTCTTTTTGAAATGAAAATGTTTGCTTCAGTCTAATAATGAACAATTTCTAAAAGTTTTTCAGAGTGTTTCTTGACTTTCTAATACAGTACTAAAATTGTAGATAGGCCTGGTCTATTGTGAAAAAAGACTAGC
Organism: Argopecten irradians; assembly: GCF_041381155.1. Lineage (NCBI taxonomy): Eukaryota > Metazoa > Mollusca > Bivalvia > Pectinida > Pectinidae > Argopecten > Argopecten irradians. Next base: position 24,488,705 of record NC_091140.1, read on the forward strand.
TTCATTCTACTCAAAAAATTCAATTATCAAAGTAAGTGATTACCTAAAAGTGATGTTTTGAAAAATTTGATAAAACATACTTTGGATGGCATGTATACACACAAATAACACCTTAATTTAGACCTAGAATTCATATTGCAAAACCTAAAAAAATTTATTGTGAAAAGTTAAAAACAAATTTTCTTCAAAAACTGAAAATCTCAAACAAGTATTAAAAGGTAATCTATAGAAATGGAACTGTATCAGATTCGAAATTAGTGCAAATAGTCTTTAAATTACCATAGTAATTTTCTGATTATTTTATATATTCTTTAAAGTTTTGAAAATATTTTCTTCCAAATTGTAAACCTTAAATCCTGATGTTAAGACAGCCGTGTCTACAACATTTATTTTCAGGAGTTAGGTGTAATTGTTAATGGTTTAAAGTTAGCCAATCTTGTGAACAACTTTGTGTATACTTATGATTATAAAGAGTTAAAAATAAATCACAAATACTGAATAACTGTTTTATTGTTGTTTTTTGTATATTACAGAAAATTCTATTTTTACATCATGAAGATTGAAATGAAAAACTTTCAGGACTTAATTGTCCTATGTTACTATAAACACATTTTCCATGCACAGGTGTAAATCACAGGTAAAAGCTACATCTAGTCAATTTGAGCAATTTAAGAGTCATAAATGGATTCCTGACACTGAGAGTAGCTGTATTCCTCATTTTCAATCACATAAGATATTGGGAAACATCTACAGTGTAGTAGAAACTTGTATCAACATCCAGTCACATAAGGGAACATCTACAGTGTAGTAGAAACTTGTATCAACATCCAGTCACATAAGGGAACATCTACAGTGTAGTAGAAACTTGTATCAACATCCAGTCACATAAGGAAACATCTACAGTGTAGTAGTAGATACTTGTATCAACATCCAGTCACATAAGGGAACATCTACAGTGTAATAGACACTTGTATCAACATCCAGTCACATAATTAGGAAACATCTACAGTGTAGTAGACACTTGTATCAACATCCAGTCACATAAGGAAACATCTACAGTGTAGTAGACACTTGTATCAACATCAGTCACATAAGAAACATCTACAGTGTATAGACACTTGTATCAACATCACATCCAGTCACATAAGGAAACATCTACAGTGTAGTAGACACTTGTATCAACATCCAGTCACATAAGGAAACATCTACAGTGTAGTAGACACTTGTATCAACATCCAGTCACATAAGGAAACATCTACAGTGTAGTAGACACTTGTATCAACATCCAGTCACATAAGGAAACATCTACAGTGTAGTAGACACTTGTATCAACATCCAGTCACATAAGGAAACATCTACAGTGTAGTAGACACTTGTATCAACATCCAGTCACATAAGGAAACATCTACAGTGTAGTAGAACTGTATCACTTGAACATCAACACTGTATCACATCCAGTCACATAAGGAAACATCTACAGTGTAGTAGACACTTGTATCAACATCCAGTCACATAAGAAACATCTACAGTGTAGTAGAACTTGTATCAACATCCAGTCACATAAGGAAACATCTACAGTGTTGTAGACGCTTGTATCAACATCCAGTCACATAAGGGAACATCTACAGTGTAGTAGACACTTGTATCAACATCCAGTCACATAAGGGAACATCTACAGTGTAGTAGACACTTGTATCAACATCCAGTCACATAAGGGAACATCTACAGTGTAGTAGACACTTGTATCAACATCCAGTCACATAAGGAAACATCTACAGTGTAGTAGACACTTGTATCAACATCCAGTCACATAAGGAAACATCTACAGTGTAGTAGACACTTGTATCAACATCCAGTCACTAACATGTTCCCAGTTACATAGGCAATCAAAGTTTTCAGCAGTTCTATTCCATCACCTCTGTGAGCACTGCCAAAACAGAAAAAAATATGTCATCTAAAGATTGACTTTAAAGCATTAAAATCATATCAATAATTAATTAAATTTGAACTGTTTCAATTCCACCTACAACATGTGTCACACAACTATCAAATTACCTATACCTAATGTAGAACAGTTTCTTACCAATGTTTAATAATCAAGTAAATACAAATCTGTATTACAATAGATATCAAACCATTTTGCAATAGTTCCTGAACTTTACATAATGACACATTATAATGAAGTTAGTTTTTACGGTACGTAAAATATGTGAACAAAAGACCTTGATAGTGCTCATGAGCAGTCTTCTATTATAGATTGATCTGTATTGTAAACATAGCAAATTTTTGTAAAATTCAGAATTTTTTTATGTTTGGTTGCCAAAATCTCATCCACATATTGTTAAAGTAATATGAATTATTTAGCTGTATTTATGAAACTTTTGCAATAGGAGACATGTGGATCTGTAATTGCAAAGAAATATACCTGACAAGGAATGGCTGTGGTAGACAGTATCTGTTGTGTTGGTCTCGGTATTTCATCACCGACATCAAGTTGCCTAGTAACTGATGTCTCTTTGCCTTGTCAATTTTTGTTAACACAATCTGAAAGTAAGAAAATATACAAGGTATACATCTTATCAACTCTTAATAAGAGACTTTGCAACTGCAGATTCTGTCTGGTGAAATAAACTGTAATAACTAAATAAAATTATCCAGACTGAAGAATTAAATACACAAGTAGAGTCTATACTTTTGAAATGTTAACATAATTTGAGGAACAGCTTGATGTATCAATGCTGTAGCTATCAAAATGAAGTACACTTCAGAACTACATCTGTACTTACACTAAGAGCTTTGCTTTATAGAACTTTGGGCAACCTGAGAAGGACTCGTATATCTTTTAATTGCATGTAATAACTTGTATATGTATTTAAAATTTGTACCAGTCAGTACTTTATGAGCTAATGAAAGCACAAAACTTATCAATTACTTAGAGTAATGACCCTTTTGTTCTCTTAGCTGACAACACTCTAAAACTTCAAACAAATATTGTAGCTACATACACAATGGACAGCGGAGAAGGCTTGTAGCTTCTCCAGCATTACTTCATCCAGCTTAGTTAATCCCACCTCACCATCAACCAGAATGAACACCATTTCCAGGCTACAAAATTTGGTCAAAATGAATTTGGAGCTGCTGTGGCCAAAATGACAAAGGTTTCCTTAAACTCTACCACTACATCAGCCACCCGTGGGCCGACTGACTATGTCTTGGTCTGTGTGTGTGTTTTTTTGTCTTTTTTTTTTTTTTTTTTTAGTACTCATTGACAAGCTTTCCTCTGGTTGCAACCATTCAATATATGGCACATCCTTACATGGCCATATAGCTTTTAATGTGTTTTAATAAACTAACAATTCTGTCTATGCAGAGTTTGATTCCATCCCCATGTTCTTCAAAGCTGCTTTTATGCCTCCTCCTTATGGATGTTATCTGCCCTTGTAAACACTAGACACATTTAAAAAATAGATATCCAGAGTAACACATTTGTTTGTGAGAAAAAAGTTTAGTTTGTAGAAGAAAATGATAAAAGCAAATGAATATTCACAAGAGCAGATAACTGTAAGGAAAATAACAACTGTAAATTCTGTAATACACTTTATATCAAATAAGGGTAGATAACTCACTATGTAAGGTATAACCATTTCCTCCATCATTTGTAGTCCTATCATGTCATTCTCAGTTATGCCAACGGCTGCATCTATCAATACAAAAGACCTGACTAGTCTGAAATAAATAAACATTTCACTTTTCAATTATCTGAAGGAATTAATAGCAAACTGAATTGATTTTCATGTGAACAAGACTGCCTAATGATTTACCTAAATTCTATACAATAGGAAGACGGTAAGGAATTAATGATCAAAGTGAGAGCCATATGTAATAATTTCACCAAATTCTTGATTAAGTGTAGAGTATGAAGGATTTTTCTAGGTTTTTTTTTCATACACGATATGCACAACATACATTACATCTGATTTACAGCCTGGGTCATTTAAGAATGTACCATGTTTTGAAAATGGAGGAAAGCTGGCCATTGTGTACTAGTGGAATCAACTACCAACCTGTAGTAGGGGATTACCTCCCTTTGTACATGTGTCGCACTTTCAAGACATAAATTGTAGTGGTAGAATTTTGGGACACCTTAACCATCTGACTACAGCAGCTCTTTTAACATCAAATATTTGATTCTTTGATTATTTAGACAATTTGACTTTAATCCCTTATAAAATGTTCAACTTTTAGCATCTTTGGGATGAATAAAAACAATTAATTTACATTTTAGGTTAGATTCTGTTGGCTATGGAAGAATTAATTCTGCAATATTAGAATTATAATATAGATATGAAAGCTGTTTATTGACACAAGATGGATAAAGCACCAAAAGGTGATCTTTTCCCATTCTAATTGTTTCATTCCAACTCCACTACTCAGTCAGTATTAATTGTTCTACATCCAATATACTGTGTAAACAAAGGGAAGTTACTCTGATACCTCACATTGTAACTGTAAAACATTGACTTGTAGTTAAATATATGTCAGTTGACTGCTTACTAATATACACTGCGCATGCCCTTCGAAAGTTCTGTTACATATGTTAAAATTTGCTGACAATTTACCTCTTAGAAAACTCTTGAAAAATGCTAATAATGATTTAATGAGAAGATGAATAAGTTGATAAATAATGAATACTGTTACCTGTAATATCAAGGTTTACATTATTCTGTACTTTATTTATATTTGTAAAAATGCATGTGAAACAAAACTTTTGGAGGGCAGTGTATATATTGTACTAGCAATGATCCAGAAATAAAAAAGATGAATTTCAATTACGATGACAGTTATATACAAATGACCCTGCCTCCATATGAAATCAGACTGGAATTGGACAGCATCGTCATGTTATAGGTACAAAGGTAATTACATTCTACATTCTGCATCTTATACAGCAGGATTATATTTAGATTCATCAGAGTACTTACTTTTTTCTTTCTTTGAAGTAGGTTTCTACACAGTCCACAAAGTAGTGAGGCATGTTGTGTCCATACCCTGGCATATCTACCATGGTGAAGGCATTGCCTGCTTGGTACAACTGGAGAGCTTTTGTACGCCCCTAAACCAAACAAAATATCTCATCATAATATCGCAATACAATCTCAACAATAAGCACAACATACATTTAAAATGACACGTATCTAGCTCTTCTTTTTTACATACAGTTCCAATGCATTTTTTTAAATAATAATACTGCAGCTACTACGGTTATAGAGCATAAAGACAATTTCTGAATATGCATGTCAACACTGTAAAAGCGGTAAATCCTTTTAACTATTGAAAATAATACAATTGGAACATAAAGATCTATAGATTAATAATATCCAGAGATTCTGTAGTTGGAAATTTGAAAGTCACAATATAGACTCAATGATTCCCAACATTCCAACATTCGATCACCAATACTATATACTATTGTTACAGAAAAACACCATGCAGCTACCTGATACTTACTGGTTTGGAGGATACAACTATTTTTCGATGAACTCCACTTGGAGCTTTAGAGAACAGGGCTTGTATCAAAGAGGATTTACCAACATTGCTTCGCCCAATGAAAGCTACCTGAAATATTTTACAGGCAGTATAAATGTGAGAAATGTAAAATTAAAAAACTAGTTAACGTTTAATATTATTTTTTTCACAATTTTTTTTTTTCAAATATTTGTTTCCTTTGTTTATGTATTCTTTTATTGGAAAATGGCCTTTATTTAGTTTACAATATTGCAAATTTCATTAAAAAATATATAAAGGAGGGAGCCATAGTTTTGATAAAGAAAATATCAAAACTGAAAAAAATGTTTTACTAATAAAGCATCTACTTCACAAAAGGACTAGTATGTACTACATGTTCAAATAATACAGTAAAACTTTTCCAGGAATCCAGGCCATTGATTTGGTAATTTTGGAGAATTAACTTGAGCAATTTGTAATTCACTGCATTTCAGCTTTTCAGTTTTAAAGATGCTCCACCGCTGACAAATGGTATTTTTTCTCTGTCAAAAACAGGAGCCGAGGAATTAGTATTTTTCTTCAGTTACAAAAGTTACTTATTTACACCATTATCACCATTGAAAAGTTTGAGCTTCTTATTTTACTTCAAGATAAAGTTATTAAAAATAATTAAGTGGGTCCCGAAAAAAGTCCATGTCGCCTACACTACATAATATGTATGCCCTCTATGGAATGAAGTGCTGTACGCAAGATAAATTATTTTTTATGTATATTTGTGCTAATTGCACATGTATGTATGTGATTAAACATCATGCAGTTACATGTACATGACGGCAAGGAGGTACATTGTATATGGTACGTCTCCTTATAAATCCTTGATGACGGGTATTGTTTATGCTGTCAGCTGTGGAGCATCTTCAACTCAAATTGATATTTTTAATACCTCTGGAATATCATAAGTGGGTAAATCTGAAATACGTGCAGCTGTTTTGATGTGTCTAATCACATGTGATTTTTCTTTTGGTTCAAAGAAGGTTGCAGCTGATTTGATCTCGGACTCGGAGGGATTGAAGGGCACAGTTTCATCAGGAATGATTGGCACCGCTACAAAAGGCTGCAGCTCACTGATTGGGTTATATTTTGTCAGTTGAGTTTTTGGTGATTTAGGATATGACACACAAGTTCTTTTGGATAAAGAGCCCAAACTATCACAGCCTAATGATGAAGTCTTTCTCAACAGAACACACAACTTACTCCAGGTGCAGTTGTCCTTTGTAAGAATTGTCATTCCTTGTGGATTTAATAACCTATAGAACTTCATTCTGGTTATAAAGAGTACTTGTTCTGTGTAGATATCTACAACAATATGTTGAACTAGGCCTCTAAGACTTCTCCACGACCTAATAAGTGATTGATACTTTTTTGTCAAATAATTCAGTATACCTATGCTAGATACTGTGTATCAGTACGTGCAAATCATAAAATCTAACTTTAAAGCCAGAATTTCTTATTTGCAGCGATCTAACAGAGACATATGAGACATATATGGATGCACTTTACGTAGTGCTCAGTTTGTAGTGGTTTGTAATATCAGAAATAAACGTGCTGCATGGGCGCAGCCATCTTGGAGCTGAAGTGTATGGGGGGATATTGTATGCTGATCTCATAATCGGCTCGGTTCCGTTCCGCTCCACTCCAATAATATTGATTAGTACCGAATTTTGGACAGTTCTAATGATATGTGGCGATTTTTCACTTCACATTTGTAATATCATTTAGCACTTTAGATTTGTTTGGAGTATTCAATAATATTGTTTTATACTGTTTTGGTACCTTTAGTAAAAATGAGGCGGGAATAGGCTATGCGTACAATTGTCCACCTCATTTTGCAGAGCTCGAGCGTACGACCACGCTTATACAACTTCAGTATGGTAAGTTTGCTGAATTGATTTAAGTTATGTGTAGATACACATGCTACATATGTTATCATAGTTAGGAATAATTTGGCCATTTATTGGTTTAAAGTTAATGAAAGTACAACATTTTACTTTACAGTATGTCTTGAGATCAACGTACCTTATACAAGTATGTTAGGGTTACCTCCCCTTAATTGATGATTGGAATATTAAGGGGCAGTGTAGTTCGTATATTATACATGTATACTAAATTTATCGTCGAATATTGGCTCATTAAACCCATTAAAAACACACAAATAAGGATTGTCCTTTGTCCGCCCGAGGTTCTAGATACATGTATACTACTGTATATACAATGTGTCAAGTCAGATCTCAGGGCTGAAGGCCAAGTACACTGTACCTCCAAAATTAAAACTTTTTCACAAATCTTGTGAAATGATCGAACACTGTCACTCATATATTGTACATGTACTGTACATTGTATACTGGTTTTCCAGTTTAGTTTCTGAACCTACATGTATACTTATCATGCATAGGATATTTATTTCTTAATTCTGAACTCATGGGGTGAATTAATATAATTAGGTCAAGGTCATTCTTTGAACAAACTTTGCAACTCTAAGAAAAGCCCCCCCCCCCCCCCCCTTAATTTCAAACCCATTTGTCTCAATTTTCTTTTTATTATTTACGACAAATATGTTACTGCTATTGCCAAAGCTTCTGTTTGGTTTTCTTATTTATATAATTTAGTCCAGATTTACAGTTTACAGAATCATCTCCGGTATATTTTATTGTAGTAGCTTGAGTTCTGCTTTTTATCGAATGACATGTTATCTTTCTATTATTTTTAATGGAATTCAGTAAATTAAGAATGCTAATAAAAATATCATACAGTAGTAATGTATCAATTTCCTTCAAAAGACATGTTCCTGTAAGTTCTATTTAAAAGTAAATTTTGCTCTATTAATCAACAGTTCATTTTGATGGAATCAACTTTCTTTTTGCCTCATTTTCCTCATTTCCTAAAAGATGATAATGCAAACACTGGAGTGTGGGATATATGGTACTCTAACAACCCCTCCTCCACCCCCTTACTATCACCTTTTAACTTTCTACTCAGAATCAGTTGTCTGGACTGGCTGTAATGGATGGCAGGTAGACATGTGAGGATGAGTGTCCGGTGGGCGTTTAACTTTCGGACATGGTCCCCTTCCGCAGAAGACTGGACTCTATGTAACCAGTGTGTGCAGCCTGAGGAGGCACAAAGAATCAGCAAGTTTGTCTTCAAGAAAGATGCAAAATCCTCCATGGTAACTTTCTTTTTAATTTAATGTTTTTTGATTAATTGATTTATATATTGCTGAGGTTTCAGTCCTGTTGAAGTCTCGTTTCGAAATAGATCAAAGAAGTTATGAAATTTTCAAATAAAATCTATCAATATCTGTAGAAAGTTGCCAGTTGCAAATTTTGTCAAAAAATTACATTTCTATTTTTAGTAGATTTTTTTTATACGGGGATTTTAAAGATGCTCCACCGCCGACAGAGCATAAATGATATTCTTCATTTGAACAATAATTGGTGTTTAATCGTGTATATATATGCCTAATTAAAACAAAAAATAATATAAAATATTTTATTTCGCCTTTGGTGCATGCGCAATCAGTAGTTCATTCCATATAGGATATAGTGCTACGGAATTTTTTCGGGATGCAATTAATTATTTTTCATATTTTTAACTTGAATTAAAATTAGAAGCTCAAACTTTTTAACTGTGGTAATGGTATAAAGTAAGTAACTTTTGTAACTGAAGAAAAATACTTAATCGTCTGCTCCTGTTTATGATAGTGAAAAAATACCATTTGCCAGCGATGGAGCATCTTAAAGAAATGGCCCATTTGGCGGCCAATTTGAAATAGTGTCTTTTTTCACTTCAAGTAGAGCCACATGTTTACCATTTTTTACTAAAATTGTTTTTACTTAAATCATCACTGCGCCAGCAATTTTAGCTGTATCAAGCTTATTTTTGCTGTAAATCTTTACTGGTTTCTTGGTAACTAAAATATTGAGCATTAATGTGTGAAATGATACACTTTTGTCACTTTATTTTTACATTTAATGGTAATTTGAGCACTTTTATTTTTTACTCTAAAATACTGAAAAATAACAAATATTAAAATGGGGCAAAAAAGTAAGCACACGGACCCCCCATTTTTTCTGCCTGATTTAGAAAGAACAACCCTTTCCCTGTTGATATGCAAAATATTAACAAAAGTTTAATACAAGAACTATTTCTATAAAGGGTTTAAATTTGGCAAAAATGGCTGAAAATGGTGCATTTTGTAGCTCAAAATTAAGGGGTAGGGGCAGCATATGTTGTTATTCTGAGAAAAAAAATATTAGTCTTATTAATCAAAACTGGTATTTTTTTAAAGAAGACTACTAGAAAATAAATTCTACAAACATCCATACATATCAAACACCTAGTTAGGAAATTATAGCTTTAATGTCTTGTGTATATGGTCCAAAACGGCAAAATTCCCATAAAATCCAATATTTTGTCAACTAGGTATCTTTAAGTGATAATATCTCAAAAACGAGCATTGGACATAATTTTTTTCTTCCATTTTCTTTTATGGTATGAACTCCTATTTCTAAAAAATCTATATGAGAAAAAAAGTTAATACAAGAAAATTTCGACTTCTCAGAGGACTACAATGTTTTTTGATTAATTGATTTATATATTGCAGAGTACCAGTGATTTGATGTTAACATACATGTACTATAATAATGTTTTTTCAAGAAGATTTTTGTTCGAATAGCACTAGTCCAAAGGTTATTACATGTACAAAATGTATATGTTTATATCTTATATGGTATGCAGCATTTACAGGTTCTTGACTCAAAAATTAATTCTGCAAGAGTGATGTTAAAAATTTTATATTATATATCAGTTCATATCCAATATACTATTGTCTCTGCAATTGAATGTTTATAGAAATCAATTGATACAAAGTATTCATGGAGAAAATATATGATTTTTTAAGTTCCTGTGAAATATAATAAAGAACATAATCATCTTTGTGTTTTATTTATTACAGATAGGACGACTAATGATCAGAAAGGTAGTATCTGAATACTTCAACATTCCATATAAGGATGTGATGCTAGCCAGATCTGAGAAGGGAAAGCCGTACATAGCCGGCAGGACTGATGTGGATCACTTCAGTTTTAATGTTTCCCACCAGGGAGATTACGCTGTCCTAGCAGCACAAGCAAACAGTCGACTCGGAGTGGATGTCAAGAAGTTGGAAACACGTTAGTAAGTTTAGGCTTATGATTAATGATAAAGAGGAGACAAAAGAATAATACTTTTTTTATTTTGTGTATTTTATTTTGTTTTATTTATCAAATTCGGAATATTTCCATTTCTTCATATGAAGATACATGCATATATTCTTCAGGATTTTTTTGTATCCCTGCAAAGCTGTTTGGTGATCATATGAGTATGCACTCAAATTTAAACCTGTCTATAAAGACCAACCAAGCCACAAAAAGGTCTTTATAGGCTAGTGGTCTTTATACACATTTGTCATTGTTGAAATTTCTCATTTGGGATCCCAAAAGAAAGTAGTCTTATTGAATAGGTATTCATTATACAGTGGTTGTTGTAAAACAAATGAATATTTTGTTGACAGGTTCCGATGTTGCTAGTTTCTTCCAAACTATGAAGAGACAGTTCACACAAAAAGAGTGGCAGTTCATCCGATCTCCTTCCACAGACAAGGAGCAACTGAAAGTCTTCTTCAGACTCTGGGTATGTAGTAAAACTAGCCAATGGTTTCTATCAATAAGGAGGTTGACCATTTAGATCTATTAGAGTTACTTCTCTTCTTTTTCTGTGTTAGGACTGAAAGGGCAAGTTCATGTGAAACTCTAGAAGTATAACAAAAGTGGTGCATGTTTCAACAAAATGGCGATAGTTTTAACTTGAGTTACGTAATTTGAACTTTGAACTCTACCTGTGTCTAACCCAGCTAAGACCCAGGGTTTCGGGGAGTTTCTCTCTGGAGTAGGTTAACTCGTATTATTCATGACTCTCGAACTAGGGTCCATAATAGGATTTACGTCACTCAACTCAATCCGCGAGTTTCATGTGAACTTGACCATATAGTGAAATAAAGGGAAGTAACTCTTGATAGATCAGAATGGAAGTTGGTAAGAAAACTAATGTTAGAACTGTTCTGTAATGTGAAAGTTTCATACATAAACTTTGTGACATAACAACTTGATAAAGTGATTTTATTATTTTTTGTATCCGTCCTATAATTAGTGAAATTAAAGATGAACAAAATATCAGGCCTGATTTGATGTAGATGGACACTAAACACCTCTTTTAATACTTTTTCTTAGGCAAGCAAAATCATCATTGACATTAGGAAAAAGTTCTTTTAGTTACACAGGCATATTTGATTGGAAGAAGACATCAGATTAAGATACCAGAAATTTCATTTGATTTATGCAGTTGTAAATTTTTTTTTCTAATGTTCAGTGCCTGAAGGAAAGCTATGTTAAAGCACTTGGGATAGGGATTGGATTTGAAGTTGGCAGATTGAACTTTAACCTCCCAACTGTGAAGATCGACAATGGTGTAACCACTGATACCACTCTGAAGATAGATGGGAGAGCCATGCCTGACTGGCATTTTCAGGAACACTTCTTAGACAACCATAGTATCGCAGTGGCTGTTAGCAAAAACAACAAAACATCACCAGAAATACTGGTAAGTACTATTAAGGGAAGTTTTATTGTTTCCTTCCAGGAGAGAATTCCACAGAAAATCTATAGTCGAATTGCTCAAAGGTTTCCATTTACTGCTTTTTTGATAAACAATAAATAAATAAAATCAAACTTATTTCTTTCTTCAAGAATTTTTCACAAAAGTTCAAATTCCTAATTGCATAGTTTATATTTTTTCAAGAATTGTTTAAAGTATGTAACTTTACTTTCACTTTCTCAAATTTTTTAAATTTTGATTAAAAAAAAAATATTAAAATTTTCTTCAGTATACAGTAGAAAGGTAGTCACAGTCTTTCTTTACTTATTCCAATTATCTTTTGTGTTCATTGCAGGTAAGAGGAAATATAGATGAAGAACTGCTGTCAACAGAAGGCGAATTTAAAATGTTGGATTATAAAGATATTGTCAAAAACGTTCAACCTTTGTCAGAACCAGATTTGACATTTTGGGAGAACTTTCAGCCTAAAGCTGAAGACCCTAGTCAATGGAAAAGTAATAAAACAGAAAAGTCCTGACATAAAAGCACAAAAGGTATTTAATTGTGTCACCATTGTCTCAACAATACAATAAGAACAATCGTTTAAATTGCCTGACAATGCTTACAATATGTAAGTCTCCTCTACATAATAAAAACTATACTCATAAAGTGGAGAGGGGGGCTTATATTCAAATGCCCACCTTGTCAGCATAACCAAACAAAATCCCACAAAAATTGAAGTGCGATATGATGGGAAGTTAATTGGTTGTGAATTTTATTGTCCAAGGTCAGAAAATCTTTTTGCCTTTATGAAACTAAATGTAAATTAGGTAAGTCAATGACCATCACACAAGTTAGCTCATAAACAGTCTTCTTTCATCTGCACCTTATCAAAAAAGTGTGCTTCGTTTATTTTCAGAGAAACAAGGTACATTTATATTTATCCTGCAACTGTCCCACATACTGACCGATAACTACTGCCGGATAAACTTGTGCTTTATCCGTCAATACGATATGCTTTATCCGTCAATACGATCACGTGAATTTGTTCCATATCTGACGGCACTTTTTCTAACTTGACCCAGAACTTAAACCTTCTGGTGAATGAAACGTCATTCAGTCCCGCTAAAACGTGACGTCACATTCACCGAAATGACGTCATTTTCACGATATCGAAAATCTCGTATGGCGGTGTCGTCTTTTTCTTGGCTCATGGTAAAGGTATGTATTGTTAAGTAATTCTTTAATGGGTATTTATTGTTATTTGAGTATTTTCATTTCCTTTCAGTGATATATCACACTGAATAGAATTACGGTGGCTGTTTGTGCTTATTTATTTTCCACGGCAGTAAAAAGGAGTGCACTCTCATTCGGTTAAGTGAATGAATCTTTACCTCCGCATCAAAGAAGCGTCTCGCTTCCAGCAAACAAAGTAAGAAACTGTCAATTTGCTTTCGTTTTGAATGCCATAATGGTTGCAGGATAAACAGAATACACGGTTGGTATCTTACAATACAAGTTTTATTTTTGTGCTCGACACGGAAAGCCGAGATGACTCGGCAAAGCCTCGTCATATCGGCTTTCCTAAGTCTCGCACCAAAATAAACCTTGTATTGTAAGATACTAACCGTGTATTCTCTATATGTAGGTTGTGTACATGTTATTTGTTTAGAAATTAACATGAATTTGCCATAAACTGTCATGGTTCCATACATCAATGTTTATATGTCAATACTTGTATATTCATGCACTGTCGCATTACCAACGTTGGAACGGTTGGTTGATTTCTTATACATATGTAAAATTATGCATTTTTGGTATATATCTTATTAACTTTTCTTGTAAAAATTATAACAAATTATGATAATATTATGCAATCAAAAGTCGTAACTACGGATCGGAAAATTGTTATTACTTCTTTGATAAGTGTTATAATGAATTTCTAAGTTGTCATAATTTATTTGAAGATATTTATTACAAATTACAAAAGTGATTAATAAAGTGGAATATTGTTATTACCAATTCCAAAGTCTTAAGTCATTATTGTAAATAAAAAAGCTGATTCTAGCTCATCTATTACAAATACTTTTATAGTCATCATACTTCGTCCAATGCAGTCCATGCTATCGTGAACTTTTCATATTTCAAAATCCATTAGGTTCCCCATCAAAGTAAGGTTACATTCTATTTTGTCCTCAATACCACGTTGCTAAGGAATTGAACCTTGTTTAATAGAAAAACGGTCTTATAAGATTTATTTTCCTTTTTGAGGGGGGGGGGGGGGTAGTAGGGAATAGTTAAAAACCAAGGCCTTACATATATACACGTATTCTGAATGTTTCTGTGGTTTAATCTAAACATGAAATTTTGCTGTTAAGGATTCTGACTAATTCATTCATAAGGATTTCTGTGGAATGCGTATATATTTCAAAATCATTATGCTAATTAATCGATTTATAAACGGCTGTTGCAAGGTAGTCGGGTGACCATTGTAAGTCTTCTCGCTTCTTGTTTCAAATTTGACTTTGTTTAGACTTTTTAAAGTATCACCTCAAAGTGTTTTGGCCAAGTCCATGCATTCACTAATAAGAGGTCTATGGGTGATGTTATTGTGGGCAATACGGGAATATTTTGAATTTCCCAATTCTGACAGTCAGTGTTAAGTTATATTTAACTTGTCATGTGTGAAAACTCAATTGTTTTCAGGAGCTTATAGACCATGTTATTTAACTTTAAATTTTTGAAGTATAGCAAATGCATTTATTTGAGGTCTAAGATTGATATTATATAGTAAAACATTTATCGTATACGACCCAATTTGTGATGGCACCTGTCGGTTAGATTACTGAGAACACTTGTCTTTGTTTCCATTACGGTTCTTTTCGACTTACTTGATGGTCACGAATCAAATTAAATTATTATTTTGAAAACAGGATAACGTACTTTTGGTCTTACTTTCACGTCTTTATTTATTGAAGCTTTGAAATGTTGACACTTGATTGAATGTTTGCTTTGCCATACGTAACTTTGCCATGGAAAGACGACATTGTCAGTGGGGATTAAATTACTTAATCCTGCAACCAGCATTGCTTTTGTCAGAATACGTACACCTTCTGCATATATTTTTGCTGTATTCGGCACTGACGGAATCAGCTGTATTTTAGAATTTCAACACTTGGTCGATTCGACGACATACTTCGTAGGAGAACCATTGTATGAAAGACGGACATATCAGCAACAATGTCGGCATATTTTAGCGTAATTGTGTGTGTTTTGAACGAATGTTGCGGGATAAAAAGTATACATTATCAGAGTCTTGAAAGCTGTTTATGATCATCTAAAAGACATAGAACCATTTCATAAAATGGCTACACACTACGTAAGAGCAGCTTCACATGCATATTTATCCTCTACTAGTGACAGACAATAAGAATGGACTAACGTTTCGCGACATGAACGCGTAGATGTACGCCTGGCTCTTCCTTCTTCTATTTGAAATTCATGAACTTTTATAACTGATAAAATCAGTTTTTTCTTTTTCTTTTTGTAATTTTTGTATTTCTTTTGAATTTATTTTTTGTATCTCTATAAGAGGAATTAAAGATTGATTGAATGAATGAAAAAGCTGTATTTTTGACTCGGGTCTTTCATAATCCTCCCCAAAATAC
Source organism: Argopecten irradians (assembly GCF_041381155.1). Classification (NCBI taxonomy): domain Eukaryota; kingdom Metazoa; phylum Mollusca; class Bivalvia; order Pectinida; family Pectinidae; genus Argopecten; species Argopecten irradians. The sequence goes on from NC_091140.1 coordinate 24,504,568, forward strand.
AGCTTACATATTACGACAATGATCATGTATTCTCTATTTATCTAACCTCACACGTGGTTCGACATTTTGGATTCATCGCAAATTTATGATCAGTAGGCGAGAATATCATATTCTGTATACCACTGGCAATTCTTCGGCAGCCAATTTTTTCATTCTGACCCAAATCAAAAATACACGTATCCTGTATTTTAAAATACTAACCATATATACTTCTTATCTCGCAACATTCCTAAATTCATAATAACAACGTGTTTAGTTTAAAAGAAGTCAAAATTATTTTCAATATTCGTCTTTCAAACAACTGGTGATGTTTCCCCACTAAAACAGGCCAGTCGGATCATTTTTTTCCGTTTGTGCCAGACAGGCAGCAAAACTATATGTAGTAGATGTATTCTGACAACTCCAGCACTGGCTGCAGGATAAAAATAACCCAACTACCTTTTACAGGAACAAGTTTTCTAAATAACTAGAAATGCTTTATTAATCCCCCATTTTCAAATAATTATAAAGAAAAGCCAAACAATTCTATGGTACCATCTATGACACCGCATATTTTATATCAAAAACGTTTTCCTGCCAAAAATACTAATGACTAGGGATAAACACAGTAGTGATCGTGTCGGCGATTGTTTAGCCAATTTGAGTAGACTTCCGTACAATATTTAAATATATGTTTAAAATTTCAATGAATAGCATAATTGGAGGATTTAGATAAAGAAACTACAAGGGGTAAGAAATAGGATTAACCAGACAAAAATATTTTAATATAACAATTATTAAAGAATAAATTAACATAATACTACATGTACTCAGTTATTAAAATTAATGATGGAATCATCTCAAAATAAATTGCGTATAACATTTATCATTTTTAGGAATTAATAAGCAGTTAATAATAAAATACCTCGTGGTTGGTAGATTATCATTGTTGTTTGTATAAATATGTATGATGACGATGGTGGTCTTTCAGACTCTTTAAAAAGTTGTCAAACAATCGCTTTCAAAAGAGACTGAATGATCGTACATTTTCTTTGGAAAGAATGTTGACTTAGCCATTTGACTAAATATTTACAAATATTGTATAAGAAAAGTTGTGCACAAATAACATTGTCTCTCATTCATGTGTAAGGTGAATACAATATAATAAACTCATATGTAAGTATTAATTTTTACAGAAAGAATATAATAATTGAAAGAGAAGTAATGAAATGTCACCCGTGAGGTACTGACTCTACCGTTTGATTAATAGATCCGTGTGTTAATCCACACTGAACGACGTCAAGATATGACATTAATTAATTCTAACCCCGCCCCGTACAAAAATGTACCTTATATAGGATAATCATGATCATTTAACTCTTGATATAAACTGAGATGAATTATTCATGATAATTAAGCCGAGATGCCAACCGCAGTGACAAATTGACCATTTTTTGTCTATGTCACCTATGTGAGACCCTTTTGTTGGCTGTTGTTTGGAGATCCTAGTTGCAGAGAGCATGAGAGTAACTGTAAACAAATCAATATTAGATTTATAATTTGAGGCAAACATCATTACACATATTTGAAATATGCTGTAGAAATGCTTCATGATTTCAATAATAAATTTGATTTTTTTGAACTGTTCACAGTTTTATTAGATAAAACAAAATTACAATGCATCTACATGTACGTACAAATATACAGAATTACACAATAATAAAATCTAATATTAACATGCTATACATTTTAATGAATAATTTATGAATATGTACAGAATTTGATTAGAGACCGTCGTATATGGAAATATTTGCTGCAAACACGCACACTAATAATGACTCAATTTTTAATTAAATCAAAATTAAATGAACGCAAAATGCACATTGAAAGCAATTACGACATATGTGTACTACACTTTGATTTGGCAGTCAACTTGTTTAACAAAGGACAAAACACTTGACCTTAACACTTTACTATCCTGTATGTACACTGTACTACACCTAAACACTTTACTATCCTGTATGTACACTGTATACACTAAACACTTTACACCTGTATGTACACTGTACTACACCTAACAACTTTACTATCCTGTATGTACACTGTACTACACCTAAAACACTTTACTATCCTGTATGTACACTGTACTACACCTAAACACTTTACTATCCTGTATGTAACTGTACTACACCTAAACACTTTACTATCCTGTATGTACACTGTACTACACCTAAAACACTTTACTATCCTGTATGTACACTGTACTACACCTAAAACTTTACTATCCTGTATGTACACTGTACTACACCTAAACACTTTACTATCCTGTATGTACACTGTACTACACCTAAAACACTTTACTATCCTGTATGTACACTGTACTACACCTAAAACACTTTACTATCCTGTATGTACACTGTACTACACCTAAAACACTTTACTATCCTGTATGTACACTGTACTACACCTAAAACACACTTTACTATCCTGTATGTACACTGTCTACACCTTAAAACACTTTACTATCCTGTATTATGCTACACTGTACTACACCTAAACACCTTTACTATCCTGTATGTACACTGTACTACACCTAAAACACTTTACTATCCTGTATGTACACTGTACTACACCTAAAACACTTTACTATCCTGTATGTACACTGTACTACACCTTAACACTTTACTATCCTGTATGTACACTGTACTACACCTTAACACTTTACTATCCTGTATGTACACTGTACTACACCTAAAACACTTTACTATCCTGTATGTACACTGTACTACACCTTAAAACACTTTACTATCCTGTATGTACACTGTACTACACCTAAACACTTTACTATCCTGTATGTACACTGTACTACACCTAAAACACTTTACTATCCTGTATGTACACTGTACTACACCTAAAACACTTTACTATATCTGTACTACTTTACTACTGTATGTACACTGTACTACACCTAAAACACTTTACTATCCTGTATGTACACTGTACTACACCTAAAACACTTTACTATCCTGTATGTACACTGTACTACTACACCTAAAACACTTTACTATCCTGTATGTACACTGTACTACACCTAAAACACTTTACTATCCTGTATGTACACTGTACTACACCTAAAACACTTTACTATCCTGTATGTACACTGTACTACACCTTAACACTTTACTATCCTGTATGTACACTGTACTACACCTAAAACACTTTACTATCCTGTATGTACACTGTACTACACCTAAACACTTTACTATCCTGTATGTACACTGTACTACACCTAAAACACTTTACTATCCTGTATGTACACTGTACTACACCTAAAACACTTTACTAAACACTATGTATTTACACTTATTACTACACCTAAAACACTTTACTATCCTGTATGTACACTGTACTACACCTTAACACTTTACTATCCTGTATGTACACTGTACTACACCTAAAACACTTTACTATCCTGTATGTACACTGTACTACACCTAAAACACTTTACTATCCTGTATGTACACTGTACTACACCTAAAACACTTTACTATCCTGTATGTGTACACTGTACTACACCTAAAACACTTTACTATCCTGTATGTACACTGTACTACACCTAAAACACTTTACTACACCTGTATGTACACTGTACTACACCTAAAACACTTTACTATCCATGTATGTACACTGTGTACTAAAACACCTGTAACACTGTACTTTAACACTTTACTATCCTGTATGTACACTGTACTACACCTAAAACACTTTACTATCCTGTATGTACACTGTACTACACCTAAACACTTTACTATCCTGTATGTACACTGTACTACACCTAAAACACTTTACTATCCTGTATGTACACTGTACTACACCTAAAACACTTTACTATCCTGTATGTACACTGTACTACACCTAAAACACTTTACTATCCTGTATGTACACTGTACTACACCTAAAACACTTTACTATCCTGTATGTACACTGTACTACACCTAAAACACTTTACTATCCTGTATGTACACTGTACTACACCTAAAGCACTTTACTATCCTGTATGTACACTGTACTACGCCTAAAAGATAAGTTTGGTTCAGCTTATATTTCGGGGCCGTGATGACTGAAGGGTTAATATTTCCCGACTATATTACCACAAGACCTATGGGTCGCAGGTTTCGAATTCCATGTGAGATAATTGCTAGGTTCTAACCGATATTCGGTGTTTTTTCACCGGGTTCCTCAGCATTCCGTCACCTATTAAACACGACACTTCCTAAAATGACCATGCCTGTTAACAGAGCATTAAGCTAGCCAAACCAAACCGAAACGGTTTGATTGAAGAGGATCATTTAAGGTGTCAAAGGTATTGGATGCAGAGAAAAGTCGGAGACCACCACGGCCCCTAAAGGTGTTTTTTATAAAGAGCGCGCATTGCATAGTAATCAAGACGGATTAAAATCGTCGGAGACCACAAATGCCGAATAATTTCATTTCATGGGGTCGACTAAACACTCATGGCAACGAGTTAGTTTACACCCTTTTCATTTGTTCTCTGATTTTTTTTATACAATGTATTACTCAACTATCGGGCTATGAGAATTGAACGATGAGAATTCAGCTTGTTTTATCGACCTGTATTTGAAACACATGAGGTTAGCTGGTACCCACCCACCTATTTAACATAGTTGACGTGTATGAGGAGAACAAAACATAACTGATTACATATCAGCGACAGATAAATGTGAATGTTCAGGGTTATTTGGAGGCTACGGAGCTATAATTAAATCAGATTATCACTAATCATTAAACATTAATGAGCCACTTAGCTTACTTTAACTGTACAGTACAATACTCCGGCCGCGGGTAGTGTGAAGTAGATAGGACTATGTTTTATTTGTGATCAGAAAGATCAGCAGCCCGGAAAGAGTAAACAGTATTGTAGTTATCATCATTATTAATTAACGAGATGACATAGTAGAATGTTGTTATTGTGAACATACATGAACAACCTGTATTTGATTAACAACAACATGTATATAAATACCGTTATACGAATTAAACTTACACTTTTGGATGTAAACACATTTTCTTTCTCTTTTTCTTTCTCTTTGTACGGGCACATAACGTATATGACTTAATTTCCCATCATTGCTAAATTTTACATTGTCAGAGGGCTAACTTTTCATTAAATAGTTTAAAGCCACCGATATTGCTATATAAATAATCATAATTTTAAACACTTTAGCAAAAAACAGCTGAGGTGAACTGAATTGAGCTAGTACGGAGTATCACAGTATGGATGGCCAAATTTCTAAGGAGAGTGAAAACTTACTAATAATTGTTTGAATTTGCTTTCCCGCAAGCATAACAACATTATTTTATAAAGAAATATTGCTTATGCCTGTTTGTTCCCATGCCAATTTCACTTAACCTGTATTAGATTTTAAGTGTACAATATTGTAATGTGTTATAATTGTCTGTGTTACTCTATATATGATAGCTCATTTGACCCATGATTACAGAGATTTACATATTATTATTTAAATCTCTGATGATTATAATGAAAGCGTGTGCTGAAATGTGAACTTAAGATATACGTCAAAAAATGTCTGTTTAGGGTTACTTTGGGAAACAAGGGTCGGTAGCTATATATGTCGGGAGGATTTTTTTAAGTGTCTTTCACTTTAAAATAATGGCCGGAACCGGAGTCCGAGAATCGAAATCCCGACTTTTATTTTTTTTTCGTAGAAAAGTCAGAAAAAAAATAAAACGGTCGGAGGTAAAAAAAATTGAGGTCGGTCGAGTAACCCTAAACAGACATATTTTTTTTTTTTGGCCTAATCAACAGTCATTAGTAAAAGATCAAGACATGGATCTATTTGTATGCTATAAATCTTGACATTCATTGTACATTCCTATATACAGCTCATGTTTCCCTTAACTATCAAAACAAAAAGTGGACTAAGACTCAGACACTGTTACCTATTTTGTTGTAGGGGTTTAATCCACACATGTTAGCATATATAATCCTATAGCGAGACAACTTGATGTAATTGTTTTTGTTTGTATATACACTGTCGTAAATGTGTACTAAAATAGTGATACTTCAGACACTGTTACCTATTTTGTTGTAAAGTGTATAATTATCACCCATGTAACATGCTAGCTATAATCCTATAACGAGGCGATTTTATACACCTGTTTTTGTGTGTAAATACACTGTCAAAGGTGTGTACAATACACTCAAATATTGATACTTAATATTCATTATATCACTGCAAGTTAATGGGGGAATTTAGGAAAGCACTGATACAAGACTTTGAAAACAATATATCAATTATGTTATTGGAATTTATTAAACAAGTGAAATAGATCAACAATTGTTTTGGTATCATTTAAGGTTCAAATCGAGACAAATCTATTGTGTATATATTTTATCAAGAAAAAAAAAAAAACCTTCATGACATAAGTATTTTACCGTTTTCAGTGTGTCAAAATGTATAAGAAATAAATTTTAGGAAAAGCACATTTTCCCATTTTTATTCTTCAAAATCAGTTTTATATAGGCACATGAAAGACGTTTCAAAGGAAATTCCCTTACAGTTATAAAAATGTCAAATACATATAGGAAATATAATCTTTAATTAATATCACCGCTCATTGCTTTCATTTCTATACTAAAATTGGATTGGTTCGAATCCAATTCCCTCTCTGCTCTTTGGAATCTCACATAACTTAATCCTAAAAGTGAACGTGTTTTTTTATTTCAATTTACGCAATCCTAATAATCCTAATAACCAGTCAGTTCTTATTTAACGTAGTGGAAATGAAGGATCTGTATTTTAATCAGATTTCAATTTATGTGAATATATCCTGAATATGGTCTCTCTGATTTAAAATGCATTGCCGATTTTAATAACATGCGTCACCCATATCGTAGAATGCATTTTCTTTCTTAGAGAATCAAACTGATTTAATGTCAGTGGTAATTGAGTAACGTCACCATAAGGAGACATTTCAACACGCGTTTTTTCACGTTGTTGACGATTTTGTCCATATTTGTATGTCCAATACAATTATAAATTATCACTTATGTTTTATAGAGATCACGAATGTTTTAAAGTACATGACTCGTTGAAAATCGAACCTTTTCATTCATATCAATTTTTAATCTTCTAAATAATAATTATTTCCACACAATACCATGTGCTATTAATAATACATGAATGTATGAAAAGGTCAACAAATACCCTGCGGTGGCCCTAAGTATGATTGAGGTATAGGCTTTCTCGTTTTCATTCTATTGGTGTTCTAATTAAAAATCAAGCTTTCAGTTTGGTGTTTTGTCAGAAATGTATATTAGATGAATATATTCCATATCAAAAGGTTTGTAATAGGGTCGATCACTATACCACAATGGACTAGACTGATTTGTTGTTGTGAAGTGTGTGGGTAGTGTAAGGAGTAATATATTTGAATTTGATTTCTTATTAAAATAGTGAATGGAAATATGTGTTGATAGTAACGTGAAACCGATTACTGATGTGTATCTCTTAACACTTTACCGCTTCCAGTGCAAATTGATTGTCTTGACATCATTTTCATCGTCGTCGGTCGTCGCCGTCGTCGGTCATCGTTGCTTCCTCCTCTGCTATGACCAAAATGACGACGACCACTACTTTGTACCTCGGCGTCGTTGTTGTAGTGGTATACAAAGCTGTCATCACATTCTAACCTTTTTCAGATGACCTATATCAAAGCTATCACTATTAACAAAAGATATCCCCGATTAAATAGTAACCTGGTTTATATCATCGCAATAGGGTCCGGCCATTCACACCCAGATATTGACTTCTGATTGGGGAGGTCATCCCACCACACACTGTATGTTTACTGGGTAAACATTTCATTTTAATTGTGCAGGGCTCAATGAGAAAAATGATTGTTTGATACCCTTAAACATGGTCTGTGATTAATAGATTGACGGGTCTTTATTTGTACTGCTGTTTATTGTATATTCTATCTATTATTATTGCCCCTTAACCGCTGTAATTATCGCTTTAACAATACAACATGATTACAATTAGGTATCGACGTCCATTTGTAAGCCCGTCGACACTAGCCATGAATAAGATGAATATGCCTGTAAAGGGAAATATTTACAGAGACATATGGTTCCACTATTTCAGCACATAGTATTTTAGAATATCAGTTTTAAAATTATATGGTCAAAAAAGAACAAATTAATTATTTTTTTCATGCGATATTCAATTTTTTCGATACAACGCATGCTATAATGTATCTTTTTATAATTTGAAAGTATATATGAAGCAAACAATACTTAATACAACGACGAAACACGAATGTATGGACACTTGTCATGAAATGTGTTATAAACCTGAGAGTTACTTATAATAAGTCTGACTACGTATCATTTACTTATATCTATCCCATAACTGGCCTGTCCAGCCATGTCATACATCTCGTAAGACACATGTGTACATGTAATAACACTATTATGACGACATCACATTAAGCATTAAAATTACTTCCTATGGCATCTATAGTCTATATAGATGCCAGAGCTTTGCAGACAGTCTTCATAATGCACGCTAGCGCATTATGAGATGATTGTCTGCAAAGCTCTGGCATCTATATAGACTATAGATGCCATAGGAAGATAGTTTAAGCTTAAATTTACATTATCAACTCATTTTAGGGTCTCTGCATTAACATTGTTTAAGCTAGACCATGAAAACCGTTTATCAACGACGATTTAATCCACAAGACGGAACATCCATTTTGACGGTGATCAGTTGACGTCACCACGTCAACATTAGTGACGTCATAAAGGTCACGTTTCGGGTGTCGGTTATTTAAGGATTAACTTGAATAGATTTTTTATGTTATGGAGATATAACACAAAAATCTGAGTGTACTCTAAATAAACCGCGAAGCGGTTTATGATGAGAGTACACTCAGATTTTTGTGTTATATCTCCATAACATAAAAAATATATTCAAATTAATCCTTATAATTCAATTTACTAAAGATAATCTCTTCAATATTCAAAATTCATTATGGGACTCTTTTGTCTATGAAATCATTATGCCGCCATCTCAGCCAATCAGAAGCAACGTTATAAACGGCGACGCCATTTTTTCCTTTATGGGCTGATAAAGTAAATTTTTAAGCCAATGAAAATGCTCGTAACAAGCAAAATTGAATTATACCGTCATATCCTCAATTTGCCTCGGTAAGTTTATAAAGTAGAAGTTACAAGTAAATGTAAATATTGTAGGTTAGACGTCCTAATCTATATATGACGTCGCATGATTATTTCAGTAGACGAAAACGTTACATCCGAGCCAGATTTCGTCTACTTTACATCGCGACGTAATTTTTAAGTAAGTTTTACTTGAATTTCTATTACTAAAAGTTATGTGATAAATATAATCTTACACTGGTGACTATGTGATATGAAACTCGTCAAATAATTTGATAAATTTCATATCACATAGCCACTCCTGTAATATCCTATACACTTCTGTATATCCATCAACATCTGGATCTCAATCGCTTCGTAAGTAGACAGTAAGTGATTTAATACCTGAATATTTACTGAGGTACAATCTTTATATCAAAACTCATGTTGACAGAACAGATGTGTGCTACCAGAGGAGAGATACAAAGTTGGAGTTTACTCATGAATAAAAGACAAACATAATGTGACTTGATGAACAGACGTGATAGTACGACTTCATTATCAACTTAGCACAGAATCATTGCAGATCAATATAATCTACACAACAAAATAGGACAATAGGCCACAACAATACCGATAAAGATGGATATCCGAAAACGAAAACCAGTCTGTGAATCGTGGGTGTATGTCTATCACAAGTTACGTTAATAAGTATATGTGAGATATTTAAGCGTTCTATAAAGTGTCGGAAACCGAAAATGGCTTTGTTTGATTTACCCGTATAACTCCTTTGGGACTCTTCAGTGATGATAACGATCGTTTAGTACCAAGGATGGAAGACAGCTAATAAACAAAGATTGCAATAAGAGTAGTCTAATGTCAGTATACCATTGATACCAATATCAATGTTTCTTTAGGGGGGTAATATAAGTAAATGACCAGAACATTATCTTTTTAATGCTTTTTCACTTTGGTGAAATATTTGATGCGATGAATACCGAACCGAAACTAAATTACAACATTTGACATATTTACCATTGCATTGATCCACGTGGAGACTCAATCACTGAACCAACCACAGTTATTTCAAAATGGGAGTCAGTCATAAATTCATGTAATTGACCATCCTTGAAACTCCAGGGGTTCCGATCACTTATGATCTCTACAACCCTGGACTATCTCATAGTGAAACTGAGGGCAACAGAATAGAATAGGTAATTTAGTCATTTAATGTACATCAAAAGAGGTGTATAGCGGTACACTGTGGTTGACTCTGTGGCTTTGATGTTAGGCGTCGCTCTCTCTGAAGTTTTCAAAGGAAATCTTTGCTGGCCTGTGATTGGTCAAATGTTTTTCACTGAGCTGCCTTCAATTTTACTAGGAGATAGTCTAAGGGATGTAGAGATCGTAGGTGATCGGAACCCCTGAAGTATCGAGGATGGTAATTGACAATTATTTTCACTTGGTACATGTAGATCAAAAATTCAAATTCCTAGCTGCTATTTATCAGAAAATAGCACTATAGTCCCTTTATCATTGTTAATCTTTTGAAAACACAGCAAATCAAATTCAGATATTCACGAATTAAGTCATATTGATTTACCGTAAAATACATTGAAATTGCATGAAATACAAGGTAGAGTAAACTTGTATCAGCGGAGTCTTTTCTCTTAGGAATTATTACGTAATAGGCAATCAACTTATAACGGCGTCTACTTTAATTTGATTGGTAGATACCATAAACCAATAGAGTCGTTTGTTACGGGAAGGTTAACGGCATGTTGTCATATCCCAGATAATCCGGTATTATATGGTATTAAAGAGAGTCACGTTAAGACCGTATTACACTATCCATAATAGTCACAGCGTTGTGTAACTCCAGCAATTCGAGAAAAAAATACCATCTGGATATTTTAAGGATTTGTTTTGTATATTTTTAAAAGAAGTAAAAGAGGTTCTTTATCAAGTCCATCGTTGATTTGGAAATAGAGGTGAATTCTGTTTTACAAAAAGAAATGGATAGCAGGTATAAAATTATTATGCCTAATGTAACCAGAGTTGAGGCACCACTAAAACTAAAGTGTATTTTGATTTTATACTGAACTTTTATTCAAATTAGATAAGCATATGATATAGATGAGTTAATCTGTAAGCTATTGTTCGTTTAACTTTAGTTTTCTTTGTGAATTAAAAAGAAATCACCATATATGTCTCTTTTCATACTTACTTTAAATTTATTTACTAGCGATCAGTTGTTTGAATTTATTTAATGACTCTTTTTTTCTATACAACCATTGCGCCGTTGTATCAGCCAATCAGAGCCGACTTATCAAATGGCGATGCTATTTTATGTTTTGATATGAGAATTCAATCCTGTAAGCCAATAGACGTGTCCGTTGCAAGGAAGAATGAATTGTTTAAATTTGATTTTGCGCTCGTTTTATTTATGTCTTTAAATCATTGACGAAAGCCAAATCTATTTTTATAAAAGATGTGTCTAAAGAAGAAAACTCACTTTTACTTCATTTTGATATTTTATTTCCAACTTAAGATATGTCATACCAAGATAAACAATTAATATAATTGATATAGCGATAGTTAAAAATAAAACATAACTTATGCAGAATATGCACTATAGAGTGTCGTGAAAGCATCGTTAAATGGAACTCATATAAATCGAAAACCGTGTCTTATTTGAATGATTTTGTTGGCTTCCGTTATTTTTTCCACCAAACATTTCAATAAACTTCATTAAAAGCACTAGAAAATCAACAATAGGAAGCACATATCAAAGTATACAATGCATAAATATAGCCAAGTGTAGTTTTCAATATAATGATGTTCATTTCGTCCTTGATGTTGATTTCCACCTGACGTTTTATTTAGCGTCCATACACATGATAATCCGAAGTCTATAGAAAATCCACCGTACCATTGTACAAAACCAAACATATAACAGCTTGTGTAAGTCAAATGTTTATGTAAATTGATGTATTCAAAATCCACACATTCTCCTATATTGTATAGCGATAAATTTCATATCCATATTATAAAAATATACACAGTAGTCACTTTCATCGGATTGTCAAGTTTACTCCTCCAACACATAGATCAGAGATTGCTCTAAACCTTATCAAAAATCATTTCTGAAATTAAAAAGTAACAACAATAGCATTAGCATTATGAATAGCATTATGTACTGATCATAATAGTAAGCATTATCTCAATATACACACAATTACTCATCGAAACAATTAAAATCACAAAAAGTACATTAAATAAAGCCAATATCTTCATATCGTTATACAACTTTAAAGGAATTTTCTCTTTCCATCATATACACATCATAATCGAACATTTCAAAATGCCTTTTAAAACGAAATGATTTGATATTAATATTGATGTCACATGGCACTTTTTTTTTAAATTTCTTAATCAAAATGGCTGCTGATGTCGTATTTTTAAGTTAAACAACAGAAAAATAAAAGTTGTCATTATCTTTTGTGTTTCACGAGGGATCATAAATGATACTACGTAGCTATGTGTTGTTATGGTATATACATACCGATTTGTGTACAGCCTTTTCCATGTCCTTGAAGTCCTTTCCCCAGACTCCGGTCCACTTGTTGTAGTCCAGAACTGGTTTGATGTTCCTGTTGATACTGGCCCGGACCCTCGGGGAGGTGTAGCAGTCTCCCACACCATCCCTAACGGTGTCTAGGATGTCCATAGCACTCTGAAGGCGATAGGACAGAATCAGCTGTTTCTCACGTGGAATAACACAAGGCAAACTTTCCGCCTTACTCAAGGGCAAGTCTAAAGAACCGGACGTCGAGCTAAAACTTCCAGAGCGACCAAATTTCTTGAAACTCATGGACGCCACCGGCATAGACGCTCGTCTCGACATGTTTGCCGAAGAAGGAGGGTTCACTAACGCATTTCCTGATAAACAATTATCATCCGAGGCGTCTTGAGACGCATAACTACTCTCTCGTCCTGCGGAAACAGTTTTCACCGATAATTCATTGCTAGAGTTCTGATCTTTTTTACCGTTCATATTTCGGGTTTCATTTTTGGTTTGAGGATCGACTTTTGTAATGGGTGTTTTACTTCTACGCAGTAACAACTTATGTTCTGGGTATTCCTTACATAGATAATTATATACTGTATCTTCATATCCCTTCATGATGGCATACTGTGCCTCCGGCGACATTGTTGTGGAGAATCGAGGTTCTTTTGGTAGTTCAACAATCACATCCTCCTCATCCTCTACTACAGAGCCAATTGACTTTTTCTTAGTACGACTCTTAAAAGCCATCTTGGCTTTGAGAACTGTCGAGAACTTTCCCATTGATTTCAACGATGTCACGTTTCGGAGAAGGCCATTGTTTAATGACATCCTTCTTGCGGTCGATGTTTCCGCCGGAGAAATTGGAAGACTGTCCTGGTTGTTTGGTACACTGTTAAATTCTTGGTTATTTTGGTCGACTGATCTAGGCGACATTGCATAAGTCTGTTTGGATTTGCTGACGAGTTGCTCTTCAACAATCGGAGGGAACATGCCAACTGTCCCTATTTTATTCCGCGGGGATGTAGTTTTCGGCTTGCTGGTATGTTGTTGATTCTTTTCAATGTTAATCGTAAGTTTTGGGCTGCGATTCCTTCCTTCAGGCGATGATATGCCTTTCATGAGTTCTGTGGTGGTAACCATGCTGTTTAATAGTAAGCGTACTCTCCCTCTCTGTGCTCAACGATCCGATCAGTAGTAGATCATTCTCGATTCTGAAAGGTTTTAGGAAATCCCACACACTTTGTTTGATAAGTTAGAAAATATACCCCAAACAAAGTGTTTGTTACGTTTGCTTACTAATAATCCGTTAATCCCTGGAAAGTATGTTGTATGACTTTACGTAAGGCGTACAATCTACCTGTTGTGTCTGTCTCCGACTCAGTCGCTCAAGTGTGTGTAGGTATATACATATACCTGTTCCATTTATAGTTCCCCCATAGCCGCTGGGGACTGAACACGGCTTATGGATTCTGTACGCTGATTGGAGGTAGCGGTAGAGAATTATAGTATACATGTCAGTCCGATATTTGAGGGATGTGACAATATTTATATTGCTGATAATACCTGCCCTCATTGATTACCACTACATGGCCTGTTGATACGACGAGCACCATTATGTAGAGCTGCCTGTTGCAATTACAAGTATTTATTGCCTTGTCAATAACATCAATAATTGGAACACTTTGCAGCCTCACGAAAAGATGTGTTTATGACACGTTAATTATTTATAAACATGACACGACAATAAATAAACATATTGCTGATTATGTATTAATTAATTGCAAATAACACTCTATGGCAATTATTTCATTAGTACGATTGGGATGTTTTTTTCGAGATATTTTTGGAAACCTAATATTTTAGTTTAATTGTACTTAGAAACAAATTAGAATAAGTATTGATGTTTTGTTTTAATTTCTTCCATTTCTAAATGACAATTATATATAATACCATATTTAAATTTCTGTTGACGAATTAAAGTCATTTGAATAATGACTTTGAGTTGATCAATAAAGCGATATAATTGATGGAAGTATGTCATACTGCACTTTTAAGTTGTTTCAGAAGTAATATGCGACTGTTTATGAATTGTAGTTATTGTTTTAACTTTATTTAGGTTATTGCTGTTTTTATACTTTTTTTTCAATTTTGCGATTTTCCTTCATGTCATTCATCACATACATTTCAAACACTTCATCATCATGGTCTGACGTTGTAGTCATAAATTATGACATGAGTTGTTGATATTTAATTAACACGCCAATGGTTTAGTTTTGAGAATGACTGTGCCGCTTTTTACATGTAATATTTCACACAAAAACGTTAACGTTCTTCTTGTATTACGTCATGAAACTTGATGTATACGGGAAAATAACCTCAAATGCATAACCAATAGTATAAGACTCTTTCATATATGTGGATATGAAGGAAAGGGATATTCTACCCGTGGGTTACAAAATGTAGTAAAACCCGAGGCTTGTCGAGTGTTTTGCAACATTTTGTGATCCCGAGGGTAGAATATCCCTATCCTTCATATCCACTTTTGAAAGAGTATTTTTCTTTCATACCTCAACGTTTTATTGCAATTTAACAGCTATAATATCCCGCCATTTTGAAATAAATTCGAAGAAAATCCACGTCTGAGAGTCAATTTTTCATACATGAAAAATTACATGATATTTTCAACAAAAATTTTGTTGTTTGCATCTTTCATAATAAAACCATTCAAGCTTGTAAAAAAGAATGTTAAAATTTTATCGAGGAATTAGAGATTTTTTTGACGCCGTGACGTCACGATGCTTTATTGCATGGGTAGCCATTCAATACAGTCTCAGGCGACATGAGTATTTCCCTAGACCAGCCAGTATTACACCCGTAGGTATGAAAGAAAAATAAGTATAGCATATGAAATTCAATTATTGACACATAAATGAAATTGACTTTTGAATTCAGGTACTGTCATATATTCCATAACCATCTCGGAAATGTCCTTTGCTATGGCATTTTCACGTGATCTGTGTTACTTTGTTCTTACTCTTTTGTCATTTCCGGGGATATTTGCTTATCCGGGAAATCACTTTTTATTTGATATCCCGTTTTCCGAAAAATCTATTTGGTTATTCCTGATATCCATGTCGTATATTAAGTACTTGTCGATATCGGTCCAGACACAAATGGATCTTTTACCCTGTGGTATAAAACACAATTTTACTGCGTAAATTTCCATTATGCATATCAATGTACGGAATCGAGCCGTGTTTTCGAAGGCATTCATATGTATCAAATGCATTAATGGAAAAGCAATATACAGACAATGAACTGCATGACTAAGGGGGCAAAAGGAACTTTACATTTGTTGTTAGTAATTGTGACGTGACCCAGTTACATACAAAACTGCATCAACATGGACACGATAAAATACCAAAACTAAACAGATCAATATTTTCAATAAGTGATAAAATGCGTGATTGTATTCTACATCTGAATCCCAATAGAATGCCATCGTTGACTGTTCTGGCTCACGCTGTGTGGGTATCATATACAGGACAACCATCTTTAATCATCGATCTGTGCCGTCAATGTTTGGTTACGTGACTTGGTTCCTAAGCTTCCTGTCTGTCATTGTTTGTTTGTGAGACAATAGGGTTGTTAATCAGTGTATCGAGGCGACAGTACCAACATAACATTCAGATTAGTGTCAGATTCTTATATTTCCTTGTTTTTTTTTACAACATCGGAGAGTTGACATAAACATATACAATATAACAATGCAGACAGTGCTGGACAAACATATAACTACATTTTTCATAGCAAAACAGATACATTGTGTGATTAATTATGTATACATACCATTTCATAAAACATAAGATCAATGATTTATAATGCACATTTCAAAACCTTGGAATATTAATTAACTTAAATTAGAAATTAAATTATCTCGTAGCTTTAAAGCCAAATCTATATATTTTCCTAACCTGTTTAATTCCCCTATATTCTGGGTTGATAATAAAAGTACCAACTTAAACACACTAGGACGTCTATAATAATATGATTTAACAGACTCAACAAATATTATACAGCATTTTTTTGGGTTACCGGAGGACATCGTCAGGGTGGCCTTAAGGCTATGATCTATTTGGGTTACAATAGGAATGTTGTCAGGGCTGCCTATAGGCTTTGGTCTTTTTGAGTTACAATAGGAATGTTGTCAAGGCGACCTATAGGCTATGGTCTATTTGGATAACAAAAAGGAGGTTGTCAGGGCGGCCTATAGGCTATGGTCTATTTGGGTTACAATAGGAATGTTGTCAGGGCTGCCTATAGGCTTTGGTCTTTTTGAGTTACAATAGGAATGTTGTCAAGGCGACCTATAGGCTATGGTCTATTTGGGTTACAAAAGGGAGGTTGTCAGGGCGGCCTATAGGCTATGGTCTATTTGGGTTACAATAGGAATGTTGTCAGGGCTGCCTATAGGCTTTGGTCTTTTTGAGTTACAATAGGAATGTTGTCAAGGCGACCTATAGGCTATGGTCTATTTGGATAACAAAAAGGAGGTTGTCAGGGCGGCCTATAGGCTATGGTCTATTTGGGTTACAATAGGAATGTTGTCAGGGCTGCCTATAGGCTTTGGTCTTTTTGAGTTACAATAGGAATGTTGCCAGGGCGACCTATAGGCTATGGTCTATTTGGATAACAAAAAGGAGGTTGTCAGGGCGGCCTATAGGCTATGGTTTATTTGAGTTACAACAGGAATGTTGTCAAGGCTGCCTATAGGGTATGGTCTATTTGGGTTACAACAGGAATGTTGTCAAGGCGACCTATACGCTATGGTCTATTTGGGTTACAACAGGAATGTTGTCAAGGCGACCTATACGCTATGGTCTATTTGGGTTACAACAGGAATGTTGTCAAGGCGGCCTATAGGCTATGGTCTATTTGGGTTGCAACATGAAGGTTGTCGGGATATAGTTCATACTATGGTTCATGTCCTTGAAACTTAGCACATGGCTATAATTTTCGTATTTATTTCTTAAATCACGAATCATTATGGAAATTGCAACCAACAACACTCTTAAAGCAATTTCGATATAAATTACTCAGATATTAAATTTATTTCAATACATGTTCGTATTTGATGCTTATGATGTACCTGAGAGTAAGTATTGTAAAATAGATATGACTACAAATCTATATGTTATTATTATATTGTAACATAATGGAACAAAAAACGACAAAAACAACTGCTTTGAATGAAAATCAAAATGTTTTTTTTTTATGTCGAGTTGTCGTTTTGTCAAGAAACATATTGTTTGCAAATTAGAGTATTCTGTTGTGTAAGTATCTCAGACCATAGAGATACGTATTCTCATACAGACTTTTCTGCTCTCGATTTTGTACATTTTCCTATTTATATCTATTATGTGTATTATGTATGTGAACGTTATATAAGTATGATGGGTGAAGTTATTTATAGTATATGTATAAACATGTAATTTCTTGCCTATAACAATATAGGGGTGTGAGAAGTAAACCCCACAAATCCTTCTCCTGGTGTAATACTAATAGTCTAATACCATCATTCAATTCTGATCATGGATTATGTGTACGTGACTTACTGATATGACCTCGATACTGACCAAAGACGACTCGTTTGACCTATATATTGGAAAATCATCACTTGTAAATAGGTCATAAACGTCAATGAATATGAACAGAAACGGGGAGAAGGAGACCGATTTAGATATTAGTCATAACATCAACCAGTAAATGGTCCTATTCGCCATATATTGGTTATACCTCTATCGCTACTGAGGTTTATTCATTTTCGTACCATTCAGTGTAATTACTTTAAGTGGCAAACAATTACTGCTAATGATTCTACAGGTATTTCTACCCGTCGTGAGGGTCACAGAACTCCACAGGTGTAGGTCTACATGTGGCTGAAGTAGCTTTGAATGTCGTCACAAGTCCACACAATTCCAGATCAAACGGTGGGCTAGTGCGAGGCATTAATTATTCATCACTTTGTCTTTGATCCTCATCCGCGGGAATTAGCAAACGTTGATGTAATCGTTAATTTGTCTGTTATCGTAAGACATAAAGATAACCTTTCGGCAGGTAATACCACTAAGTAGTGACCAACGTTCTAGTTTCATTTTGTGATCTTGTTTGTCTTAAGGAAATAAATTTTCTCATCCTCGATACTCCAGGGGTTGCTATTACTGACGTTATTTCCACCCCTAGACTATCTCATGGTAAACCTGAGGGCAACTCAGAAGAAAATCTGGCCAATCACAGGCCTGTAAAGACTTCTTTGAAGAGTGACGTTCAACTCAACCACATTGTATCGTTTTAATGCACGATTCTTTTGATATAATGACAGTAAAAGTAACACCTGGATTATCGAGGATGAAATTTCCTTGAAGTGCATAACCAAACTGTAGAAGCCATAAACCATGATACATGTATATAGATGAAAAGGAAACTACCCTCATTGAGAATTTCCCATGATATCCTCAATGATTTATTGAGCAGTGTTGATTCCAAGGCGTTAACAAAATGTACACATTACTGCAGTCTCAAAATAGATCACGCATTCACATGCACAAAACGCTGCATACACGGGAGACATTAACTGTTGAAATATAACCAACCAATTATCCAACCAACCAAAAAACCAACTAACCAGCCAACCAAAAAACCAACCAACCGACCAACCCACCAACAAACAAACAAACCAATCAACCAACCAACCAATCAACAAACCAACCAACCAATCAACCATCCAACCAACCATCCAACAAACCAACCAACCAACCAACCAACCAACCAACCAACCAACCAACCAACCAACCAACCAACCAACCAACCAACCAACCAACCAACCAACCAACCAACCAACCAACCAACCAACCAACTAACCAACCAACCAACCAACCAACCAACCAACCAACCAACCAACCAACCAACCAACCAACCAACCAACCAACCAACCAACCAACCAACCAACCAACCAACAAACAAACCAATCAACCAACCAACCAATCAACAAACCAATCAACCAACCAACCAACCAACCAACCAACCAACCAACCAACCAACCAACCAACCAACCAATCAACCAACCAACCAACCAACCAATCAATCATCCAACCAACAAACCAATTGATCAACCAACCAACCAACCAACCAATCAACCAACCAACCAACCAACAAACCAACAAACCAATTGATCAACAAACCAATCAACCAACCAACCAACCAATCAATCAACCAACCAACCAACCAACCAATCAATCAACCAACCAACCAACCGACCAACCAATCAACCAACAAACCAACAAACCAATTGATCAACAAACCAATCAAACAACCAACCAACCAACCAACCAATCAATCAACCAATCAACCAACCAACCAATCAATCAACCAACCAACTAACCGACCAACCAATCAACCAACCAACCAACAAACCTACCATAGGTACACATGAAAGAAAACTCCATTACTCCTTCATTTCTTTTATTCTTCAGTAAAAGTAGTGCTGCGAACTCTCGGGTTAGTAGATATTGACGGAGAGAATCATCTTAAGTTTCAGGAAAATCAAATTCTGACATTTTTGTTGAGTTTATGACAGTGTTGCTATGATGCAATATACTTGTACAATTCGATATTTTTACCCATACATGTAAAATTTACGAGCTTTGTTTTCGGTTTTTAGCTCACCTGGCCCGAAGGGCCGGTGAGCTTATGTCATGGCGCGGCGTCCGTCGTCCGTCCGTCCGCCGTTCGTCCGTCCGTCAACATTTAATTTAAATCGCTACTAGCCATAGACTTCCGCATGTATTGTGACCAAATTTGGCCACAAACATCCTTGGGTGAAGGGGAACAGAACTTGTATAAATTTTGGCTCTGACCCCCCGGGGCAGGAGGGGCGGGGCCCAATAGGGGAAATAGAGGTAAATCCAATAAATCGCTACTTGTCGTAGAGTTCTGCATGGATTGTAACTGAATATGGCCACAAACATCTTTGGGGGGAAGGGGAACAGAACTTTTATAAATTTTGGCTCTGACCCCCCGGGGGCAGGAGGGGCGGGGCCCAATAGGGGAAATAGAGGTAAATCCTATAAATCGCTACTTGTTAGAGTTCTGCATATTGAGAATATGGCCACAAACATTCTACAGGGGGATTTTGTAACCAAATAGGGTTAGAGGCCATAAACATCCTACATGGGGGAAGGGGAAGGGAACAGAAATTGTATAAATTTTGGCTCTGATCCCCTGGGGCAGGAGGGGCGGGGCCCAATAAGGGAAATAGAGGTAAATCCTATAAATCGCTACTTGTCCTAGAGTTCTGCATGGATTGTAACAAAATTTGGCTACAAATATCCTTGGGGGAGGGGGAACAGAACTTGTATAAATTTTGGCTCTGAACCCCCGGGGGCAGGAGGGGCGGGGCCTATTAGGAAATAAGAGGTAAATATTCAAATTCCTTCAGAAAAGAAACAATGAACCTGTATTCAGAACATGTCATTACAAACCAGGTGAGCGATACAGGTAGGCCTTCTGGGGCTCTTGCTTATATATATGGTTTCGCCGGGGATATATAACAATTTAAAAAGAAATGAAAGAACATACAGGTACTGTAACAGTGAGGACATTGATGACGAATTTCGTTTTATTTTAAAATGTGAATGTTATTTAGCTTTAAGAAAACGTTTTATTAAGAAATATTATTGCATTAGACCGAGTATGTACAAATTAATCCAACTTTAAGCAACAGAGAACAAAATGGAGTTGTTAAATTTAGCAAAATATATCAAATTAAGTAATAAATTAAGAAATAACATCTTATAAGTTAAATCTTAGCATAATCCCTTTACACTAGCCTTATGTATACTTAAGAGGGTTATTTGTGTGTCAGTGTGTATGTAAGTATGGCGAGAGTGTTTTTGTCATAGATGTAGGTGTGGATTTTGTGTATTGTGATTTAGGCCATGGGCTGGTCCCACATGCACCCCCCCCCCCCCCACCCACCCAAACCTCCGTCACAGGAAACCAATATTTTTCTTCGTAGACAATAAACTTTGGCTTCGAATGTAAATAACTAAAAAGAGTGAAATTCGATGTTTCAAATACTCTAATTTAATGCTCTAATAGCAGGTATCTTCGTGTAATTATGTAAAGAATATCCACACAGAATTAAAGTTTACGAAAAGTCGCAGGAGTTTCCGGATTTTTTGTCGAGGAGTTCGGCAACGAATAACTTTAATTAGATAATATTTACCTGTAGTCTGTATCTTTGATACTTTGTGAACTACAAAGTTTGTGACTGTAAAACGAAAATTAAACGTAACAATTTAAGAAATCCTTGATTAAAAAGTATTGACGTACAGTACGTACACACCCATGATTGATCATTACAAACATTGTGTGTTGTGTGTTACTAACCGAATAAATTGATTAGATACATTTATTACAATACCGTAAAACGTTTCAACTTGTTGTAGAAAGAATTTATTTTTGATATTATAAAAGATCTAAATATTGAGATATTAAGCAAAACAAACTATTTTTTCAGACTGTGCGGTCGCTTTCAATTTTTAATCGATACTACGAGTAGATAATCCGATAGATATAGATACATAATTAGCCATGCCTTTGGTTTGATGGTTATGTAATACCTGGACCAGGATGTTGTTTACCTGTACACAACGCCATTCATCGAACGAACTCACCTGTAATTACCTGGCCGCGGGCAATTTGCTATTCGGTGGGCTATATCGGGTATTTGCTATTGTCTTACTGTGTCAATCAGGTTAGGACAACCGTTAATTGGATTGTGATTTGAATTATGGAAACCCCCGTACATCTATGCATCTAGGTTTTTTTTTATTGTCACCTCCATTTTTAAAATGAAAAGCAAATGGAAATAAAATATCCTTAATCATACCTAGGAATATATATTACATACATATATATATATATATCGTACACAGGTAAAACAATAATGGAAGTTGACTTATTCAGAAACAAAAATGGTTCATAAGAACTATTTCAACTAAAGATCAAGGACGTATATGAATCACTTATAAATCCTTGTAAAGATTTAATCTTAAAGTGAATAGTCGGAGTCTAGTATTGTTGTAATTAACGGAATCGGGGGCATCTAACAATCTCCGTAATTTCTAAGGTATTAGTAAAAATTCTAAGCATGTATCACCGTTTCGAATATAATCATGTATATTCATACAAGAAGGGTTACAGCATAACCACACTAAATTTACTTATTTAAATATCACTAAGTATATATTTGAAAAGGTACAAGATAATTTATCTATTTATAATGCCTGATAATTTATCTATTTATAATGCCTGTATACAAATAATTTCATTTTTCATTTGAACACTATATGTGTGGTTAAGGTTACTCTTTGGATTATACGATAAATTTTCATATATCATGCTATTAAATCTCGGTAAGATATACAAAAGGATCGACAATGAAGGATTTACTCTAATTTTGAAATAATGAATTTAAATCTACTTCGACTTATACTGTAATTTAGAGAAACATATATCAGTAAATATCATTGATGTATTTTTGCTTTTTAGTTAACGTAATGGATAAAGTTTCAAAAACAACATATTAGATATACATATTATTTTCGGTATAAGTTCGGTACTGTTACTCCAATATCACATAACATATAACCGTGCCCCACATGTTATTTTTACTCAAAAACTGTGCCGTGTTTGCTTCGTTTTGGCAGAAGTTTGAAATAAAAACACAGATTATAGATATATTCATGCTAAATTTTGGGATTTTACTCGTTATAAAAAATATAGTGTTACATTATACTGTTTTTATTACACAGAAATTTACATAATATATGCTATCTAAATCTCAGTCCAGACTGATCCGAACATCATTTTGATATCGCTATCAAATTGGACTGATTTAAATCTTTGAATGTTTGAAATGGTATAAATGCAATGTTTTGAAACTGAAAATATCTACATCATAAAGCTAGAATAACCATTTACTCGAAAAACTCAAATTGTAGATCTAACGTATACGTTGTATGTGCAGTATAGATGTATAGTACTAGGCTTACCTTGTGTAGCCGCGGACTACTCTGACATCACAAGACCACGTGACGCCTAGCTTCATTATCTCTGAACCGTAGTTAAACCCTTATGACCAACTGATCACAAATCAAAATGTCAACATTGCATAAGTTGGGATGAACTTCCGGTTATGACGTTATCATGATGGCCGCCATCTCAAATTTCACTTAAAAATGAAAAATAGACATAACATTTACATATCTGTTTGTTTCAAACCGATGAGCCGAAAGACTCAAGGTCATAAAAGTGTTGAATTGCATTGCATTTAGCTATATATTTGGTCTTCCCTTTCAAACCATGATTTGAGAAGAACTTTCACTCGAACTATGAACCGAGAAACATTTACAAGTTTATTTTATGCAGGTCAAATATTATATGTACAACGTACTAAATATACTGTACAAATACAAGCATCGCGTATAGTAGTGACAAAGAATATGCATTATATATCATCCTCGAATCAACCCGTATGAAAGTGTATGGCATTGAATGTGACTGTCCCCTTGACATTTTACGACTATCCATAAACAACAAACACAGCGGGGGAATTAATTACACTAATCTTATACCATATAAGGTATTAAATACATTAGATTTGTTGTATATTACGCAAAATGATTAAGGTGGCATTAGTGTGTTCAAAATTACCTTCATGACATAAAGTTATGGGACATAAGTATTCGACACTGTTGTTTTTTCCCTATATGTATATTCTATGTACATTATTTTTACCTTTTTTCTTTGAATTTTCCTGATCTCATCTATTGATGGATTTCAACCAAATTTGGCTTACTTATAGAAAATTGTCTACATTTTCAGCTCATAATATTTGAATATTTATCCGTTAACTACTTTAATGGGAAAACGGCGTTTTATTAGAAAGCAACACTTTTTTGTGCTAAACACTAAACACCATGACCCGTAGGTTGATCGTAATAAACGGATACGACTTCAGGTTTCCATTTCCGGACTTCCAAAACTGCACGGGTATATTTCAGTATTATTAATTTCAGATAAATCATCTACGTTTAGGTTATTTTAACTTTGATTTTAAATTGCATTCAAGATTTTGACGGATCGACATAATGTTTTAACTTTACAAGATCGTGAATAACTCATACTAGGATTTTTTTATGTGCAAGCCCGGGCTTTTCTTTATAGAGCAAGCTACGCCCCTGATACCGCAGTCTCCCAAATCATCACCTCGCACAACATACACCCAACACACAGCATACATGGGAGGCCGTCCTTACATGACCATAGCTGTTAATAGGAGGACGTTAATTAATCAAACAAACAAACAAAAAATAATTTTCACTATGAAATAGTCCAGGGGTGTAGAGATCGTAAGTGATCGGAACCCCTGGAGTATCGAGGATGCCAAGAGCGGGAGAGGGGCAAAGCGATTTATCTCCCACAGGAAGTAGTCCAAGCCGGTATAGATCTGTTGCATTGGCGGACACGTGCACTTGACGTCCGAAATTACATGTAAATAACCAGAAAAAAAGATCAAATGTCATCAGTCAGCGGTAGATAATTCAGGATCCAACCAATTTCTGATTTACAATGTAACACTTGATCTCTACCAATGAATTTAAATTAGGTCTATAGCTTTCTAATATCGATAAATGTAAGTGACGTATATTGGAGCTATTCTTACCTTTTATCATGAAAAGGTGATTCAATCTGTGGTCTTAACAAAAGTTGAACGATATTACAAAAAAAAAAAAAAAATTAAATAAATAAAAAATAAAAAAATAGAGGATTGTGATGGAATATTATAGATTCTCGAGCATAAGTAAGTATGTGTCTTTAGAATGTAAGATGCGTTAAAAGGCACTAATCATCACTTCTGATTGTTATAACTGCTTATATAAGACATTGTACACCCTACACTTGTAATGTTGATTTCTCTATCAGGGCAATGATCCATGGACGGAATCGCATGGGGATATACATTTTAAATAATAATTAAAATGTAAATTAAAAGTTTTGCAAGGGGGTTCGGAGGCTCCTAGCACAATTAATAATCATTTTAAAACGCCCATTATTTATTTTTCATCTCTATTTTGAGACATATTAAATAATGATTTGATAATTTTCGGCGCGCTTTGTAAATATCACCACTACTTTTACATTAACTCCTCTGAAGTTGTAGTTGATGATGTTTCAGAAATGTAATCATGGGAATTATGCTTTATTATAATAATTGTAAAAATATAATGTTATTTAATCAGTAAAGATAGATATATGTTTTCAATGGGATCTGAGGATAGAAGATTTGAGAATTCACGTCAGTATATATTTTCGATGTAATTTTGAGAAAAGTATTGGCTTCTTAAAACTGAAAAAGGAAGTAGACGGGAGGTCAAGTAGTGAGCATCCATTTTGATGCTAAAATTTGAAAGTGTCAACAAACCTGAATCTTCCGATATGGAAATATGGTATAAAGAATGAAAGCAATAATTTCATTTGTTAGCAAAAAAGTATTGCGTTTTAATCGAAATATTATTATCGAAATATTTATCTTCTTATTTTTTTCGTATTTAATTTGGCACCAATAGATTTCCAAGTCTTCGAAAATCATAAATGTCGTACTAGTGTTTTCAAATTTTGAATAAATTAGAATTAATATAACAACTTTAAATTTCGTCTTTTCGTCGCGAAAAGACGAAAAGACGAAAAGTCAAACACGAAAAGACGAAAGTGATACACGCTAATTAGCGACTTTGATTCTCGTCTTTTCGCCTTCAAAATTCTCGTCTTTTCGTCTTTTCGCCCCGAAAAGACAAAATTTAACAAACCTTAATTTTCGTCTTTTCGTCTTTTCGCCCCGAAAAGACGAAAATTAACAAACTTTAAATTTCGTCTTTTCGTCTTTTCGCCCCGAAAAGACGAAAATTAACAAACCTTAATTTTCGTCTTTTCGTCTTTTCGGCGCGAAAAGACGAAATTTAACAAACCTTAATTTTCGTCTTTTTGTCTTTTCGTCTTTTCGCCCCGAAAAGACGAAAATTAACAAACCTTAAATTTCGTCTTTTCGTCTTTTCACCTTCCGGTCTGGTGTGGAAGTCATTTTGAAATCTTTTTATCTTAATGTTGATTTAATTGTTCAATATAGAAGCATCAAAGTAGTTTATGATAACAATCGATTTATTAAATTGATAGTATTACAAGTATCTTCATCAATAACTAAGATTAGAAGTTTTAAAACAGAAGTCAACATGTTTGTTTTACAGCAGTTACGTAGATTTCTAACACGTGGCATATGCCACGTGCCACTAACAGATTCATCATTCCGCAAATCCTTTAGCGTGATTGATACATTTTTTTAAAATTCATTAATATCTTTTTTTGTGTGTTCTAATCGCCCTCTTTAGCAATTACGCTTATCAAAACATTGCCGTGTATATGTAAGGACCATAATGAACTTAAGATGCTAAACATAGCACTTACAGGAGTTGCCTCCCCTACACAACTTGAAAAAAAAAGTTGTCGGCGGGGTATTATTTGAAAGCGTTTGAACCACGGATGAACTTGTTAACAAAATAATTTATGAAAGACAACTCGTGAAGACCTTGAGTTTAAAGGAAGGACTTGTACCAAGAAATTGCTCAAATACAGTTAATTATAACAGTCAATCAGTA
This sequence comes from Argopecten irradians, assembly GCF_041381155.1. Taxonomy (NCBI): domain Eukaryota; kingdom Metazoa; phylum Mollusca; class Bivalvia; order Pectinida; family Pectinidae; genus Argopecten; species Argopecten irradians. The sequence goes on from NC_091140.1 coordinate 24,532,100, forward strand.
GGTACAATGTACTGTGTATTATTTGAAAACACATTTTGACTACATACATAACATGGTCTGCATCAGAAATGTACATTAGAAATTACATTATAATCTCCGTCGTATATGATAGATGACAAAGTATATCTGTAATTTGTATTTTTTCGGGGCGAAAGGGCGAAAAGACGAAAAGACGAAAATTAAGGTTTGTTAATTTTCGTCTTTTCGCCCCGAAAAGACGAAATTGAATGTTTGTTAATTTTCGTCTTTTCGGGGCGAAAAGACGAAAAGACGAGAATTAAGATATTTAATTTTCGTCTTTTCGGGGCGAAAAGACGAAAAGACGAAATGGCATATATCAGCCACCGTATTTACAGAATAAAAAGAAGGGAAGTAATGATTGACAGAATAAAAAGAAGGGAAGTAATGTTTTATGGCATAACAGGAATTTATGTTCAATAGATAATAGTTTTTGTTGTTAAGTTGACAGAAATGCGAAAAAGAAGGAAAAAGAAAAGGATCTTTATGTTCTAATTCGACCATGTCAAACAATATTATTCATTTATCATCAAAACTCTTGTATGGAGGAATCCTATGTATGTTCGAGACTTTCAATACGCATACTTGTAGCAAGATGTCCAATATGGATAGTCAAAAATATACAATAAAATATAATATAGAAACATTGCCATGGCTTTATATGATATATGATACTTATCCTTGGTATAAAAAGTCACAACTATAACCTACCAAAACAGGTGTTGTATCCGTCACCATAGTAACCTGGTTGACACACACATTTGTAGTTTATACACACAGCACCATCTGTACATGTCCGGCTATCACAGACTGCCGCAGCTAAACATGTCTAATTTCATTATTTAAAAGAATACAAAAAAAAAAATGAAAATAGATAGAAAAAGTAATCAAATAAGTATAGTTTTTCATCATATTTTATGAACTTACATCATTTTCGATTTCAAAAGTAGCTCTGAATATAAAATAGAATTTTGAAGATCTATGATTGTGCATCATTAAAACAAAAACAAAGCAAAAACAAAAACAAAACAAAACAAAGCGGATTATCATTGCTGTTAATAGTATAGAATGATTAGATTGCGAAATCAATTAATTAAAATACGATGACGTGAAACGGGGAAATGAACAAATGTCATCATTAAAAGGGCCACTACGTGCCTTTCCGGAGCAAAACATATAAAGGTTTCTTAAAAGCATCAATAACATCAGGAAATATATACCGATTGCCTAAGATGAGCTCACAACGCCAAACATATACAAGATTTCCTGTGTAATCGCTGTTTTGCCGTCTGGCCCAGTGATAGTCAACTAGCTACATATGTACCGCGCGGTATTTAGGACTTCGGCGAAAAGACGACCCGCGGTATGAAAATTAACTTTATCTATTTTAATAAAGTTGATCAGAAGGTGTTGATATTTGTAGTATTAACGGTAAGTTTATAACTTTTGCGACTCTACAAAATTATCGATTTCGTTTTACATTCCCATTTCAAAAATTAAAAGCCGTTTTGAAAAAGGTAGTGGGCTTTAAATAAATCAAGTTCTCGATATGTTAAATACATATATATTTACGTTTTGCCACAGCGACTCCCATTACTCTAATGATAATCGTGATCTGCATTATGAGCCAATAAATGCAGCCTAGACTTGATGTAGTAATATCTATATAAATGGATGTGTGTCTTGTTTACTGACGCCATGTTAGTCCGCGCGGGAAAATTGACATTGTGGTTGAACCAGTTTGGTTATGAATCTATAAAAATTCGTTTGAATGTCTGGATAATTGAAAGTAAACTGAAAAGCAACTAACAAACATTGAAACTTTGTTGTCTTTTCATTTTTTTATAGGGACTATTTTTTATCACATTGAACTTGGCTGTTGAGGTTAAATGGCTGAAGCGGGAAATTCAAATGTTCACTCGCATCTAAATCATGTTTTACTTTGAAATAGAAAGTAAAATGTAAATATAACAATTAAAGGATAGTTAGATTGCATTTATTGGAGATATAAATGCAATTTGGGTGGCAGATAAATATTCATAATTCTATTTATCTGCCACACAGATTGCATTTATATCTCCAATAAATGCAATCTAACTATCCTTTTATTGTTAGATAGATGACAATATACGTAAAACCTTTGAAGAAATAATCATATGCTGGTTTTCCCAAATATCACCAAAATCAAGCCTGTACAATACATATTTCAGGTATTCTACCCAATTAAACACATTGTTTGAATACGGTAAATTGATTTTGGTAAATTCAATAAAACGTTATAACATTATGCAGTTTTCACATTATAGTTATAAGCATTTATAATCTTAAACCAGTGATTTAGCATACGATACTTTCTGGTATAGATAAGGGGTAAAACCGACCCAACTCAAAATAAATCAATACATGACCTCTTAAACATACAACATCCTTTTACAAAATTCAAGCTGTATCATGTTACGTTAAATTAGACGTTAAAAATTGGGACAAGTATCAGAAACATATAATTATACATATGTAATATATGTTTCTGTCAGTATAAAATGTTTTGTCTTTTTTATTATAGAAAATTAAATATTTATCACATCCTCTTCAGTATATGTTCATCTATATAATCTATTTAATAATTTAATAATAATTATTTATTTTGATTTATTACCATAATATGTTATTTAGTCGTAAAAAAGAAATTAGGATGATGTTAGTTGAAATAGCAAAATTCTAATTTCATAACGATTGGTCCAAGAGAAATAACTCTGCTTTCTTACAAAACATGTACAGTGGTCAATTTTATTATCCTATCCATTTTGACTATGTCTTCCTGAGTACCGCCTAACATTTGGTTGGTATGAAGCGAACGATACAAACCACAGTCTATACATGTACATCTGTATAACAATACACTGGCGACAGGTATGTTGATTCTGTCACTGTTTGGTGTTCAGTTGACGGAACAATGTAAGATTTGTGAGGGGAAGAATGTCTTGACATATTAGATTTATTCTGACAATACACATGAAACATATACAGGATTTATTGTCCTTTAATAGTCAGTTCTTAGTTTGCAGAATTATTTCTTTAGTATAAGAATGTTTTTTTTTTCAATGTGAGTCATTTTCATATTCAAAACTGTCCTTGAGGAAACAACATTTGATGGGAGACTATTCATAGTATCCCTGTGTAAAAGGTGTTTTTTTTACACACAAACTTGAATGTTCTTTTACATTTAAAAATTATGTCCACGGGTACATGGTCCCTGGTTAATCGAAAACAATTCTGCTTCTTCCGTGTCGTATTCCAGAGGAAGTTTTTCCCACTTCAGTTATGACCCCAAGTGACAGCAATATATGCTTACTTTGGTAGTTGGACTTTAAACAAACGTAACTAATGAATTAAGGATCCGTATATATAAAGACTAGTATATACTTGTAGATAGTATAAGTAGAGAACCCGCCAAACTATAATCATCACAACCAAATATATCATTAGTCAAGAGAAATTATATCAGAGGTCGCAACTATCCAAATTGAAGTTTGAACTATCAATGAGGTCAAGAGACGGGAACATCTAAAACATACCGACACCAGGTTGAATGCTTCCAGGTGGAGTTCTTGGTAGTTTCTTTATCTATGAAATAGAAGGATAAAACACTAGTTCTGGTAATGCTGTCATAGTAAGACAATCACGTGTACATACTGCTGCCTCTTAAACTTAATATACACAGTACAAACACATCAAGACCGTTCTAATTTAGCATAACCTTTTTATGGACGCCAAGCAAAATATAGCTTTTTAACAAGAAGGGCCTGTATTGCTAACCTGGTGTTTTCAGTAAATGCGACATATATAAATTTTTTGAAATTATTTATATAACTTTATGCAGATGACATCACTTTGATGGCCTACTCTAGTACTGGATTACAAAAGGGTCTGGATATTCTGCACGGTTTTTGTGATAGATGGAAATTGAAAGTAAATGTTGAGAAAACCAAGGTCATGATTTTCAGAAACGGTGGTTGATTACCAGGAGATTTAAAATTATATTTGGGTGAGGAGGAGGTGCAGATAGTTAAAAAGATTTCTTTTTTAGCTTAGTACTCTCATCCAGTGAGTCATTTTCCGATGCCCAATTAACTCTAGCGGAACAATTGCAAAAATTTATTAACCTTTCAGCTAAACATGCATATAATTGGTTTGAAAAATTAGTATGACCCGTAATGAGTAATGGGAGTGACGTGTGGGGCTTTTACTCTGGGTTGGTAGTAGAAAAGGTTCCTTTAAGGTTTTGTAAAAGATTACTTGGAGTGAAAACTTCGACACAGAACAAATTTATTCACGGAGAAGTAGGATGTTTGCCACTAAAACTCAAGAGATATTTTAAGATAATTAAGTATTGGCTACAGATTGTCCATCATAAGAAAATGTATTGGTGAAGTCAGTCTATGATGAACTTTATCAACAAGCTGAATCATATATGTAGAATAATAAACAACAAGTTGGCAAAAAATTAGTAAAACTAAGTTTATTTTTATACAAAACTGGTATGGTGGTAGATTGGTTATCATTGTTTAGAATTTGAACAAGTTTATCTCGATACTGCAAATATTGAAAAATATAGAAAAGCTGTAACGAAGATTAGAACATCATTACACAGATTGTACATAGAAACAGGTCGGTGGCATAAGCCTAATCCAATTCCAGGCGATTTGAGATATTGTTTAATTGTGAAAAAAAAAGAATATCATTTTATCTTGGAATGTCCTATGTATGTAGATATTAGATCAAAACTGTTAAAAAAGAAATTTTGGTTTAGGCCTAATATGACTAAATTTATAGATTTCTTGACTTCAGAAAATACTACCATTGTTAAAAATTTAGCTATCTATGTTCACAGAGCTAATGAAGTTAAAAATTCAATATTATTTGATAATTGATATATTTGATGTGTGCATCCTTTCGCTGATTTCTTTTTGATTTATATATATATATATAGTGTACATCTTTTTTGCAGAAAAGTGTGTTTACTATTGTCATGTCTGCATTTGTTTTGCACAAAGGCTTTTTAGCCTATTTACTAAATGAAATAAAAAAAAAATATTATTATAATCACGCTTATCTGGCTTAAGACCAGACACAACAGTGACACGTAATTATATGTATATCAGTTATGGGTTCAATTAAGGAAGCTGTGTCCGTCTCATTAAAAAATAAAGCAAATGACATTGACAAACAAAAGGTAGAATTTTACAGGAAATCGTTACAGCAATATGACCAAATTGAACAGTTGGTGGACGCCGGATGCCACTGTATGGTAGAAGTTCATATTGGTCCTTCGTAGCTAGTGAACTAAAACGTAATATTGGAATTACGAAACTAATATATTTACTTAACATAATGTAAAAAAAACACATCTGTATTCTATTTTCAGTGACAATAAAATTCATCAATATCGCGAAATATGCGAGCAGTTTGACTCGATTTGAAATTAAATTCAACTGCTTATCATTATCTAATATGTTTAGCAATAATGAACAACGTTTCAAACTAGCAATCGATTAAAAAAAAAAGATATGCAGAATCTGTAGCCCCTGTTAGATATTATTATCAAATGGTGAAATAACTAGACACTCCAGATGTACAAGGATCGTTGTTCCATTGGTGATAACAACAATACAAATATGGGTCAAAATATACAACAGATTCAATTCCATACCTGTCAACTTTCAGGAATTGCAATGCGGGAGAAAGCGCGTGAGCGAAATTTTCAACAGTCCAACTGAGGCGCTACGAGTCGCTTATCATTTATTACTTGTGATTTTTTTTTAGCATAAACCTTGTTTATCTTTGGAAAATAACATGAGATGGAAACATTTCAATATTTAATGTAAATTAAAAAGTTGTGTCTTTAACATCAAGGTTTTTAACATGAAAAAAACAACATTTGTGTAATTAATCACGAGTAGAAAGAGAAGGAGAAAAGGTTCTAATAATATATTCATGTTGCGACTGCAAAATATTGAAACTATTTGATCCACGTCTTAAAGTAACGTCATCAGAAGATAAATTCAGGAATTGAATTCCCGAAAACAAAACAGGGAATGGGAAACGTAAAAGTAAGTATGAGCTTCTGTGGTTTATGTAAATGTCTTTTTAGTTATTACCGTATATAACTGGTTATTTTCGCGTTATGATATTTTCGCGATTTCTGGGGACATTGCTATTAACTCGAGAAAATTTAATCAGTGATATATTGATATATAGTTCTATCCCTTTGACAACCAAAGAGAACGCAAAAATTTAAAACCACTAAAATGTGTTTTTCTTGTGCTTCTTCAAATCTCAAAATAAGGAAATATGACTCGCAAAATTACTTAGTAACAGTCTGTACGGTATATTGTACTGTAAACAATATCACCAAATTGGTTGTTATACAATAGCATGTTTACTACGCTATGTATCATTAATTCGATTCAAACATAAAAAATATAACATTAAAATATCAGTAGTCGTTTTTGATCGACTATTCATTAATATGAAAAACAAGTTTTAATCTTGTTTAATTTTATGGCTAATGTACCCAGTACAAATAAGAAAAAAAAAATTGGGTGTCAACTGAATTATTGGAAGTCTGAAAGAAGTTATAACTTAAATAAAAAAACACAGATCGACTAAATTCATGATAATGTATGGCTAAATCTGTCGACTAAATTCATGATAATGTATGGCTAAGTCTGTCGCCTATATCCATGATAATGTATGGCTAAATCTGTCGACTAAATCCATGATAATGTATGGCTAAATCTGTCGACTAAATTCATGATAATTATGGCTAATCTGTCACTAATCATGATAATGTATGGCTAAATCTGTCGCTAATCATGAAGTATGTAATTGTCGACTGGCAAATCTGTCACCTATATCCATGATAATGTATGGCTAAATCTGTCGACTAAATCCATGACAATGTATGGCTAAATCTGTCGACTAAATCTATGATAATGTATGGCTAAATCTGTCGACTAAATCCATGATAATGTATGGCTAAATCTCACTAAATCCATGATAATGTATGGCTAAATCTGTCGACTAAATCCATGATAATGTATGGCTAAATCTGTCGACTAAATCCATGATAATGTATGGCTAAATCTGTCGACTAAATCCATGATAATGTATGGCTAAATCTGTCGACTAAATTCATGATAATGTATGGCTAAATCTGTCACCTATATCCATGATAATGTATGGCTAAATCTGTCGACTAAATCCATGATAATGTATGGCTAAATCTGTCGACTAATCCATGATAATGTATGGCTAAATCTGTCGACTAAATCTATGATAATGTATGGCTAAATCTGTCGACTAAATCCATGATAATGTATGGCTAAATCTGTCGACTAAATCCATGATAATGTATGGCTAAATCTGTCGACTAAATCCATGATAATGTATGGCTAAATCTGTCGACTAAATCCATGATAATGTATGGCTAAATCTGTCGACTAAATCCATGATAATGTATGGCTAAATCTGTCGACTAAATCCATGATAATGTATGGCTAAATCTGTCGACTATATCCATGCTAATGTATGGCTAAATCTGTCGACTAAATCCATGATAATGTATGGCTAAATCTGTCAACTGAAGTCATGAAAATGTATGGCTAATTCTGTTGACTAACTCCATGATAATGTATGGCTAAATCTGTCGACTAACTCCATGATAATGTATGGCTAAATCTGTCGATTAAATCCATGTTAATTCATGACTAAATCTGCTGACTCCGATAAAAACAGCATTTAATGTATCCCTCCGATACTCTTTAAAAAGAAACTTCTCCGAGCTTTTCAGACATAATAATTTGTAGGCTTAATGTTTGCCTCACACAGGTCGGGGTCAAAAGGTCACAAAAGAAACTTGTGCACACAATGTGTCACCTGTCCTCCCTTACACCCTACTCTACCTGGTCGTGCCTTAAATAGCAAACTCTTCATAACAGGTTTTACAGCAGACAGGTAAACAACATCTTGTTCAGCAAGGAGCTCCTACACCGAAGGTAAGACGAATTTTCTACTGCTGTCACCTTTCATTCATGATAAGGAGGATCTTGACTACATATTTTAAGTTTCTTCTTTCTTTTAAGATTGATACAAAATATGACAAAGCTGACCTTAATATTAAAAATCTCAACGATTATTCTGATAAAAATAGGTATGTAGTTTATGAAATTTATCGTTGGCCATGCATATCGCGAGATACCTTGAACTGTAAGGTGATGTATACAATTAGACAGACAGCGAGGTAAGTAATGATATACACTTCTAATAAAGTAAACACACACTGTATACGTGCAGGAAGTCGTAAAGTAAACACACACTGTATACGTGCAGGAAGTCGTGTATGGAATGGTGTATTGCTATACATGTAGGTAGTGGGTAAATCTCACATGGTAAGACTTGTGTAGTACTTAATTCAGCAACTTTATCGATATTGAAATTAAAGATATTGAGATGATGATAATAAATGATGATGAATAACAATTAGGAGTGGTATATTGTCATATTACGTAACGATATCAAACTAAGACTCATCCTTAATTCACCAACTTTAAGGATATTGAAAAATGATGATCATAAATGATAATAAATAACAATTAGGAATGGTATATTGCCATCTTCCGTAAAGCTAACAAGCTAGGACTAGTACATACGTGTATTCCAGCAACGTGATCCATATTGAAAAAGGATGATAATAATTTATAATAAATAACAGTCATTTAAAGGAATGGTGTATTGTCATATTACGTAAATTAAAGCTCACAAGTTAAGAGTCATTTAGAACGTTATCGATATTGAAAAAGGATGGCAATAAATTATATTAAATAACAATTAGAAATGATATATTTTTATATTAATAATTATATACAAACAGACAACTATGACCAAGGTTGGCAATACTCATTCAAGAGATGTGAACTTAAATCAAAGCGTTAAAGCTCCAAGGAAAGGTTTAGTCAAACATATTAATATTACCAAAAACTACTTTATTAAATGACACATTTTACCTCTTTATATCGGTATTTTAACTAATGACTAACTACGATGCTATACGTACAAATGTATGTAGTTATTATCCATTCTGTGTATATTATGGAGGAAGTACGTGTGTTGCCCAGTTCCCAGTGCAAGTTAAAATTCACGAAATAAATAAAACATTGCACTTCTGCTTAGTATGCATGAATATACTTCGTACACAACAAGGGTAACGCAACTAGTCAATAAAATTCTGTTAAATGTTTGCTTTTGTTCCTCGACGAACCGCTATATACTTTATGAAAGAAAAACACATTCGGCATAAACAAAATTGTTGTTTTTTCTCATACAAAATCACATACGTGCATAGGCACTGACATTGGATTCCCCACCAATAGTTAGATTTATGAGATGGATCGTAGTCATGTTATATACGCAATACCCATCTAGTACATATTATCATTGGTAAGGAATCCCTTCATTAATTAGATGAAAGTCGTATAACACTACAAAGCACTCTTGAAGTATGTATCTACTTGGCGACAATCTACATTATGTATGCCTATATCATTTCCTTTTATACTTCCAAACATACCTTCATTCAAATGTTTTACCGTGGCATAACAAAAGCCTTATATCTATTACGTAGTTTTGATGAGCAGTTTGCAATACCAATATACAATTTCCATACACCTGGTATGTAATACAATTTTAGTATATCGTATTACGTTTATAAATTCATTACAAATCCCAACTAATGGATCCGGTGAAACCTTCAGTACCCTACAAACACAGATCATACATTGTCAAACATGAATAATATGTGTGACTGCATGTCTAAGTTTCGTACCTGCCTTAAGGACCAACTCTCAATAAAGACCACCTGAGTTATAAGAATATTTTTGGGGTGCCAAGTGGCCGTGTATGGTCATTTTTCTTTGTCTTTTTAGATAGATTTGACGTTAATGATTCAAAATGGCTATCGTCTGCTACGAAAATTTGTCATTGTAATATAATGTAACAGATCTTTTTTTTTCTTTATCTTCATATTTTATCACGGTTGATTTCCTTGTGCATAAAGCATCAGTCTCTGATTAAAGTGTACACGGAACGGTTTGGTATATAAGGCTTGATAAATGCATCTTTGGATAAAATTTAGAATGGAGAAAGTACGAGTTTCATAGCGATTACGGTATTAGAGATAATGCGACTTTTCTCAGAATTGTCGATATTCTTATTTGCCTTGTGTATATTAGAATGCCTTTCCTTTCGAAAATGGACTTCTGTATTCTATATTCGGCGTCTCATTCGCACCATTATCAATGTGAAATGTGTCTGAGCATACCTGGCCCCAAGATCATGAAATGGTCTAAAGTCTAAAACAGTCTTTAGTTTAGACTTGGCCAATCACAAATGACGTCGCACAAGATACTTCATTTTTGATTGGCTACAAAAGATACTTCAGTTTTGATTGGCTACAAAAGATACTTCATTTTTGATTGACTAAGTAAAAACAAAAAACATATGTCAGTTTAATTAAATGTTGAAAGTTATTGAGGAAAAATAGAAGACAGGAAGAAAATACATAACCTTTTTCGTATGATAATACAAGTACATATGGAAAACGTACTTTCTTTAAGTTTTCCTTTACATTTTATTTGTCCTGTGAAAGCATCTAAAAGACATTTTAAGAACTAGTCACTTATGAGCACTATTGAACAAAATGTCTTCTAAAAAAATCTTCATGACTTATAACATTCTCGATAATCCACGGGTTACTTTTACTGTCGTTATATCCACCCCTGCACTATATGTCATAGTATAACTGAAAGCATTTTATGAGTAATCACAGGCCTACAAAACCTTTTTTTGAAAAGCATGTAAAGAGTACTAGTGCCGCACAACTCCAAAGCCATGCAGTTAACCACAGTTTGATGCATATCAAATGACCAAAATATCCGTCTCAGCTGTTGTCGCACATAGAGCCTTCAGTTTTACTATGTCGTATTCCAGAGCAGGAAATACATGTAAAGGCATTGATAGAAACCCCTGGACTATCATGGGAATTGGCTCATTATGACATTGATTTAATCAATTTAATGTTCCAAAATCGCTTTTCTTTTCCAGAAAAATGACAGAATCCAACATGAGGTACCTACTGTTACTATTGCCAGCACTGGTAATGTCGTCAAATATCGATGATGACGTGGACTGGAGCGAATTCGTAAGCATGGACGCAGAAGTCACGCTGCATTGTAACAATAGTGTGACCATGATACAGCAGGGAGAGATTGGACGCTGGACAGTGCCGTCTCAGGAAGTACTCATGGACCAACACAACGATTCCAACTTCAAAGTTCAGTCCATGTATGGAATCGAGGGATATTCTCTCCTGGTTAAAAAGGTCACCGCTGCAACCCAAGGAGCTTACGTATGTATCATCTACAATGGCGGCGAATCACGGGACCAGGTTTTACGGTTGATCAACTATAATGGACCAAAGTACGAAAGTTTGTCTGAGAAATACGAAACACATGCCATCATAGCTGTCATAGCAACGGCAGTATTCATTGGTCTTCTGGCTATGTTCTGTCTCACCTACCGCTTCCGGTACCGTACACCTGAGGAGAAAATGTTTGCGCATAACTTCCGGGACCAGGCCAATAATGGGAAGAGTAGGACAATTGCTGACACTGTAAGCGCTCCAGAGGGTAAATCGGCCTATGACAATCCCGTCCCAGGCTATTCTACAAATCTTTAGGCAATATAAGTCATACAAAACAATTCCATACTGTATAACGCCGTTACAATGTATGTATATATCACACTAGGAACTTTGCTCTAAAATATATTTTCTAACAACATTTAATATCATTCTCTGCTGGTATTTGAAATCAAATTGTTGTGAATGCGTGAATTCTTTATTACGCAACTTACTTTAATTAAAATCAATTTTGCGTTACAATTTGATTTTATCAAGGTAATTAGCAGGTTAACAGTACATTGTATCTCTACTATGTAACAAATTCGATAGAAAAATCACTTTCTAACCGAACATCTACATTAAGATCCATGTAAACTCATGATAAACGAGTAGGCCAGGTGCTTTTTTTCCCTGATACCTAATTTCTGTACTGACATTTCGTCGACGTTAATGTGTGTTTTAATCAACAATTGTGATGGACATATAATCAAAATGATTTAGAAAATCATACTCAAAATCAAATGATTGTGCAACATTTCAATTCATGTACAATGTAGTAGCGGTTTTTTTAGTGTACATAGTTTATCTGTGTTACTATTTACACATATTCTATCTTTGTATATGACAAAATTACACGGAAGCTATAAGTTGTAGTATTATCATATATAACATTGTATTTTGATAATCATCAATTGTGTTACTGAATACTCTTATTCTATCCATAATTTCTTTACATTAAATCTGACATCATTGTGTTATCATTTCACCCTATGTCCTAACGTTTTCCTGGGCTTCATATAATGGGAGTCCTTATTTTGATTCCTAGTATAAATAGAGTATATAATTAGAAGGGACAAACGTATAAGACACCATGTCCATGTTCTTTTTATTATGTTTTTGATAACAATATATTGGTGCTATGCTTTTGTATATTTCAAACCTTTCATCGCATCAGATACCTATATTTCATTATTTAGAGAATTTGCTGTTCCCATTATATTTTTACAAACTATTGGTTTACGTGTGTATTGCTTCATAACAGCAGTTTGTCTCGTGGTTTTTTTTATGTCATCCATCTTTTGCAATAAAATATATATTGAAATTACATGACTTTCTAGAACTTTTTGACAGGGTCGCAAGGGTATATATGCCGTTATGTTCATACGAATCAAGAAGAGTTTTTAATATTTTATTTACTATCACAACATACCAACATTTTGACAATTACACTTACAAGATTTTCAATGAATATATTTTAATTTTATAAATACAGATAAGGGCTTAAAAGGTTATATTTTCTCCATCTACAGCGCGATGAAACACACACGATCAGATCATAAAGCCAAATTGTGGTTTACACGTTAATATCACATTTTACAGTCTTATTGTAATTGTTCAAGATGCTCCACCGCCGACAGAGCATAAATGATGTTAATCATTTGAACAATAATTGGTGTTTAATCTTGCATATATATGCCTAATTAACACAAAAAATAATATAAAATAATTTATTTCGCCTTTGGTACATGCGCAATCAATACTTCATTCCATATAGGATATAGTGTCACGGAATTTTTTCGGGATGCAATTAATTATTTTTCATATTTTTAACTTGAAGGAAAATTAGAAGCTCAAACTTTTCAATGGTGGTAATGGTGTAAAGTAAGTACTACTTTTGTAGCTGAAGAAAAATACTAAATCGTCTGCTCCTGTTTTTTATAGTGAAAAAATACCATTTATCAGCGGTGGAGCATCTTTAAGTGATTTCTTCGGGTATATTTTTCATCTTAACAGACATAAGGCATAGAAAGCTAAACTTTCCAGTGCATCCATTCTTTATTACTGAGGACAAATAGCATATCAAAATGTTCGTCCTGTTATGGCACATGTGCATGTAACATTGTCGCAATTAGAATAAGTCAAACATTTTAACACAGAATAGGAAGTTTTTGAATGAAGACAGTACTTTTTTTCTTCGAAAAATCTTTTCTCGGAGCGTGTTAGTATGGAAATGCTTTGCTAAACTCTCTCTTCTTATCTTGATAATTAAACCAAATAAATTTAGAATCCTTACAACTAACAGTATTCTGTCAACAATCATTTGGAATAAAGTTTTTTAGTGTCTACATATTTCATCAAACAACTTTGTATTAATTTTTATGATTTAACAAACCACCTAAAATGTTTAGATCATTTGATGATAAACACACTCCATATCACTACTATATTAGACTATAGGTCATTTTGTTACATTGGTATATAATCAAACCTGCAATAGCGGACACCTCTATATAGCGGACACCTGTCCATAACGGACAGTGCTAGGAATCCCCAACAAAAATCACTATATAAATGGCATGTATATAGCGGACACCTCCTCAATGCGGACAGCGGACACAAATAAATTTTCCGAACGTCGGTACTTTCACTCGAAAAAAACATAAGCTTTCAGTAGAATTGAAGACTACAGAAATATACAGTATAGTGGACACAAAAAGACATCTTTTTGAATTAAAATCATTGTACGAATTGAATGTGTATAGCGGACACTTTCTATGAAGAAAGCGGACACTTAAATTTAAATACATATAATCGTTAATACATAATTTATAAAAAATAGTAATACAATTACTATCTAGACATCCCACTCGTCCAGCATATCCCATCTGATGGATAATACAATTTCGTCTTAGAACACACAATGTTAAACCTTACCAATTTAATCAATTTGAAACAAGTTTATTGGGTCAGATAAAGACAATGTAAAACGATTAATTCATGATAGGCATCTATCTTGAATTTCGACCATTGACTGTCATTTGGGATTTTGACAATTGGAGTTTGTTATCGATATTTTTCTCGGAAATTTTCTGTGGGATATCTCACAAAAAGACGTAAGTTCAACATGGAGCCTGGTTGTGCATATCGTTGTTTTTTGGGCTGATCAGATAACAAGATAGCCGATAGGCAGTCATCTTGAATTTTGACAATTGAATTTGTTATCGCTATTTCTCAGAAATTACTGAAGGAATCTCATTCAAATTTCGTATATAGGTACCCTATTGTGCCGAGTTATGCGTAACAAATTTTGGGATTTATCGGATAACGAGATGGCTAACAGGTATCTATCTTTGATTTTGACCATTGAAGTTTGCCGTTTCTTAGAAAGTACTGAAGAGAATTCTATAGATATTCCACGTGTAGGCTCTCCTTGGTGGCTCGTTATGCACGAGGCATATTAAGATTGGTCCAGATTTCAGATGACCAATAGTACATGTACATAAATCATCGTAGATTTTCGCAATTGATGTTAGTAGCACTATTTCTCCAAAACTACTGAGTGATGTCGACTCTCTTTCACATTTCATATGTAGGTTCCTCTTTGTTTCTAGTTTTTTAACGTCTCATTTTGAGACCGATTTGAAGACAAGATGGTCAACAAAAGACTATCTTATAGAGTTTGCTAGTTAAAGGAAAGAATGGAAAAGCAGAGATATGCCTATCTTTCCTTTGACCAACATATAGATTATTCAATGGTTGGCGCGAAGATCCTACCAG
The DNA here is from genome assembly GCF_041381155.1 of Argopecten irradians. NCBI lineage: Eukaryota > Metazoa > Mollusca > Bivalvia > Pectinida > Pectinidae > Argopecten > Argopecten irradians. The sequence continues at coordinate 24,547,413 of NC_091140.1, forward strand.
GATCTCATGTTGTACTACAGTACATTCCTAAACTATATGAGTATCACTGTCAGCGCTCAAAATTAACCCCTGTCAGTCTGCCCGTTACCGGCAACTTTACAGGAGGGCAGACAATTTTTGCCATACAACTGGTCCTTTGACTGGCAACTTTTTGGTCCAGGTCTGATACAGTACTAAAGATATACAAAACAAAAATAGCAGTAGCATTGTAGAAAGGTTGAAGATCACACTGTACAAAACAAATTTTCGTAATATTATGGTTTAACCGTAATTATTTCAGTCAACTTTGTTGAGAGCGGCGCGATACTAAAACAGATAAGTGGATATTTGTTAGTAAACTATTGCTTTGTAAGGACCAGTAACTTTCAGTCGGGACCAGTAACTTTCAGTCAGGACCAGTAACTTTTAGGGTCAACCGTTCCTTAGGACCAGCTGGACAATATCCTTAAGGGAGAACACTGATAGAAACAACGGGTACAAAGGGGTTTAATTTGACTAACGGTTATCAGCTCATGATCACATGACTGCCTCATTCATACAAAGAAGTTTAAAATGTTGTTTTTAAAGATGTCAGCTGTGGCGACCATCTTCGATTTCAGACTAACCCAAAAAACATCACCACTAAATTAAGACAATATCATTAAATTTCAGGCAAATTTCAAATCCTGTTAGGGTGGAACTTGAGAAGATTGAAATTGTATTTTGAACTAAGGAATTAATCAATTACATTTACTTGTATTAGTAGTCTCTCTGCATTTCAAATCCCATTCTGATCCACATAATGTATCAGAGTGACTTCCCTTTAATCTGTTGCTGTGACAGTATGCAACAAAGGGAAGTAACTCTGATAAATAGGACTGTTCAAATCTTTACCTTTAAACAGCTTAACAGAGCATTCAGTAAACTCTTCAAAGGGCATTGGGAGTATGTTTTTGACTCCCAAAAATCATATTTTATTCTTTGTCATATGTTTTGACTCTTTAAATTTCTGAGATGGTTACTTGACTTCTGAAACTGCTGAAAGTCAAGGGTCAACTGGATGTCAGCCCTGATCTAGGTATATACATGTAGAAACAACTACAAGAGAAATTCTGTTTTGACAAATGTATTTGAAATTGTACTCATTGCTTAGCATTCTGATGAATATATTAACAGCAAGCAAAATACTATTAGTGGGCTTAGTTATCATTAAGCATCATCTCAATACTTTACCAGCTCTCATTATTTGTTTATAAAACCACATTAAATATGTACTAGTACCATATATTATATAGTATCCTTGCTTAATTATCGCAAATCACAGACCTATCACAAAGAGTATATACATGAATCCATATAGAGCTGGTGCTTAAACACATAACACACAGATACCTGTTGCCTTATATAGGTAGGATTGAGTTTTTTCTTATCTTCATTTCATTCAAATCAGGATGTTGATGTCTTTCTCTACCAAGATTTACTGAGGCATCATTTGACTGTTGGAAAGCATGTCTTACATCACCGAATCTTAAATTTCTGTGATAAATACCGAGTTTAGATTCTGCATGTGAGAAAAACCCAGCTTTAGTGGATTTCATTTCGTCCACAATACCATCACAAAGATATCTATAATTCACAACCAGCCATATAACAACTACAGCAATCAAGTTCACAGATCCAGTAGCTGGGCTAGGGAAGACTCCATGCAAAGGAATGTTACAACTTTCCAAAAGAACGTCATGTAATGAATCATAGAAATATATGACTAGGTCTTGGGCTGAAACAGCAATACAGGGTAAAAGGAAGTTGTCACTTTCTGGATGTCTCTGTTTTTGGAGAAATGAGAATACGATTGTTTCTGATATGATTTGGTGATGTCCTGACAAGGAGCAAGACTGGTTTTTGACCAACGAATGTCTTTTTGGATTATCATTTTGACTGTTGTCTTCATTTGCCTCTACATCAACTATAACTTCATTGTTGATGATGATGTCCAAGTTTCCATGCCAAACCAACCCATTGCCTGAAAAATTAAAATGTTTGTGTTTCCATAAAATTGTTACAAATATCACAGAACATGGAGAAAAATCAATAAGATTTGTACATGAGAATGAAATCATTTAAGACTACAAACACTAATGGTCAAATATCAGTAATATCTGATGATTTCCTTTTATACTGTTGTATTTGACAAAACTTAATATTGTACATCTCATTTCCTTTGGAATTGAACAAATGATACTTAAAATCTTTTTCTTGACACATTTCATAGTAGATTAACCAAATTTTAATAATAATATCCAAGGATCATGATATTTAAATTGTTTGGTTAGGAACCTTGCTGTGTACTAAACTGGGACCCTACCAGTAGTCGTGATTTGAGGAACAAATAATTGTTTGCATTTCAGGAAAAAAATTGTTTCCACAAAAACAAAACAATTTCCATCATGAAGTATTCGTCAGCAGCTTCAGACATTCGGAAATCTGGATGCACAGTAGAATGTGCACACAATCACGACTACTGTTCCTGTCACGAATACTGGTAGAGTCCAAGTAAAGTGCTTTAAATTCTCAGTGTCAATGTTTCCTATACAAGACATATAAGTGGATGTTACATTTCGAGACTCAACAATATTATCGTTACAGTAAATGTCAATGAATTTCTTCATATTTCACTGGTGTTTCTGTGTCTAGAATTCACAAGTGCTTAAAGTTAAAATGTGAATAAACCACCTGAGAAATTAAGCTACTATGCAGTAATCTACGAAGAGTTTTGTGGAGTTATGTCTGTTTGCTTATGTCCTATTAACAGCCAAGATCTGTTAATAATATCAGGACTTAGAACTTGAAATCCACAGGTGGAGGGCTAGTGGTAATTTAGGTATAACCACTTAACCACTTGGCTAATACAGGCCTCTGAAAAGTATTTGATTCTACATCTACATAATCAAAATATCTAGGCTAAGGATTGAATATACAGTGGAACTTGGTTCATACAAACTCGGATAATTCGACAACCCGGCTTAATACAAAGTACTTTGCCGGTCCCGGCCGAATTCCCTCTTTATCTATGTTTAAAGAACTTGGATGATTCGAATTCGGAAAACTCGAAGAACTCGGATAATACGAAGTAAATTTTGGGTCCCAATGACAAAAATCATACATAAAATGTTCTTATAACTCGAAATGAGATTTTTTGGACAACGAGTTCGCCGAAAATGCCGATTTTCTTTTTCATAAATGTGCTGTAGAACAGCATTTCAAAATATATATCTCGGTTTTATTTTCATAATTTAGCAACTACCATCGGCGATTTTGACATCTCGATTGTTCACATCATTTTACAACATGGAACTAGTCTAGATATACCAAGTAAAGATATCGTCAGTAGACATGAGAACTCGCTTAATTCGAACACTCAGATAACTCGAAGTTTTATTTCGGTCCCTTCGAGTTCGTATTAACCGAGTTCCACTGTAAATGTAGAAGAACAGGGAAAAGTTCACGATTCCTGTTGAGGGCTCGACCAAGAATCAAAGCCAGGTCTCCAGTGTAAAAAACTACGGCTCTACTGACTGAGCTAAAGAAGCATGATCCATCAGCTGAGTGACAGAGACCGTATGTACAAACCAGCTCCTTTTACATACATACCGGTATTTAAAACATACAAAAGTAGCTATATGATGTCAATCATACCTAAACTTGTGTCCCCAAAATATCCAGATGGTTGACACCTTTCACTTTCACAAGGGCAATGAATATTTTCACCTCCATATTTTTCATTCTCTTTGTGTTGTTTGTCAATTACAAAATATGAAGATGCTGATAAATTGACAAGAAGATGATTCGCCAACACAGTTGTCAATTCTGCTTCTGTTAAAGATGTGAGGTTGTTTGATTCCAGTGACTTCAAATCTGAAATATAAATGGCAAGAGGTAAAAAATTGTATCATAACTCATATACAATATTTATGTACATGTAGTTGGGTGTTAATTAATAGTAATGTTTAGAAAACATTTTGATACCCTATATATTTAATTTTTTTACAATTAATATAACCATTGAAATAAATTACATACTTCATACAATTCATTTTGTAGTAAATAGGATTAAAATGTATATTATCACATTGTAATAATATATTGATGTGTAATTGATATTTACATGTTTGTTGAGTCAAGTTACTTTTATTTAGAGTCAGTACATTACATATACATTAATTCCAAGGTATTATGTAACGTAGAGTAAGCCTTTTACAGACTTTTACATCTGACTATAGATTTGTACATTGTCTAATGTAGATGTGTAAAAGATTTAGTTTTCTCTCAAACTACACATGGATATCTTGTGGTTGCTACGAAGAAGATAACTCTATAATCTTAGTTCTTACACAAGGGGTGTAAGACAGGTAGAGATCACACACACAAGACAATTACGTGACATCATCAATACATGCGGCATAACTGCTGTGTGTCTTGTCAATGACATTTAAGTTTCTATCAATCAAATCAAAAGTATTCCAATTATCTGCAAACTTCTCATATTCTTGGAACAAGTGATCAAAAGGTAAAATACAAATACGGACTGCAATTTGACCATTGACTTTAGTCTTTTAGCAGATCAGGAGTCAAATCATTATTTCCCAGAAATCTGAAGAGTCAAAATCATATTACAAATACATTTTAGACATGTACGTGCTTCAAATCAAAGAGTCGAGACAGATTTTGGGGAGTCAAACACATACTATTCTCATGGGTCATCCTCAATGCTCCAGGGGTTACTATCGCTGACTTTATATTTACCCCTGGTGAAACTGAAGGCAGCAGAAAATACAGGTACATGTAATTTGTTCCTTAAATGTACATCATAAGAATTGAATGATGGTTGTTCACTTACTCCCATAACATGAGGGATCACTGGTCAGCCTATTTTTTTATCTGACATTAATTGCTGACTCTTTGGACGTAATGATTCAAAAGTGTCTCATCGTGCTATACCACTAACAAATTTGTTGGAGTATGGTTGACTACATGCTATGTGTTGTTTTGAAGTTGGGCGTCTTTTTCTCTCTCTCTACAATCTTCGAAGGAAGTCTCTACTGGCTGGCGACCAGTTCTCGCCGAGTACCAATTCTCGCCATCGCATGTGTATTTGTATGATCACACACAAACTTTTAGACAATTCTTTGTTAAAATTACAATGGAAGTGTCTTCTAGCAGAATATGGCTTTATTGACGTAATTTGAGTGGTAATCGTACATCTACAGATGCGATGGCGAGAATTGGTACTCGGCGAGAACTGGTCGCCAGCCAGTACAGGCCTGTGGTTGGTCAGGTTTTTTTCTCCTGATCATGAACTGCTGTAGTCCAGGGGTGAATTTAATGTCAGTGATAGTAATGTTAACCCCTGAATTATCTAGTGCGTGCCCTGCAAAGACGATGATAATTTCATTGACATTTTTTAATACTTACGTAAGTTTTTCATGTCATGTAGGTAATGCAACAGTCGACTCAGGACGTATTTGTGCTGTCGATTTTCTGGTGTGCGATTGTCAAGCATATCAATCAGTAAATTAACGCCCTTTCTGAAGATAGCACCAAATGCATAATCAGTGCCATACATCTCACTGCTACAATATGCCTTAGAAAATGAGAAACCCTCGTGTTTATCCGCCGCATTGCACATTAAAATCTTGACTGGTGTTAAAGTGACGGGAGGTAAAAAGTTTTCATCAATATCAATGAGAGAGTCCAGAGCTAGATTGATCAAATTACTGACACTTCTAGGGAACTCTCTGAAAATGTCAAATGAAACATTATCGTCTGTGTCCTTTTTACGACCTTCTACGTGAGCAGTGTCGTCTTCAGGCTCTGTTCGTTTACGTTTTGCGTTCGAAGACATAGTTTGAGTTCGGTTTGCAGTCTGATTTGGATTTGTTGATGAATTCGAAACAACAGAATCTCGCTCATTGAGACGCTTATAAATCAGAGGAGGTGATTTCGCGTACGCCGTGCCCGGTCCGCTCCCTTTCCCTGCCGTACCCAATCCCTAACTAGGAATTATCTTTATTACCGATTTTCTCGACAATGAAACACATTACAATGCTAATTTTGGTCCGGTTAAATTTTGAATTCAATTTTACTTTTTTTTTTTTTTTTGCAAAATGCTTTAATTTTTGTTCAATCATTTACCTTTATAACGCTCATATTTTATAACACTTATTGTACTGTATAGTACAAGTTCTTGTACATTTAGTACATTTTTATGTATGTAATACTTGTATCATCCTCTGTATATGTCTTATATATAGAGTTATGGTTTTTTATTCATTATTTAGATGGATATGCGTACAAATCAACAAGTTTCAAATCAATTGTTTTAATATTTTCCCTTTGTCGATGTATGTCGATACATGTATATATAATTTGTCGATTTTGAGTATGTGCTTTATGGTATCATTAAACACCAATTACTGTTCTAATGATGAATGTCATTTATGTTCTGTCGGCGGTGGAGCATCTTTAAACCTTGTGTCTTAAGGATGTATTTTTCTGAGGTTTCAGTCCCGTTGAAGTCTTGTTTCGACAAAGATCAAAGAAGTTATGAGAGTTTCAAATATATTTTATCAATTTATATATATCTGTAGCAAATTGCCAGGTGCAAATTTTGTCAAAAAATTACATTTCTATTTTCAGTAGATTTTTTTATAAAGGGATTTTAAGAAATGGCCCATTTGGCGACCATTTTGAAATTGTGTCTTTTTCCTCTTTGAGTAGAGCCATAATTTAACCATTTTTTACTGAAATTGTTTTTACTTAAATCATCACTGCACCAGCATTTTTAGCTGTATCGAGCTAATTTTTGCTGTTAATCTTTACTAGGTTCGTGGTTATTAAAATATTGAGCATTATTGAGCATCATGAAGTGATACGCCTTTGTCACTTTATTTTTACATTTAATGGTAATTTGAGCACCTTTATTTTTTACTCTAAAATACTGAAAAATAACACATATTCAAATGAGGCATAAAAGTAAGCACACTGACCCCCCATTTTTCTGCCTAATTTAGAAAAAAAACAAGCCATTCCCTATTGATATGCAAAATATTAACAAAAGTTTAATACCACAACTGTTTCTATAAAGGGTTAAATTTGGCAAAAATGGCTGAAAATGGTGTATTTTGTAGTTCAAAAGAAAGGGGTAGGGGTAGCATATGTTGTTATTCTGAGAAACAATATGAGTCTTATTAATCAAAACTTGTATATTTTTCAAGAAAACTACAGGAAAATAAATTCTTCAAACTTCTATACATATTAAACATCTCATTAGGAAATTATGGCTTCAAACTCTTGTGTATATGGTCAAAACGGCAAAAATCCCAAAAAATCTAAGATTTTGTCAACTTGGTATCTTTGAGTGACAATAGCTCAAAAACAAGCACACCGACATATGTTTTTTCTTCCATTTTCTTGTATGGTATGAACTCCTATTTCCAAAAATCTGTGTGAGAAAAAAAGTTTAATACAAGAAAATTTTGACTTCTCAGAGGTGTACATGTACATCCTTAAATGTAAACTGGAACACCTCGATCCAATACCTGATCGAATATACATGTATGCCCAAACCACAGGCCACTAGGCCAATTTTGTTACGCAGCATTATTACATCTGCAAACGATAGGTTAAACGGCTTTAACGATATTAGTAGGCACTATCTGTTTTGATGCTGTTCTTGGCATTGATACCATAACTGAATTGCTGAGCTGCCATCAATAAACATACAGCATGTAAATAGTGTATTTTATTTATGTTACACCACTAAGCCGACTAACAAATATCCGTCCCGAATGTACACACCAGTATTCAACTTTAATGGAAAATGCCATACCTATTTACCTGGATGAAACTGTTTTAATACTGAAATTTATATTTCCCATAGACAATGTATTGTTAAAGATCTTTATCTTATCTTTATACAAGCGGACCCTGTGGGGTCTATATATTATCATTTATACTCCGGAGACTTGTTATCAGTCGTTATACTTACAGATGCAACATTAAACTACACAACTTGTTTAAGTCAAAACATTTTATTGAAGCTACAAAAATACGCATTTCTTTTCAGTAATACGTTACCATAACTACACAATTTACAATTTACATCTTCGTGTATGATTAAGTATTACTGTAAAGTAAATTATAATTTATTACCGCGGATATAAATCAGCGTAATTCGGTGGAACAATAACGGAAATATTATTTTACAAAATTCAGCGCTGTAGATGAATTAGCGCTTCAAAGACAGAGAGAAAAACGCGAAAATAAAACTACCGCTAAAATAAGTACATTTGCAGTGTTTTCGTTATAATAATTCAAAAGCATTTCTTTCCCTTTCTTGTTTCATTATTCTGCTTAGAATGCATCTTCGAATGGATATTCCGGATGTAGTTTGTAGCTATAAACACAAAGAAAACATCCTGTTAAAATCTACATCATTTACTTCTCAAACGTTAATAAGTAAACATCAAAAGTTCATCTTCCTACGAGATACTATATAGTAGTTCATCAAAGTTGACTTATTAATGTTCATAGGTATATATGAAATGAATCGACCAATCAGAAAGACATATTAAGTATGAAAACAAAGATATTTGTATTCAAATAAATGCTAATAATTTAATCTTATCCAGTAAAATTCCAAACCAAATGTCTTAGACTCTTTTTGTCAGTATAGCGCTAGGTTGTTGTGAAAGCCAATCAGATGTGACGTTACAAATATGGACATCATTTCTACGTCACGAGATGATGACACAACCAAGGCCTTCTAAGCAAATGAAAATGTGTATTACAAGCAAGATTGAATTATACTCAACGGTATTTAACTGACACCGACATTATATACATGTAGCATATTGGCCATCTCCTTCACTTATTATGTAGTTATGAAGAACTAGCAATTATTTGTAATGTGAATTCATATCTTACAATGGGAAGAGGAAGCGTCGTACTCCATTGTCAAGTTCCTGTATTGTCTTCATGTCCTCTTCACTCAATGAAAAAGAAAACATCTGTAAGCAAATATAAAATATGTGGCAATAACATACATATCACTAAACTTTTTTTTCTGTACGAGTTATATCCTCTGGTAAGCTAGGTTCAAATTCAAAATTCAAAGTATATATATTACAAAATATGTGTTTTGTTATATGGATAATTGTTACTACTTTGATCTATATAAAACTTGCTTTTGGAGTTTAAATGAAATTTATATTGGGCAAGATGAATATACTCTTTGTTCTTTTGTGTACCTTCATTTGAGATGTTTAACTATACTATACTAAGTACTCCTTTCAAACTGATTAGAAAAACGATATTATCTGCTTATCTTGTGTAACCCTTTCGGATGCTACATATCTATTTGCTGACATTAATCAACATCAGTGTGTTATGCATATGGACTGTTTGGCCTTTCTTCTGTTGGGGGGGATACATGCATAATCCAATGTCAACAAATATTTATAGTAAATAGTTTTTCTACATTGGTAGCAAGAAATTATTTTAGTATTTCTATTTGAATTATAATCCACCTTAAATACCTACAATGGGTTACAATATGGAAAAAATACATCAATTAAATTTTGATATTAAGGAGTAATTCCCTTTTTTGGATTGTTTGAATACTTTAATTAATGTGTTGTTGTACATACATCTGTATTTATCTTTCTTTTTTGTTACTTGTTGCCACTTTAAGGAGAAAACTTAGATAGGCCTTGCCTGCTGTCTTATCCTTTTGACTGAATGTAATATATGTCAATAAAATTTGTTGAAATTGAAATTGGAATTGAAATGTATCACCATATAGTTAAACTAATTCAGGAAATAGTTGGTTCAATCTAAGGGTTATTATATTATAGCATGAACACCTATCTCTAAATTGTCTTTCATCCTCTGTGGGTTTTCAGATTTAGGAATCACAATGATACCCCTCTGTACAAGGTTTCGAAGAAGAATCTAAAATTGAAAGAAAATAATGTTTCCTTTATAGTCGCTCCCATTTTTAGGAAAACACTAGGCTGGACCTTTCCATATCTCGAAATGAAACATTGCAAAAATAAATGTTTGATTTTATATATAACGTTGCTTTGATAATGTCCTGACCTGAATAAACACACATACGTATAGTAGATTCATGTGTGCACATATAATACACATAAAATATCTATACCTTATAATTAATCTGTAATACAACATAACAAGACTATCTTCCATACAGTGTTATTCTAAAAAACGATACCGTTTCCACAAGGCTGCGCGCTATACCACAGCTTCATCTTTTAAGGACTACCATGTGTCATATCCAATGCGAAAATATCAGTTTTCCTCACTGAAGTGCAGGGATAACTCAAACGTTTATCTCTGTTATCATGTACTCGGGTTGGGGAACATGACTTTTCTATTTCCGTCATAGATATTTTAGCTTTTCATTACAAACCGGTCAAAATTGTCAAGTGTTACGGTAGGCATAATTTCATTAAAGTTTATGTTACTTTTCTTGATAGAAACCCCTTTACAATAAATGACTAATGAAATAGATTCATAAAAGCGTGTAACTTTACCTGTCCAGTTGTACGTTTGTATTTATCAGCAATATCTCTAACTACGGCATTTTCCAACAAGGTGTCCGACGATTGCATTCCACTGCAAAATTTTAAAAAAATCTGCTTAAGATTTATTTCGTTAAAGTAAATTTATATTCTATCACTGTAGCATTGGAAATACTCAATACAGAAATTAAAAAAATAAAGGTTTTTATGGTTTTAAAATTATGATGCTTTACTTTACATCTTCCGCTTCGAGAAAGGTCGGTGAACCTAAGGCGCCGAATGCTTCAAGCTGGATGCATTAGGTTCTTCTGGGGAAATCTAGCTTGAACTTCGACCTGTATAAATGTATATTAATAGATCTCAAAACCAGAGCTCTCTGAAAAATAATTTTGCAACATAAACCACACTGCCTTGGAAAACATATCGCCGTTAATTGAAATAAAAATGTGACCAGAAACACAAGATAATGTCTCCTCTTTTACCACAAGATCAGTGTATTATCGTTAAACATACATCGTCTATATTATATGCTTAATTATGCATTGACATAATCCGTTTTACTTGTTGGCATGCTATATAACTCGAAATATAACTTCTGAATGTAAGAATACTTAAAGGTTAAACGTTTAAGATTTATTTTTAATGCAATTTGACCTGAATGCAGGATTCATTAAACAATAAATCAAAACCTAGTAAGTGGCTAACAGAAAAGGTTAACTTTAGAAATGGAGATATACCTGATTGACAGCTGGTTGGATACGGGCTGTCTCACATATGTAATGTAGTTGTTTGGAATTGCAGCTACATACCCCAATCGAACGCGCCTTACCATTGTATACGGTGTCCTCTATTGTCTTGTATGGGAAAGAAGTTAAGCAAAGGTGAATGAACTTGACGTTTTGTAAACGAAGAAGAATCTTCTGCTCCATTTATGATAGTCATTAGATAAATTCGTGACGAACATCGAGATATTCAACAAACACACAGACAGTGATGTCAAAACACGTAATATACTAGTCCGTGGAAAAAACGTATTGTACAACGAAACACGAATGTACATGTACAGTGTATATCAAACCGAAGGAACAAATCTTTGTGTTCGACATTAATTAAACGACAACAAATCATATGTGGCGAATGAGCGTCCTACAAAACTAAAATAAATATCCACATGCCGACGCATACTGTTTATCATTGATATATGTTGGTCCGTTCTTTTTAGCTTACAAATCCTTTCGTGGGTAGAAGCGTCTTTGATTAGCAGATAGAACAATGATAATGTAATATACATATTACAAAAAACCACAAAATAACGGTTTGAAGATTCGTGTGATAGAGTAGTTGATATCATCTCATCAACTGAATCGATTGTTTATATCACTCAATAACAATACAATACACCATAATATGTCATAATCTATATGTTTATAAGAGCGAAGCTCTTTCGACGCGCGAAGCGCGTCGAAAATCGAAGCTCTGTTCCGGTAACATGTACGTAAGCAAAAGTACATATTGAGATCAATGACCTGCAGGCATGGATGGCTAAAATTTTTTCGTACTTCCGGTTTTACCTGCGTTGCTCCGGTACTGCTCTCCCATGTAAATATATATTTAACTAATGGAAATTCATAACAGGAGAAATGAAACATTTTTTATTATTTTTTTGAATAATAATAATATCACTTTGAAAATTAAAAGCTATGATATGTAGTCAAAATATCCTTCAAGCGAAGATGAGCACAAGGAATCATGACGTCACAACACGTCACCAAATGGCGCGAAATCGTAGGATTCGCATACGCGGCACCATCCGGAACTCCTCGGGGGGAAATTACATAGATATATATTCTCGCCATAATACCAGATGAGTTGAGGATGACGCGGCACTCCTGGCCTTGCATGGACACAGAGAAATCCGAATTTTTGTGTTCATTTCTTGGTTTTCTAGACAATTATAATATCATATACTTCTTTAGTTTGAAGTACGTCCTTTTATTTCTAAATTATGTCTTCAACATGAAATAGAAAATAAAAATCACAAGTAGAGCTTCGCTCTTTCCATGCCGTGCATGATTCATATTAGTTACCTCCCATGTTTCTCGTAAATCAACTGACGTAAATTCCTGATCTTCAGTATCCGGAACTTCCTATCAAACATTGAAATTAGTTACAGTAAAGTCACTTTTTGAACATTTTATATTCCGTCTTTGCATATTTTAGAGTTAGCTCCCGTACGGGTAGGTATCGGTTGTTACGTTATTTTATGAGCGCAATTCACGTCTTGTTTTCTGCAAAGTATGACGTTACGCTCACAAATACATGACGTCACAATCAATACATATCCACAAGGGCAGATAACTCTGAAATATGTAAACAAAAATTTTGAAACGGTAATGATTAAAGATGCTCCACCGCCGACAGAGTATAAATGATATTCATCATTTGAACAATAATTTGTGTTAAATCGTGTATAAATATGCCTAATTAACACAAAAAATAATATAAAATAATTTATTCCGCCTGTGGTGCATGTGCAGTCAGTACTTCATTCCATATAGAATATAGTGCCACGGAATTTTTTCGGGATGCAATTAATTATTTTTCATATTTTTAACTTGAAGTAAAATTAGAAGCTCAAACTTTTCAATGGTGGTAATAGTGTAAAGTAAGTAACTTTTTTAACTGAAGAAAATACTTAATCGTCTGCTCCTGTTTTTGATAGTGAAAAAAATACCATTTGTCAGCGGTGGAGCATCTTTAAATGATGCTAAATTATTCGGGAAATCATTACCAATAGGTCCAAATGGAAATGTTATTTACTTCATTTGTACCTAGATCTGTCTAGATTAATAAAGATAATTGACAATTTTTTTACATTAAAGGGACAATTCGGTCTAAGAGTAGATTAAAACTTGCACATATTTCGGAAACAAACCAGTTCTAATGGAAATCAGATTAGTTGGTTTTATTGTGATAAAGCCCAATGTAGTCAATTGTATGTGAAATGTTCAATCGCCATTACACATAGCCTTGTATGCCGAACACAGACCCTTGCCTGTGTAATAAATTTTTTGTTAGTCTATATTTACTCGAAACGCTCTTACAGTTGTGTTAACATTATTAGATGCATGTTTTTGTCTAAAAATAATTTCATCAACTCCTCAGTGGTTATGTATTGCATTTGTTTAACGTGCGTGACTTTCACTCGGGTAAGGGTACAGCGTTCATGTTGTACCTGCTTAATCGTATTGATCAACGATTTGTAATTTCAATGGTATTAATCAAAATACTTAACAATGTTGTGGAATTTGTCAATATTTCTTGTCATATATTTCATAAGGAATGTAGAACAATACATTTATGTCATATTTTGCTTCTTGGTTATATTACGAATTAACCTCACTGAATTGTCCCTTTAAAGTTCAGCTTCCTCTAATTATAATTCTGTTTACTACTTAATACATCTAAAGTGAAACATTAATTGCGTTTACTACTTAATATATCTAAAATGAAACATAATTACATTTACTACTTAATATAAAGTGAAACATAATTACGTTTACTACTTAATATAAAGTGAAACATAAACACATTTACTACTTAATATAAAGTGAAACATAATTACGTTTCCTACGAGTAAAATCCAAATACAATTGCATGTTGGTATTGAGACACATAATGATCAGTGTATCTGTAATGAGAGATGGAACTTTTTACGAATGACACAAATTTTGTCTTTTCACATCAAATACCGTATGACCAGTTATTTTCACGGATCAAATGTTTTTGGGATTTGATCTATGAACGACAAAATCAAGTTAATGCGGTTTTAATTTTCCCGATATGGATTTTAAAGGTTGATAACATTCAAACATTACTCATTATCTCGCGGATCAAATTTTCTCGATCATAGCAATGTGCCGCGAAATCGCGAAAATATCATCCATGCGGAAATAACCTTCGTGTGCGGAAATCAAATCGTTTCTGTCTGTGTTGTGTCGTTCACAAACGTAAAACGGTATTAAAAACAAGATCAGAAAACCACGAAATATACAAACATAGAATACCTTCGTAATATCCTGTATTTTAAACGAATAACGTACCTTTGTGGCACATGGGAAGTGAAGAAGATAAAGGTCCACATATTCAAGTCTTAGTTTCTTCAGGTTTTCGTCTAACGATGGTCCTACATCACTTCCATTCATATGAATGGTGGGTAACTGCAAACAGAGATCTGCTATCATTAAAATAATCTTAGTGTACAACTAACGTGTTTATGGCTTAAAACAGCTTGTCTATTACCTTTGTGGTTATGAAAACCTCTTGTCGAGTTAGCTTATTAGTTTCGAGGTACTCTTCGAGAGCTTTTCCAATGGCTGCCTCGCTTTCATACCAATAAGCTGTATCTATGTGACGGTAGCCCATATCAAGTGCTCGTTTGATGGTGATTTCAAGATTCTCTGTAGAAATCTGTAAAACGGTAGAAGCAATAGTGATATATGCATGTATGTATGTATGTATAGCAATTACAATAGGAGAAGTGGCGCCTCGACAAATCAACGAGGGAACCTGTGGCTACTATATCGTAGACGATATAATTGTTAATATTCTTCTTTAATTCACTTAGGAAAGATCAAAATAATTGTTTTACAGTGTCACCATATTTTAATTGATTGCCACGCCGACATTGACAGGCTTCAAATCATATACATTTTGTATATCGATAAGTGTTGTACTCGTATCTTCGAGTATGAAAAGTAACCGACGCCATGGTCTCATTCAGTGTTAATATATCTCTACGCGTCATACAAAAAGTAACGTCAAAGTCTTCGGTAAATGTATACAGTATACGGAAAACACACTGGAACATGTTCATATAATAAGATTTGTTTATTATATCCATAAGGAGAATAAATCTAGATATATACCCTTGATGTTCCCAGGGCTACTTGAGGAATTTTCTGTCCATTGTTTAATACTAAACAATCTGCCATGTTAGTACTTCGCAGTTAGATCTGTAATAAGATATATATGCTTTAGATTTACAATTATTTGTAATCTGGGCAAATACTATGAATTTATAGATATATTGTCTTGTATATGATAAAACACAGTGACGATGAAAGTTAAAATCATTATTTTTCACCTAAATTATGTGTGAACAAAAAGAATATTATATCTTAGATTACATGGAGTATGACGGTGAATACGATAGAATACTAGCCAAAATAGTTACATATGATAGAATTATACTTATTTATTACATAATTTGTGTACACCAATCTATATATGAGGAAATATTATATTTTCAACTATTATCCCAACCGTTCAATAAAACCTTGTTATATTGCACAGTTCGAAGTTATATTGCACGCTTCCATGGAAACGTTATATTGCACGGTTCGAAATGTTATATTGCACGGCTTTATGAACACCTCGGTGTTGTTGTCTAGTTTTGTAGAAAACTTCCGAGGAATCGCGGGTAACAGTGAGTTACGTTATTATGACGTCACAGAGGTTCACGCTCAATTTCGTGCTAACGTTATAGATCTTGAATCGAGCACGTCATGAAGACGTTTATCGAGTAGAGGAGTCAGGACGGACACGGCAAATGCGTTGAATTAAAAGGCTGCATGCAGGTCTAATAATGTGAAAGAAGACAATAAGACATATCCAAACCAGAGTTACAACCTGACGTTCGTGTGCTATACGTCAATCTTCAATGGATTTGAAGCGTCTCCGTACGATACGGTGTTGAGATTTTGTTAATTTTCGTATCCGGTTAGCAATATTCAACTGAAAAACTAGTGATTATGTAATAAAACAAATATTCCATGGGTTACTGTGCTCTAGTTCATAATATTTACCCCTCGGTGGTGGTAATTAACAAATATTATATTGCACTCGGCCTTCGGCCTCGTGCAATATAACATTTGTTGATTACCACCACCTCGGGTTAAATATTATGAACTAGAGCACAGTAACCCATGAAATATTTGTATAATATATATATGTATACAAAAAGCATACTCACTATTAAATGTATCACTACTACTTAACACGTACACGCATTAGATAAAAAAGTGGCCGATGTGGGATACTGATAACGTTGAAGATGACCTATGGGTTAGTCATGTTTTGATAAAAGTATAGGTATGGGTAATACATGTAAGTGTAACACTTGAGACCGCGCTGGTCGAGTGGTTGGGATGTCTTCGGAGATTACCAAAAACCCTCCAACTCGAGTTCTGGGTCACGAGATCGAATTCCATGTGGGGCATTTACCAGCTTCTAAATTCTTGTTGGTTGTTTTTCTCCTTTTACTACGGCTTTCCTCTTCCATCAAAACCTAGTAAATCCTTAAATGGCCTTAGCTGATAATAGGACGTTAAAATAATCACAGTGTCACAATTATAGTTTATCATACACAAATAAAAGGCCAACTACATCACAAAACATGAACATTAATATGCTTCATCAGTGGATTTCACGCAGATGACTTAAAATTAAAAAAATAATACATATATTGAAACAAAATTATGTTTTATTCAAATTAAGTTACATTGTGGTTTGTTTATTAAAAAGATTTACATTAACAGCAGTATTGTACACCAATATGTTTATTATTCTACCGACATTTCGACACTGATTTCCGTGGTGGGTGAAGACAAGTACAATTCATAATATATATTCAGTATTAGTACTTATTTTTAGGCGAGTTAATTTTTATATTCACTGCGGTTTAAAAGTAAAAATCTTGGTTGTTATTGTAGTTGAATCTTTTTCGCGAATTCGATTCGCTCATGAAATACGGAAAATATATCTTACACAAACATTGGTATATTACAATATTTTTATACAGTTTGTAACTACTCCTACTACTGAACAAAATAACGCTAATGTTTGGGTCACTATGTTCATATGCCGATATTCATCATTATTGATCCACGCCGCTTATGATATCTCGTCTTTGAATATACCAAATTTGTTCGTCCGAGTCAAAATTTTCACTTTTGCTCTAAAATTCTTCATGAAAAGGGTAGTCTGGATGATCCTTCCACCTTGAACAAGAAAAGGATATTTACAAACCTTTAAAGTTAATAAATAAATGCTATTAACAATGATCTGGTTACCCAAGATAAATCCAAACATAAGGAAAGCAACTCGTACAGGCATAAGCAAAAAGGTTTGAGATGAGCTTTTCATACAATTTTCAAGTTAACGTTTCCGCAAGATAAAAAGAAGTATTGAGGCTGTTTTTTTTCTCATATTTTAAAATTATATAATTACTTCTGTGACATATAAGGATAAGCAACAAAATTGCAACAATTGTATAATAATTTATAAACATCATATTTAACTAGTGTTACAGATGTTTTCAGTTTTGTTACATCCATAATGTATATATTTATATTCATACATCGATTTTCAAGTTATGGAAAAAAACGTACCAGTTGACGACAAATCTCCGTTCTCCATTCTCAAGTTCATCAATCTTTTTCATGTCCTCATCACTCAATGTAAATGAGAATATCTGCAAGCAGTCAGTTTTCAAAGAAACATAAAAAAAATTAATATTGAAGCACAATTATAAAATTATTTTAAGATAATGGGCTAAACAAGGAAAACAGCAGCAGTAAATTTACAACAAAAGCGATATCTTACACGATTATTGACTGTCCTCACAGTTAGTAATTGTCTTGGTTCTGATCAGTATCGTGTAATATAGGTAATTGTTCTTTCATACATCGTACCTCTATGTTCTCTCTCATCCTCTTTGGGTTTTCGGATTTCGGGATCACAATCATACCCCTTTGTAGAAGGTTCCGAAGAAGAATCTGTGTACAAAAATAAAGTTATCAAAACATAAATATAGGATCTTAAATGGGTGTTTATTTCATATGACATTTTATAAAACCAGTCTAAAAATATTCAAGTTTGCTTCCTTTGCATATGACATTCGATGAAAAAATTAAAATGTGTTGTTGGGTTTTTTTTTATATAAAACTACAACAACCTACACATATCGCAAAAAATACAGCGGAGTTCGCAATTTGGTCTCATCGTCCTCGAAATCTTGACGTCATTTTATTGTTTCAGTCTTTTTGACGAAATCACTGAATATCAGGCGGATGATATGATAAATAGTTATGAACAATCCCCAAAAATAAAATGCTCAGCTCATGGATGATATGACAACCAATACATACATGTAACACACACGGCAGTTTAAATCTACAACTATGTTTTGCTTTATCTTGTGGTATACAATTTGAGATTACTAAAAAGTAGAATTTTCACAATTTTATACTCGACAAAGAAGTTTCAATCAGCATCAAATTCTAACAAATCCATTCAATCTAAGAGAATGGTTTTTAAGTAGTTATTAGTTTTTAAATGGTTCAAAACCCACAATAATCCGGAAGCAAACTTTTTAGCAAGATATGAGCAGAGATATAAAGAACATACCGACGTCGAGAAGAAACCAATTCTTGATTAAACCCACCTGTCCTGGTGTTCGTCCATATTTTTGTGCAATATCCATAATGAGAAGATTCTCTACCAAGTTGTCTGACGATTGTACGTGACTGAAAAACGTTTTATGTTTGATAAGTACAATTAGTAGTTATCCGGGAATGGATTTGTTAAATGAACGCAAATTTAAAGCTGCATGGTTTGAGACTTGTTGTATTTTCGGCAAAGAAAAAGTATTTAGAGTGATCTATATATTTTTCTCTGCCTCTCTAAGTATTAAACTATTGATATTTACCGACTTTTGTAAACTTCGTATTTGCAAAGTTTTTAAACAATTGAATTAAAGTATTGATTTTTAACGTGTACACATTTAAAATAGCTTTGAAGTATCCGAACTGTTCCGATCTATTCAGATCTGTACGGGTATCGCCGATGTCGGTCACTTGATGCAACTCGGTTTTCCAATATTTCCCGAAAGGTTGAAACATGGCGTTGACTGTGGCGGGTCTTTCAAAACGTGTGATATTTCATGCGATATTTACCGCTATGTCAATAGTATATTGGTGCTTTCATGAATCTGAATCATCATATATAAGCATTCTTACATTGTATGGTTTATGAGAGTTTGTGATGTTGAATATTACAAGAAATACAACTTTAATTCATACAAATTCGAGACGATTTGTGTTTCACTTATCGGGTTATTAAATAGTGTAAACCTACTTATATTAGCGTGCGATCGAATTTCGCTTTTTCATGACCGATTGAGTTTCGCGTTTTTCACGGCTGATATAATTTCGCGTTTTACACGGCCAAATGGAATTAGCGAAAAATTAACTCGACGAAAATGTTTTGAAATATGATAAAAAATGGCGCCGAGAAAATAAATTAATTGACAGTTCAAAAAGAATTTTCTAATAATTCATTAAAATCAACAAGTTTGGGTGTTTTTCTAATTCTTTTGCTAGGTTAGATAAATAATGGTTTGGTACATTCGTTATATGTTACAGATATAGCACGACGTTTGTACTGTCGTCATGTTGCTGAAATACTTTAATTCTGCTGATCCGGCGAAGTTAGGGGATCCCAGAGGACAGAATGCTTCCAGTAGAATATTTCTTGATTTGCAAAACTCCTGGAGTTTCTTCTGTGGTAGTCGAGCATGCGCTTCTACCTGTATTGAAACATATTCTAACACTGTAACTTATAAATGACAATTTATTCATTTGGGCCCTTTATTTCTCATGCATAAATGATGGTCTAATGATATAATTGTATTCATTATTGGCTAAATCTCATTGAATAATTTGATGTACCGACCTCATATTTGAAACTCAAATAACGGCCATAATAACCGTTTAAGAAGTATTATACAGTGATCACCAGCCAATATATATATGTATCAATGATGGCCCTTTGTTGAGGTACATCTGGTGTTATATTGCCCCGGTAGAATGAATAATGACCGAGGACGTAGCACGAGATATGTATTTTTAATTATGCATGGGCGGTATAATACCATATAGATCGAACAAAAAGTTCTTGATTTTTATGTTATGAAGAATGTATGCAGTTTCTTTGCCAAAAGCATTTTTCCATGTATATTTGATTATTAGAAAAGCGTTGGACATAAGACGCCACCCTGAAGAACTGAACGTTTGCGTATTGGAGTTCACAAAGGAATAGTAACTCGGTGTTTCTAAAAGCACCGAGTCAATATGCTATATATTGAACGTTTTGTAACCATGCATGTATTAGCCAATGAGACTAGTTCACAAAATAATATTAACTCAGTGGTTCTAAAAATGAAAACATCGAGTCAATATGCTATATATTGAACGTCACGTAACCATATTGTGTAATGTATTAGCCAAGGAGAAAAGCACAAATAATATACCTGATTTATCACGGGTTGAATACGAGCAGTCTCACAAATGTAATTTAACTGCTTGGAGTTGAAGTTTGACACGCCAATAGAACGCGCCTTACCATTGTACACTGCCTCCTCCATAACCTGGAAATGTTTAAGTTTGAATTATAGAACGACAATATGGACGTCGCGTATCTCGATGGTTTTAGTATATAAACAAACTGACACGTTAAAGTATAACTTTTCAAAAAGGTGCTAGCGTTAATATCATTCTAAAGCATTATTATATCCGATCACTCTATTCTGTCGTCATCAGTGATTGTCATTGATTACTGAACGATTACACCAAAATGTCTCATAATAACGTAATCACCTTCCATGTTTCCCTTAAATCAACAGACACAGATTCCAGTTTCGGTGGAGGTGTCTCGGGGTAAGTATCCAACTCCTGTAGAACATGAAACGATTTTGTAATTATCTTAATAATTTCACATTTCTCTTATGGTTATAAAAAATATCTTAATGAAGAAATATTTCTATATGTCTTTCTAATGTAGATTATGTATTTGATCTATTCTGTCATCTTAAATGTATTTGGTTGATTAACTCCCGAGAATAAATTGAATTGAACCAATATGACAGGGTAGTTACTCGGTAGTGACAAGATGTATGATGATATTTTAGTATTCTTCAAAACAATATGAAATGCATATAAAAATTCAAAACTATGTACACATGCTTTGCAGAATCAAATATTCGAGTAAATTTTTTCGCAGTTTACAGTTTTTAAGGTTTAAAGAATATTGATACAAATGTTCATTGATAGTGCAATGCATATTCTGTGATATAATGTGGAAATGTTCAAATTTATGAATTGTATCAGATTGTAGTACAGGTGTGTATGCATATGTTATGTCATAATTAACAGTCTATAATTTAAAGGAAATGTCGCGTGTCGCAAGTAGAATTGACCGGACAATTGTGTATGTCTTGTAGCTATAGGAATCATGTGCTAGTGGTTAGGTTTTGGTGTAACTAAGAATAACACTGTGATTAATATTGATGTAGAGATATTATCCAACCAGGCCTATTTAAAGGCCATCGAGATCATGTATAGTTGTCACTCCCCCCAGTGCTCTACATGAGTGCTGCGGCACACTTAGTGATACGGAATAAAGTACAGAACCAACAACTCAATGTTTGAGCTCTACTCTACATCACACCGATTCTAAACACGATACAGAAACATCGAATCATCACAATTCGTTACTTTTCTTAATTACAAAGCACGGACATAAAAATACAACAAAATTCAAACAAGGAAACTTTCAGATACAGTTTAAAGTATAGCCTCAACCAAATTTCAAAATGAACTATTCAGAGTTCTACGTTTATATAACTGTTTTATCCTGTTAAGGAGTCTATTTACACACTATTGTACGTACTTTTATACCACAAGGTGTATGGATAAGATAGAGGTCCACATAGTCCAGTCGGAGTCTTCTAAGGCTTTCGTCCAACACCGGTCCTACGGCATGTCCCCTCATATAGGCTGGGTATAGCTGTAATCAAAATAACAGTATCACAAAAACAGAAATGTTCCAATGGAGAGTAGAAAAGTATACAGAGCAGCTATAATAACATTACAACTACACCATTTGTTTTATAGGAATGGAAGTTATAAGATAATTAGACGGACCATGCTAATTATCAGTTATGATATGAAGCTTAATTAATAATCATATATATAAACATTCGTGTTGAGATAAAAACAATAGTTAACCTTTATATATCATCCATAGATTCTAACCAGTCACCACTGTTGCTATACTCAAGTTCGTCGCTATGTATATATAAACCAACACCAATAATTTTAATTTGTATTGCCAGCTTTAAATATATCTATCCTCCTAAACATTATCCACTTACCTTTGTGGTTATATATACTTCGTTTCGTCTTAAGTTCGTGGAGTTCACGTATTCCTGGAGAGCTTTACCGATCGCCCTTTCATTTCCATAGAAAAATGCTGTATCTATGTGTCGGTAACCCATATCTAATGCACGCTTTATAGTCAATTCCAGATTTTCAGACGAAATCTGCAATATGTAGTTGATAGTAAAATATTCCCATACCGTGCTTTTATTAGAAACAATGCAAGTTACCCGTACTTAACATATTGCCTATAAAATCAAAACTTACAAGATGATATTTACATACTTTCTGTTTCCCGTTTGATCTATGATAAACCAGATGGGCAACACACCGCATACATGGGAGGTCGTCCTTACATGACCCTGGCTGTTAATAGGACGTTAAAATAATCAAAAATTTAAAATTTGATGGTTTACAAATATTTGTAATCCCTCATTTGAAATTTATTTGCAGCACATACCATCAAGTCATTACTTTACTATCAATATGATATAAAAGAATTTACCCTGGATGTCCCAAGAGCTACCAGAGGGATTCTCTGTCCATTGTGTAACGTTGCACATTCTACCATATCCATATCATTGGAAATATATCTGGATTAAAAACAATATATATGGTGCTAAAATATTTTGAGCAACTATCCACGGTTTGTTTCAAACTCATATTCCTGTTTGAGATTAATAGAATCTTACATGGGTCTGTCAAGTGGACAAGGCTATCTCAACCCTTGTGAAAGATTTTAGCATGTCAACCCGAGGCTTGCCGAGGGTTGACGGCCAAAAATCTTTCACAAGGGTTGAGAAGATATCCCTATCCACTTGACAGACCCATGTAAGATTCTTTTTCTCCCATACTTATATGAAAAAGCATGGAATTTTCGTTGCTTTCCAGCATTCTCATCGCGTCATCATCAAAGCAATGTCGTTATGCGTCAAAATTTATGACGTCATCGACAATGCACTCCGCATGTATTGATGGCGACACGTTATTTTCTAGCACGTGTGAGCTTTCTTACACCCCCTGTGTAAGATAGAGTTATCTTTTCCCTAGCAACTACGGGATATCCCTGTGATGTATGAGAGAAAAACATATTATATGCCTGTATCATGTTTTTTTTAATTTAGGGGTAAAATCACAACACTTCCCATTGGTACAACTTGTGTAACCCGTCACGTTATTCTGGCTGTTAATGTACACTGAATGTGGTCAAATAAAGACACATACATTATTCAATTCCATACTTTAACCAAAAGAGATAGTGAATCAATAAAAATTAAGCTTGCGGGATTGACCACGCTAAAAACAACCTTTCTGTTGACCGACATCTCGTGATAACCATGAGCCGACTGAATATGCGAATATCAAATTGTTAAAAGCATGACATTCCTATTTCTATTGATTCACTATCTTTTTTGCTCTCCAAAGTTTTAACGAAAATAGCATTTAATCACTTTTTCGAAAGCAAATATAGATTGAACTAACACTCGATATTTCGATCTTATTGAGAATTTTTTAATTATGAATATTCATATTATGCATTATGGATCTATTTTTTTACTATTAAAATATTTTTAATTTAAAATAGACCGTTACATTTTCATATATACATATTACATGCTTTGATTTTTCCACTATTCTGATTGGCTTATACATTATGATCATGAGAAGGTCGATTATATAGCATATCTACTCCCTGTCTCTCCCCCTTCTCTTCTTATTTCTTATTTACTTTTGAAACGCCGCATCCTATAGACTCCACTCCCCAAATCTGCGTCTATCTGAGTAATGTCCTAAGGATATCGTTTCCTTTTAACATGCAATATTTTTTTCAAATAAAACATGACCACAACAAATATCTAAATTGATTGTCTAATTGATAAATATCACACAATTTTGTGTGCATTATGGCCTTAAGATGAAGTTTGCATTAACCTCATAATTTGTCCATAATTAATAGTTATTACACACTTGTATGTGCATCATGAATAAGTAAAAGATCATTTTAGTTAAAATTATAATATTTTTCAAACTATTTTTCTGTGGTATTACAAACGTATTGCTTCATAAAGCAACAGTTTTAGACATTACCGCAAAACAGCACTAATATAATCATACATCTGTAGGATTTGTAACAAAGCATCATGGACCTTAGTTCAAAAATAGTTCTTATATATACACAATATTGTAGTAGGGAGGGTTGGTTCATACATGTAACAGCTTTTTCCAAAGTGCGTTGAAATGTATCATATTAACGCAAAAATGAATGAAAACAATTTTTTTTAAAAAAATCAAAGAAAGTGATTTTAAGTTATATTTTCCCCGTAATTTTCATGCTCACGAACCAGGAAAAACTTTTAATATTGTATTCATCATGAAAAATTAACATGATTGTGAGAATCACATAACCTACATTGCAAAAGTTTTAATTTTACAAATACAAATACGAGCTGAAAATTGTTTTTAACAGTACTGCATTGTATTTACATCTACAACTCGGTGAAACGAGTACATAACGGTCATATAATGAGGTTGTGGTCTACAATATCTTTTCGTTTCACCTTCTGACAGTGTTATGAGTAATTGTAAAGTAATTTCTGCGTTTTTGTTTCCATAAACATACTTAAAGCATAACAAGAGTATTACAGTGCATTCATTTGGTATTGTAACTGATGTTTGGATTAATTAGTATTTTTGTAGAGAAAAAAACTTACCCGTACTACAGCAAGATAGGAAACTTCGAATGTACTTCCTAATGGATATATATTCATATACACGCATTACACTTCATGTCATGAATATCATGCATGTGATAATGATAGGCCAGCTGGGAATTTTCAAATAGATTCAACGTTACAGTTATCTTTCATAATGATATATTAATTTAATGTTATAAATATCTTTAATGTAATACTGTAGGTAATTCTTGATTAAATATTTACATTTTCACTTCGCTCCGCTTCAATGAAACTAGTAAACTCGTTTCCCAATGAGGATGCTTGGTCACGCGCTGACCACTGACCTGCGTGAGAATACATTTTGACATTGTTTACATTTTGACCTAGTTTTACGCCGCTTCAGTTTTGAATAAACTTTCTGCGATGTGGCCTATCGTTGCTTCACAGCGCTACAGCTAGTGTATTTGGGAAATAGCTATAATGTTGTCTGTGAAAAAGGATAATCCAAAGATGAAATTTTCTATATGATGATTTATTACAGTCGGGTGCGGAGCGGAGAAATATCCAACTCTACACTTTCAAACCTAGGCCTAAAAGTGAATGTACATATAATACAAAATGATAACATGCAAAACATACAGGAACAAACATGTAAAAGCACTTAGTCTACACTTGGTATACAATAGTCGCTAATTTACTGACGCAAGCGTTACCGGCATTGAGAAGTGCTCAGAAGGATTAGCTAAAGGAAAAACAGGTAAACACGTTAAAGTAATATATAACAATAAAGAAACGGCTATTATATTCAAAATGAAGCTTTGTATTTTACTTCTCAACTTAGAATATTAAGTGTGTTCGAGTAGATTAAAACAAATCAATAAACAAATGAATTATATCACAAATGTCCGAATAGGAATCTGTCATAAACCGCGTGACAATTGTACCGAACGCAAATAGTTACAACATACAATATAAGAGTCAAAACCCACGGAATTGGAGGGTCGTTGGAAACCGCCAATATTTCGAATCGATATTTCTCTAGTTACTTTTTACAGAATTTTAAATCCAAAACTCCAGTTGACAGAGAAGTTATCACATTTCAATAAAAACAAAGAGGTCTGCCAGTGATCTGCGACTAAATCATACTTTTTAACACGTTTTATTGAGCCCCGGAAGCATGGTTCTTAAACTGCATCGCATACCATAGACACAGGGGTGTGATTTCACAACAGGTTTAGTTAATAAACATTTAAATGCCAGCTACAAATAATTACCAGACGGAAATACAACATTCAGTTACATTCCATAACAATTGCAATTCAGTTTTAAACGAGTTGATTATGTTTGGATACCAACTATTCAGCACTTTCACCAAAATCGTCATTTTGTTCAAAACCGGACCACTGCTAAATCGAGCAACCAGATTACACATTGACTGCACTACCAATACTGCGCAGCATTTTTTTATTCGATGCTATATTGCCACATAATAATGTGTTTATGATAACATTGTTAAAAAAACCCATTAATTCTTGTACATAGAAACAATGTTTCAAAAAGTTATTTTCGGAACTACATTTTGTGTTGCCTTGGTGACGAGAAGAACTCATACATGTACGATAACTGGTACAATGTTGCATATTGTGTAATAATCTTAAACCGAATACATATAATTTGATTTTTTTTCAACAGCGGGATTTTTAAATAAGTTAACGTAAAAATAAGGATTGATTATCAATCTCGTGCAAATGTTAACAATTTCTTCGCAGTTCACCTATTTTGCACGAGATTAACTTTCTTCATCAGTCAATGCAAGCAACAAAATTGACAATCAATCCTCAAGTATTTGATATCCAATATGACAGATTAATAAAAGCTTTTTCGTGATTGTTTTTTCCTTGGCCTGTTCATTTACTTATGTATTTATGTATTTTCTGTGATATTTTTTATGGATATTTGTCACTTCTCATTTGTCAATTGATACACGACACGTTATCACCGATAAAAAATATATCACTAAATTATTCCCAAAGAAGTTTATATATATATATTACACGTTATTTAGATAACGTGATCATCTACGTTACCAAAACGCTTTATGTTCCTTGCGCTTTGAAACAAATGCTTTGATGACAAGAATAAATTAGAATATCAATCATTAAGTATCTGGAGCCATTGAATAATGAATAAGATTCGTTTTTATTCTGAGATTCCGACAAGGCTAATTACATCATATTAGACCTACTTCAGTATTATACGATTTTTTTTACTGAATTATGTAGTGAGTATAAGATAACTGATCTTATGTAAATCTGTTAATATAGTTTGCTCATATATATAGTTTATATACATTAAAGGTTGCAACATTACACATAAAAGGTTACAACATTACACATAAAAGGTTACAACATTACACATAAAAGGTTACAACATTACACATAAAAGGTTACAACATTACACATAAAAGGTTACAACATTACACATAAAAGGTTACAACATTACACATAAAAGGTTACAACATTACACATAAAAGGTTACAACATTACACATAAAAGGTTACAACATTACACATAAAAGGTTACAACATTACACATAAAAGGTTACAACATTACACATAAAAGGTTACAACATTACACATAAAAGGTTACAACATTACACATAAAAGGTTACAACATTACACATAAAAGGTTACAACATTACACATTAAATGTGTTACAACATTACACATAAAAGGTTACAACATTACACATAAAAGGTTACAACATTGCACATAAAAGGTTACACATAGGTTACAACATTACACATAAAAGGTTACAACATTACATATAAAAGGTTACACAACATTGCACATAAAAGGTTACAACATTACACATAAAAGGTTACAACATTACACATTAAATGTTACAACATTAACATTAAAGGTTACAACATTACACATAAAAGGTTACAACATTACACATAAAAGGTTACAACATTACACATAAAAGGTTACAACACTGCACATAAAAGGTGACAACATTACACATTAAATGTTGCAACATTACACATTAAATGTTACAACATTACACATAAAAGGTTACAACATTGCACATAAAAGGTTACAACATTACACATAAAAGGTTACAACATTACATATAAAAGGTTACAACATTGCACATAAAAGGTTACAACATTACACATAAAAGGTTACAACATTACACATTAAATGTTACAACATTACACATTAAATGTTACAACATTACACATAAAAGGTTACAACATTACACATAAAAGGTTACAACATTACACATAAAAGGTTACAACACTGCACATAAAAGGTGACAACATTACACATTAAATGTTGCAACATTACACATTAAATGTTACAACATTACACATAAAAGGTTACAACATTACACATAAAAGGTTACAACATTACACATTAAATGTTACAACATTACACATTAAATGTTACAACATTACACATAAAAGGTTACAACATTACACATAAAAGGTTACAACTAACAGTTACAACATTACAATTAAATGTTACAACATTACACATTAAATGTTACATTACACATAAAGTTACACATTACACATAAAGGTTACAACATTACACATAAAAGGTTACAACATTACACATTAAATGTTACAACATTACACATAAAAGGTTACAACATTGCACATAAAAGGTTACAACATTACACATAAAAGGTTACAACATTGCACATAAAAGGTTACAACATTACACATAAAAGGTTACAACATTACACATCATAAAAGGTTACAACATTGCACATAAAAGGTTGCAACATTACACATAAAAGGTTACAACATTACACATTAAAGGTTACAACATTACACATAAAAGGTTACAACATTACACATAAAAGGTTACAACATTACACATAAAGGTTTCAATATTACACATAAAAGGTTACAACATTACACATACAAGGTTACAACATTACACATAAAAGGTTACAACATTACACATTAAAGGTTACAACATTGCACATAAAAGGTTACAACATTGCACATAAAAGGTTACAACATTACACATAAAAGGTTACAACATTACACATTAAAGGTTACAACATTGAACATAAAAGGTTACAACATTACACATAAAAGGTTACAACATTACACATAAAGGTTTCAACATTACACATAAAAGGTTACAACATTACACATACAAGGTTACAACATTACACATAAAAGGTTACAACATTACACATGAAAGGTAACAACATTACACATAAAAGGTTACATCATTACACATTAAAGGTTACAACATTACACATACAAGGTTACAACATTACACATAAAAGGTTACAACATTACACATAAAAGGTAACAACATTACACATAAAAGGTTACAACGTTACACATACAAGGTTACAACATTACACATAAAAGGTTACAACATTACACATGAAAGGTAACAACATTGCACATAAAAGGTTACAACATTACACATAAAAGGTTACAACATTACACATAAAGGTTACAACATTACACATGAAAGGTAACAACATTGCACATAAAAGGTTACAACATTACACATAAAAGGTGGATACTTGTGCTATACTTTAATAATAATTTCCACTTTATGCGACTTTGATGTTATAGTTTGTTTGGTATCAGTTAAACTCTTTATACGGATATAAGGTATGCTGCTTACAACGAGACAAGGATAATATTTAGGATGTGAATGTGGGGCTCCATTTTACTTACATGACACAACTGTTATGACAGTATTCTCATTTTGTCTCATTTGAAGTTATTTGTGGCGTGTACCTAAACCTACTTCAAGATTAATTTTCCTTATTCTGAGTAAACCTTACTCTGTGTTAATGACAGTAACAGTATACCGTAACGAATTTATACCAGGAAGAAAATAGTAAATAGTACCTAAAGATGATATGTATTTTTATATTATATTATTCGATGTTTGAATGCTCTAACAGAGAAATGTATATATATTACATACGGAGGATAATGTAATACCCTATGGTACATGGACGACGTATTGTAATAATAAGATACCAAAGTGGATGTGACCTTCAACGATCTCAAGAAATTGAATGTGTATTTAATGCGTCATAATGATAAAGACCTACAACATGGTCACATATTTTTATTAGATAATTAGACAGAATAAATTAAATGACACAAAGATCCAGAAATAATCCACGATTTAGTCAGAATTCTTCATGGAATGGATAGTCCGGGTGATTTTTCAACCTAGTAAAGAAATAAATAAGTGTACAAGTACATAGAAGATAATGAATAATATCAGAAGAATATTTATTGGTTTGGCGTTCATTGATGCAAAACTTGTTTTACGATACCTTGGTTATTAAACCTAATGATATTCAATACAGGCTTAAAATCTAATTACCTATGGACAAAGCTATGACTTAAACTATAAGGTTGATAGCTAGCTGTATCAACCATTCAAAGACAAAGATACCGGTTTGCTGACCCGTACAACTAATTTAACGACGAATGCTTTGTAACATAAAAATGTGATCGTAGACAACGAAACTAGTTACCATGTGAAGATAAATCGACGTTCTCCATTGTCGAGTTCGTTTACTTTGTTCATATCCTCGTCGGATAATGAAAAGGAGAATATCTGAAATGAAACCAGATCTACGCATTGAAATAATTTCTGCCAATTGTTCGATTCATTTGGAGACAGTTTTTTGAAAAACTATAATATTCATAAATATATAATGATACGGATTCTTTTCTCTTTTTCAAAGACTTTCTTTTAAAGTTAGATTGTTCCGACATATAACTACTAGTCTGCTACATCTGAGTTTCGATTTCGAGTAAGAATCCCACGTAAGGACGTTGTCAGGTAATGACCATAGGTTTACGTCTTTTCTCTCGGTTATCCGGTCTTCCTCAACACTCTTTGGGAGTCTTGAATGGCCGTGCATGTATGTTACTAACAAATCCTACAATAGAGTTCCCGTTAATACCTACGTTTAAGTTATCCTCCATCCTCTGTGGGTTTTCAGATTTCGGAACCACAGCAATACCCCTCTGTGTAAGGTTCCGTAGAAGAATCTGTGGAAAGTCATTATGGTAAGTGAAATGAGAAATGTGGAAAATGCGCATGCATTTTTTTCAGTTACATGCACTGCAAACGTGTTGATTATAACACAGTCAAATTTAAGCGCAAATGCGAAAAATGTATGTTATGCTATTTAGTTTAGAGTATTAAGATGGAACTTTGATACCCTTTTACAAAAAATAGCGCTTTACATGAATTAGCGCTTCAAAGACAACGCGAAACTTAAAATTAAACCACCATTACATTACGTATGTTTACAGTACATAGAACAATCTTTCTTCATAAACGTACCTGTCCTACTGTTCGCTTGTACTTATTGGCAATTTTCAATATGACAGGATGTTTAAGCAAATTATCCGACGACTGGATTTTACTGTAAAATAAAAATGTTTTATTGTAATATTTTAAATGTTAAAATACCAAATGTTGTCAACTGAGAGATTTTGAAATATAATAGTTATTTTGTGAAAAAATGCTGTCTGTCATATACAGTTATAGGGACAAGCACATTCAGATGATCTTTTCATATTTTTTTTTTAAATGGACAGAAACTGTGAAGATTTTAACACACCTTATTGTAAAGGAAGATAAAGTTATAAGTCATTGTGATGTTTAGTATGTAGAACATTCATTTATGCTTTCAAAACTATTATGAAACATCAATTCATTATTGACAGCGCAAATGTTTCTAATTACTCATAGATGGGTGTTTCATGTTAACAAGATACTTTCCCAAATTTATGATTACTGTTTTTACTTTACAAATATTGGCCCTGCGAAGTTGGGTGAACCCAGAGGACAGAACGCCTGGAGAAGGATATTTCTTGATTTACAATAGTCGTGCAGTTTCCTCTGTGGAAGTCTGGCGTGTACCTCAACCTTACAAAATACAAAAGGCAAATTGACGAAAGCTCTAAATAATTTTAATAACATTTAAATCGCGTTAAAAAGTTAATCATGCTAATCTGATGGCGACTTCATATGTTGTAATTATCGTACCTCTTTATGATAAAATACCTGGTTAACGGCGGGCTGAATTCGTGCACCCTCACAGATATAGTCTAATTGTTTGGAATTAAAACTTGATACCCCAATCGAACGCGCCTTTCCATTAAACACGGTATCCTCCATAGCCTAATGTATAGAGAAAAACAAAAGAAAAAAATTACAACATGGATACAATTGTCATAAGTATTTCTGTTTTCTATATCATGTGATAACCTCAGAGTACAACCATCAGCAACTTAGGTTTACATGATTTACCGTTATATCAACACGTCACACATATTACCTCATAACATAGCCAATAAGTCTTACGTGTAACAAATATTTCAATTGAAATCTTAATTTTCTCTATCACTCAGTTCCATGAACAAATGACTTTGCAGCTTGCAAACAACACAACACGACATAAGAAAAATAAGTATTCCTCACGATATATGATTAATCACGGCGCAAGTCTAAGTTGTAAGAATTAACTTCAAACATCAAAGAATATGAATGTAATGGAAATATAATACAAATCTGTGGGTGCACTCTAAACAACCCTGTAAGGTTTAATGGTAAAAACTTTTGTTACATATTGGATCTTAATTGAATGTTCAGTTCATATAGCAAATTATGAAACGAGCTTTAGAAGTTTTGTATTTTAACGTCCAAATTTGCAAAATCCAATCGAGGCACTCGTTTTATCCCGATGGCCTCATAATCCTGTCGGACGTCATTTTTTCAGGCAAATTATAAGATACATATTTTATGTACTTTGACTTTTTTTCTTGAAAAATAGCCTTATTAATATTACCTTCCATGTTTCCCTTAAATCCACCGAAATGAAATCTGTTTCAGGAGGACGTGCAGGCTTGTTTTCAGGATAGGTATCCAATTCCTGTTCAAAGATTTAAAAATGAAAACGTGAATATTACTTCAAACCAGTCTATTATTTTATTAAACTATTCTCCTGATATTTTAATTATTTGTCTCTAAGAGATTCTATTCGTTTGATTGAATATGTACCTTATAATAGTAAGTATAATTTCAACATCTAAATATTGTATTGACAAAAAGACATCGAAATGTCAATAGAATTGGACATCGGGCATAGCCTATCTTAGTCTTCTCCTGAGGAAACTCCCGGATAATGAAGAAAAAAATAATATTTTTTCATATTTATTGAAACTTTATAAATCAACAATTATTTCCAATTTTAATGTGTTATCATAATTTGTACTGAAATGATCCTAAATATTCTTGATATCGTGTCTATTTGATGATATTTATTCAGTTCACTACAACAGATACTCAGTCTTTACATATAACATAGTTAGCTCCCTTGTGCGTAGGTATCCATTGTGACGTCGCTAATTTTGAGCGAAATCAACGTCGTTTTCTCTTCAAAGTATGACGTCACGCTTCCAAACACGTGACGGCACAGTAAATACACACGAAAAGGCAAATAACTGCAATATGCAAATACAGAATATGCTATACGGTAAAGTACAGTAAGAATAATTCAAACAAAAAATCATTCCTCCATAAAATCTAATTATTAAGCAAACAAGTTGTTGCTAACGTCATAAATGTACCATATCGACTAAAACTAACTATCTTATTAATAAAACCCGACAATGGAAAGTAACAAGTTAAGGGTTCGTGATAAGAAATTCTTTAAATTCCATGATATCGGTCAACGTTAATATCAGGAAGTGATGAGCAATTTTGTTAAAAACGACATACATATGTAGTTACCATGGTGGGAATCAAAGAACTCAAAGTGAAGATAAACACTTTATTCAACTGCCAACGTGTCACCGACGTCAGTACTTACTTAGCTAATTGACACGTTGTCAATAAATGCACTGTTTATGTTGTTGTTGTGCAAGCATGCGCGTTCAGTGGCAACTAGGTGGCTTTTAATAGAAAGGACTGGTCGTTATCACAGGAACCATTTTAGAATCATTTGTAAGATATAATGTTATCTCAATATATTTTTTAATATGCATTTTCACCTTTCAACAAGGTATTCGGTATTTTCGTTAAATGCGAACATGTTTTAGTTTTAAAACATCAGACACCGATATTGATGATAATTATGGTATACTTTAACAACTACGTGTATTTTATGACATTTGCATTCGTAAGAATGTTTTGATTTTCTTAGAGAAAGTTTCCAATTACTAGATGATAACCGAGTATACACTGTTTAAACTTAGCGTAATGGTAATTTTCCAGACGACTGTACAGCATGGCGTCAAATTTATATTAGCGCTACTACCTAACAGGCAAACCTACGTGATCAAGGTGAATTAACACTTGCACCACTTCGACGGACACTATGTCCATAATTTTGTAGAGTTAGTTTATTATTATTGTTTAATAGGACAAATAAGCATGCACTACCACTCTGACACCGTAGAACCATAAAATACTAACAACGGCATTGGACATCTAGCATCAGTGCAATGTAAATGTGAATATTTGCTAAAATTTCACACTGATCGTGTTTTTACCTTTGCTGCACAAGGTGTATGGATAAGATAGAGGTCCACATAGTCCACTCGGAGTCTTCTTAGGCTCTCGTCTAGGGCCGGCCCTACGGCATGTCCCTTCATGTAAGCTTGATGTAGCTGTCACCAAATAGAGAACAGTACAAAGATACTTAAAAAGACTTTCCGATTGATATTAAGGATATTCGTAACTCATCTTAGAATACAGAAAATAATAATTACTTCTTGCATTACAGGCAAATTGATATTAAGATTCACAATTTTGTATTAGAAAATCATTGGCGAGATACATGAATTTCGAACCCTCTGGAAAAGATGTTTAACATATAACTCATTTGGTTTATTGATTATTGTACTGTCATACTATGCAATACAACTAAGGAATCTTACAACTAGGCTTACGATTTTCAACTCTGAGATGATGAGAGGTATCTTTACCCTCCTTCTACTAATCTGCACAAGTTCTGTTTTACTTACTTTTGTCGTGA
The DNA here is from genome assembly GCF_041381155.1 of Argopecten irradians. Classification (NCBI taxonomy): domain Eukaryota; kingdom Metazoa; phylum Mollusca; class Bivalvia; order Pectinida; family Pectinidae; genus Argopecten; species Argopecten irradians. The sequence goes on from NC_091140.1 coordinate 24,583,010, forward strand.
CATACACATCCTGACGACTTAGATTTGAAGACCTAAGCCACTCTTGGAGTGCTTCTCCAATGACTGCCTCGTTTCCATACCAAAACGCTGTATCTATATGACGGTAGCCTATATCAAGTGCTCGTTTGATGGTGATTTTCAAGTTATCTGCTGAAATCTATAACGAAACAATGATAATGTTATTTCAACAAACCATATTCTTTGTTTATTATAAATAATCATACCTCATTATTACAATCAAATCTATGCTGATAATCCAAATTCAAGAGTACATCGATGATATCATGTTAGCATGACGCCACTTCGGTATCTAAACTACATGCTAATATCGTTGTTCAATTTACACTTGACCTATTTTACTAATCGTTATTATCTACTTAATCTATTAACTAATAGCATACAAGGGAACAGTTACTAATATATGTGAAAGGTAAGGCACCGGCTTTCAAATCCAAGGCTTTAACATTACGATCAACTTTACTCTATGTATCTGAAAAAAGTAATTACCCTCGAAGTCCCCAGAGCTACTTGCGGAATACGATGTCCACTGTTCAATGTCAAACTCGCCGCCATTTTCCCTCATGTAAATGTTCCTGTAACACAATAAAGTAGACCTGTGTATTGAAGCATCATTATCCAACGTTGTATCTATTCTCCAAGGGCAGAAACATATATACATTGTTATATATATTTCTGTCCAAGGGTGATGGTCGGTCAGAGGTTTTCAAGCTGAGCAAATGATTTTTTAAATCACAAATGCATGGATACTTGCATTGTCAGCTTTAGTCTGCGCGAAAGACGCTTTATCAAACATGAAATGTAAGGAATCTATCCCGTATGAGTAATGGTTTTATGATACATTTTGGATATTTTCCGGGTTATTGGAATTATGGAACTATTAAAAAATGATACATAATAAATTTTTAAAAATAATATTCCGACGGCCCAAGATAAATGTATACTAAATCCTTCACCAGAGCAACAGAAGTACTGCCAAGAAAGTTGTAATCACATGCTCGGCTATACAAATGTCAAACGGAGGTCACAAAGGTTATCAAAGTTCACGCGAATATAAATAAATAAATACATGGAGTTAAACAAACTAGATCCTGTCCCATTTAGTAGATCCGTCCTGCGTAGAAGAAACTCTGCTAACTGGATGGAGTGATAACGTATACAATAATGTATTGATAACTTACGTAATCATCGGATGTTCTTGTCGAAGCAGATCTAAAGGTACACCATACAATTGTATTACCAATAACGCCCAACCTATATAGTCACCGTCTATCGGTACACTGGAAATAGCTACACTCGAAGCGACAGCTCAAAAAAACAGCATGACAGGGGATGATTCAGTCATTGTTTTTAATTATACAGCACAAGTATGCAGACTTTATCGAATAATCTGTGAAGATATATGGTGTGTACCTGCTAAAATTTAGGTTACTCACATATTTTCGTTTATTTTGAAATTATTATATGGTTTTAAACCAAATCACTTTTCTTACATAAAAGAATATACATATATATTCATTAATACAAAATGTTGGTAACCTGGGTTTCTTCCATGATTTGTAGATATTCGTTTTATAAGGAGACATCAGTGTACGGAGTATAGCTCGCGAGGTGTACGGAGTATAGCTAAAATTCTTATTGTGGTGTACGGAGTATAGCGTAATAGTATCAATGATTTAATGTATATTTACCTCATTCAATTGATTATTTCGGTTTGTTTTCTTCATATTGACGATCTTGTTTACACATGTGTTCGCTAGCCAAGGGTATTTATCTGATTCTCTTCCTACAGATGAGAATCGGATAAATCGTTCATTCTCCACTAATTTGCATGTTTTCAGAAATGAAAACTTAAAATATGAAAATTGAAAACAAAGTTCGTATGTATTGTCATTTGTTTGGCAAATATCTCTATTTTTTAAATCCAAAAGGGCTGGCTCCTATCTTTACTCAAAGAAAAATTATAATTGTTACAGTCAACCATCATATTTTGGTAAAGAACAGATACGTGACTTTATCAAAATGAACTAAATTGAGGTTTGTCATTAGAAATGCCACAAAATATACACTTTAACTGAATTTTTGCTTTGGTTTTAGACTTTTCTCTCCATTCAAAGCCATTTGTCCGTCTCGAAAGCAACTTGTCTTTATCAATTGCAGTTATGAAAAGTTCATTTGTGAATATTGGTTTGTATGATTCATAAGTGTGTTCGAATAGTTTCATATAAAAGTAGTACCAAAGCATTTTGTTTCTATATTTTTCCTTATTATCAAACGGTACCTTTATCTGCATCAGTACATGTCAGTAATTTTGTATTTGTATAAATCACAAATTACTGTATAGGGCATTAAAATCCTGCTTTAAACAGTAACGTATATGTTACAACATACTTAATATATGACTGTAGAAATCTGACAGGATTATTATGTTTTTGTGTTTCATAAATTCGTCAAAATGCATCAAAGAAAACGTACTTTTCAGCGGTTTCACTTGTCTGCAATACTTTAGATGATTTTTGCCTAAATTAGCAGCGATAACGTATCTGTTCTCTTGGTATATGTCTTTATGAAGTATTAGAAAAGAAACTAATTCAATAACACGAATCTGCTTCAAAACTTGTAGTCAAAACTACAACATCGAAATTATCAAACGATAGATCAAAACTATTGAAAGCGGCGTCGATGAAGAGATGATTATGTGTGAACCATATTGGTAACGTATCTGTCTACACCGATTCCCATTGACTGCTGGTGGTTTCGGCGTTCTTGTCATTTAATTGGGGGAAAAAACGACCCGCACGGCTGACAGGTACATGTATATGTGATAACTCAGGATAAACAGTTCGTCTGATATTATTGGCCAACGAAACCTCACATGTCCTTTGTTGATGTTTTTTGACATGAAGAAAAGGAATAATTCATTCTCATTGTCCTCGCCTTCCTTCACCTGAGAAACGTATCAGTCTCCGTCATACTTGATTGCCACAAACCCTAAACTTACATTTTCTGACCATATCTAGTCTGAAACAAATTGCTACAACTGAAACCAAGTTCACTCAAATTAAAGTTTACGTACAAAAGTACAGATCCGTTACCAAATATGACAGGTACGTTACCAAATAAACAGATACGTTATTTCATGTTTATATATCACATTACCGTATCATTAGGTATAACAAACATTCTAACAATATCTGGCTATAAAATGTATTTGAACTAGTCGATGTAACAGTATTTTTATTAGTTTTACACTAAATATTAGAGTTAACGGTACATCTTTCATCAAACAGATACGTGATCTTTTATACCAGACACTACTATTTTGATATGTGATTTTTATATATTTAACAATTAATTATATACCTAATAGCTTAATCAATACAGCTAACTAGTGTTAGAAATCACTTGATTATTATCAGAAATGTATATATATGTTACTATGTACAGGTATATACTAAAGGAAAGTAAAGGTTTTTCTTATTTCGAGTTTCCCAACACTGGCAACACAACGAATCTTCCCGCTTGTAAAACTATTGACAAACTCTCGGACACTTGCCACGTGGTTAAGCTAATTTCGAATGTTTTATGACAAGCGTGAGAATTTCTGTCGATATGGGTATTTTTCCATAACGTATCTGTCGGTAACGTACTGACCGACACTAACCCCTCTCATCATTTAAATGACACCGTGTGACTTGTCGACCAAACCACAAACATTGTAACACTTAGTATTATATACTTTACAAACTGTGATGTGAATTTATCTCTGTGGGAAAGTGGCATCTTAGGTAATCAAGTACATAGTAGTAACGTATCTGTTGATGTCGTTGCGTAACATGTATATTTTCAAGATTAGATCGCACCTGTCCATTTAATTGTTAATGGATGTGTCCTTGTCATAGAGGTAAAAGTTAGTATACAAATTAAAGTTCATTATCACGAAAAAAACGTGGACATTTGATAATACATTAATTGTGTACATGATTTTATTTGCTTGTAACGTATCTGCCAGCATAGTTTGTGACAATGATAAAATGAGGTATATAAAAAATATCTAAGCATTTTGTGTGCCAATACTTGTCTATTCTCATTGCGTATGCTAATATCTATGATATGATAGAAAAAAATGTAACATTTACCCATTTTTTTAGTCACAGTTGATTTATGAAATACATTATAGCTTAAGAGGACAGTCGAAATTCGTCACTAGAGCCATATTTAATGTGATAATGAGAAAAATCTTAATTGGTCAAAGGAACAACACTTGATTATTTTCGAAGATCAATCAATATTTTTTACGTGTAAAACAAACATGATATACAAACATGGTTTTCAAGTCCCGATATCGATAGAGGACACTTAATAATGGAATTTGTACATTTAGTGGAGAATGAACCAAATACCCTTGGCTAACGAAGTTGATGTGCCTGGTAAAACGACAAAATCAGTCAGTAACTATAGAATAGTAGTCAAAACTGTTAATACGGCATTCGTAATAGAAAATGAGTTTAAAACAGAGTTTGATTTTTACCCATGCATTCTACCTCACATCAGCTTATTGAAATCTACCACTCAATAATTACCTGAACATTCCATTTTAATATTTTGTGATTTTTCGAAGGCTTTCGACAGGTTGTGGCATAAGGGTCTCATACATAAGCTGAACAATTACGGTATATCAGGTCAACTTCTTCGATGGATAAGTGACTACTTGTGTAACAGAAAACAAGCGGTTTTTGTAAAACAATCATTATCTTCTTTTCAAACAATACTTGCTGGTGTTCCTCAAGGTTCTGTACTTGGACCCTTCTTTTTCCTGATATACATTAATGATATAACTTGCAGTCTTGCTTCTCTAACTAGGCTCTTTGCAGACGATACCTCACTCTCTTACTCATCCTCGAACTTACTTCTAATCGAGAATGAAGCATAATCGGACTTAAGGAAACTAGAAATTTGGTCGAAATATTGGTTGATGAAATTCAATCCAATTAAAACAGAGGCTCTAGTCATATCTAATCGTCAGTTACCGTTTAACCCGTCCCTTATTTTCGATAACATTCCCATCCATTTTACTAATAATCACAAACACCTCGGTGTTATTATAACTAACGACTGTAAGTGGAATATCCATATATAATATATCACAAGTAAAGTAACTAAATACAAAGCAACTCTAGGTAAACTAAAACTTATCTTAAAAAGAAACAACTTGGAAAAACTGTATCTCACTTATATACGACCTTTGCTTGAGTATGCGTGTGAAGTATGGGACAACTGCGGAGTAAATAATTCTTTAAAACTAGAAATATTTAGTTAGAAGCGGCAAGGATTGTTACAAGGCTTCCAGTTTTTACTAAAACTGAGTTTTTATACCGTGAAACCAGTTGGCTGCCACTTTCAAAGAAACGAGAAGCTCGTAAACTTTCGATGTTATATTCAATAGTCCATGGTATGGCACCAAGTTTCCTCATAGATATATTGCCTGATGATATTGGTAATTTAACACCTTATAACTTACGAAATGCACATTGATTAAGAGAACACTACTATCGCTTACATCTACTATACATCTTTGGAATGTTTTAGACCATAACATTAGAAATTCTCCTTCCATAAATTCTTTTAAACTAAATATAATGAAATCCATGAAAACAAATACAAACTTTAATTTTCCTTTTGCAACATATGGACCAAGAAAACGTAATATTCTCCATTGTCGTCTAAGAAACCGAGCAAGTTCCCTAAAAAATTACCTTTTTAGAGCAAATCTTACCGATTCCGCATATTGTCAGTGTAGACATCCCTGTGGGGATAGCTATCACTTCTTTATTGTTTGCCCTCTGTATGCCAATCATCGAGCAATTCTCAACACTGAGTTATCATGGTACGAAGGCGCCATTAACGTTGATATTCTATGAAAAGGTGATCTTAACATTTCAATCTCAATAACATGAAAATTGCAAAAGCTGTACAGCAATTCCTGGTAAGAACGGGTAGATTCGATTGATCGACTCTTTCTCTCACTCTCTCCCCCCCCCCCTCTCTCTCTCTCTCTCTCTATGTCACACTTTCTCTCTCCCCCCCTCTCTCTTTCGCTTTCTTACTTATTTCCTATTTCATTACAAGTTATATATTTCAGGAGAAGTTACATATAAGTTGGAAAAACTTCATGATTTATCCTTTTGTCATTTTATGTCAATAAAATATGTTTAAACTAAACTACTTTTAACGTTATCATGAACGTTTGTCTTTTCAACACAAGACGAACAAGCAAATCTCCTTCATTCTCTTTGCTGACGGCAGAGGGACCATCGAGCTATAGGCTTAGTTTCCCTTAGCTAACTAATTTTTAGTGTATTTGTACATAAATATAAAGTTAAAACATTATACCATGGTCTTATATGACTAGTTTTTCAAATTGATATGTTTTAATATGATTTTTGAAAGCATGAAAATAAGTTGTTTTTCCTGGTTTGTCCAAAACCTGACATTCATAACCGACAGTGCATTTTCTTTTATCGGTGTATAAGTTAACATAATTTTATTATCCTACTTCATCTAAATATTTAGGAGTGTATTTAAAAAACCCAGGAGGCATACAGAGGTACATCTGCCGATCGTAAAAATGGCGAAGTTGCCAAGCTCTCTAATATCATATATATATATATGTGTGTGTGTTTCTGGTATGGGGCAATGTATACAACGGGTGGACTAATCCCCGTGTGCCTGAGGGGTGCCATGACAGGAGCGATTTGGTTATATTGCTATAAACGACTATGAAAGTTATACATTTTTATTGCTATTTTTTGTATGTTTGTTTGTTTGATTATTTTAACGTCCTTTTAACAGCCATGGTCATGTAAGGATGGCCTCCCGTGTATGCAGTGCGTATATCGTGTGTGTGAAGTGCGAGGTGCGTGTTTTGGGAGACTGCGCTATGTTCGTGTATTTATATTTATATTTTGTATGTATTCTTATACGGAAAGGAACTTAAAATTTCCCATGCGGTTATTGGAATACATGACACTGTTATGCCTAATTATAAGTCAGATAAATGTTGAATTAACCGTAGGTGCAAAACAGGTAATCATGGAGAGCGGATTTAAGTAAATTTAACAGACAAATAGACGGATAAATTAATATTGCATGCAATATTCCCTGTTTCGGTGAAAGCGGGGATAATTAAAAGTTAAAAAACTTTGTAAATGTCTTAATATTGTTTCGAAAGACTGTCCAAAGTGTTTGTATAACATCACTATAACCATTATCATGTCATTAATAGTTTCCATTTTTGGCTCTAGAAGAGAATCACTTTGGCGTCGGCGTTCGAAATCCCAGGTTAAGGTTTTGGTGCAAGTGTTGTCATGCTGCTATCCGTCACAATTGGCATTAATTTCTACAATCATTTTGTAATTGTTGTGATAGGTATGATAAATCATTTAAATGAGCAAAATGCTAGATTTGGGAATTTCAAGAGTCTCAATGGACCGAAAAGTTATGTTATGTAATGATATTGCTATATTTTGTAATACTGGTAAATTACAAAGAACCTTATTAAATCAACAAATCAATGCTTTATTTGTAATTGTAAATCCAAATATGATTATTTTTTTAAAAATAGAAAATTCTCAAAAACGAACACGTTTTAAAATGTTTTAAACTTGCTATACTCCGTACACCTTCCCTGCTATACTCCGTACACACTTTATTTTGAAATAGCTATACTCCGTACACAAGACGACTAAATTACGTATTGAAAACGGCATTTATAGAACAAATCGTGTTGTTATATCGGTCTAATTACAATATTATAGCAATTATACATATTGCTAATATACAATAAAGATCATCCAGGCCGAATATTTGCAATAAAATGAAAATATTTTCAGATTTCAACATCTCGCCGAAAGTACACGCCATGTACACCATACATATTGTCAAATAATTTTATAGTGACTCCTTCAATTTATAAAGTGTATACCTTTAACGAATCTAGAATAGTTTGTGAAACACCTAAACCAGGAAATGACAAGCAATATTAATTTTATATAGCTAAAAACATTAATTACATTATCGGTGTTTTGTGCTGTCGCTTCGAGTGTAACTACTTCCGGTGTACCGATGATAGACGGTGATATTGGGAATTCGAAATCCAAGTGGAGACCAGGTACTGACTATAAATCATTTATCCAAACCTTATTTTCTTGCTGTTCAACGTCCATGATTTTCTCTGCTTTAACTGCCTTCAAGCAAAGCGTACCCCATTTCTAAAAGAAACATAGGTGAAAACCTGGTTTATTACCTTGCCGTATGACGGGGAATACGAAAGATATAAACAGCTTGATCGTCGGCCTATATACAAATATAGACTAGTACATGTACTAAGGAGAGTCGTGGCGATACGCATGGTTACACACGATAACAGTATTCACTGTATATATAGCCCTGTTCTGTTAATTTTCGTTCTTAAACTGTTATTTTAACCATATTCGTGATTTTGTAAATATTTATGTTGGTTATATCTGTTTTACTGTTATTATCAAAATTTTAGTTATATTAAACTAAAAGCATGTTATTATTTTCTAGCACACGTTATATTTTTGCTGCTGTGTTATCTCTATCTTTGCATGCGTTTGTCTTTTTTAAATGATGTTAGATTTAGTGGCTGATGTTATTATTTATTTTGCATTGTTATTCATTTCATTTCACGTGTTAGTGTCAGCAATGATTGTTAATGATTTTGTTTCCCATGTTATTGCCAGAATGTTACGTGATTTTTATGTGAAACTTTGTTAGCATCAACAGAACATGTGATTATTTACGTGACCACGTTAAGAGTATCGTTGGAAACGTTATTTTTTTTGAAAGCGTTATTTTTTCGTGGAAATACCACTGCCTATTGTTCTCATTGACCCCCTACGGCGACAGCGCAGTGAGCCGGCGGGCGAGCTTCGCTAGTGCGTTGACCACTCACCCATAACGAGAGCACGGCTCCCAAGATATAGTCGACTGGCGGTATCGCTGTCACTGTATCGCTACCGTATCGCATGTGCTGTGCAACTGGGCATGGAATATACACATGTATATAGTTTTCAGTTACTATATTTACAGTTCTTTTTCTCCAAAGTTTGCATTCACTGTATAAATTTATTGAAAATTCCTTACATATTAGGGTTGTGTTGGAATCGACAAGGACGTTTAAATCCTTCGAATCGGTCATAGTTTAACTACACTGTACAAAGATTTGATGTTTTTTTTAACATAATGTGTATTTGAAGTTTATTGATTATTACGTTATAAATATAATATATAGATATGTTTCTGATAACGTACGTAATCTGTTTTGATTAACGAAATTGTGTACATTTCTTGAATGGCTGATTAACAAAATTATTTGTCTAAGTTATGCATATTATGGAATCTGTTTTGATTAACAAAATTGTGTACATTTCTTGAATGGCTGTTTTATATATATATCACAACATTATTTGAGGCATATTTTGGAACAAGTGCTATACATGTATATTCAAAATGAACATTACAAAATCTACTATACCGACGGTAATTCTATATGATATGTCGTATCGTACAGGGAAGACACAAATAAATATCAAATGCACGTCCCTTGAATACAGTTACAATACGCATGATGCAAACCGACATGCATTTATTTAATTAAATACACTGTATTGTACGTTTTGTCTACGTTATGAAAAGTGAAATATATATTCAATTTCATGCTAAAATCACTGTCAAAACAAACTCCATTATATCCGACTTGCTACCGCGCACGGACATGTAACATGCGCAGCGACCTGTGAAAATTGCCCGCGGGTCAAGCAGTCGTGGATCTTTTATTTTCGTCAAGTATTATTATCTACGCTAATTTGTATGTACTGTTTGGAATCGGCTTGTTAACTTAAGCCATTAACTTTTTAACTTCAACAAAGATTATTGAGAAGTGGTACCATGACATAGAGTCATCTAGCTAAAGGAAAACTATACTCTAATATCAAAGAATTTGTGTCACGATAAAATGAGGTGTGTTCTCCTTTCAAGACACTCGCAGTCATTAGTTGCCGGACACATAGATATCCGCATTTCGGTGTCAGGACATGTATTGTGGTAACGAGACTTATTTGGTGCGTGACGTAATCGACCCTATGCGAGACAGCGCAGCTCATCACTATCAATGCTTGCACACGGCGCTCGACACACCTACCTGTGGTTTTCAAAAACGTATTTTCAGCGATTTGGGATTGTTGCTGCGTTTCTTTGATTTTTTTAATTATTAAATAGCATTGTCATGAACTTTCGTTTTCTTATAAAATGTTAAGCAATGCGGGACGAAAGCGTAATTGTGAGAACCGCGATGAACAACGTAACCCTGTACAATTTCACCTGGATGCGGAGGCTGGTGGATAATTATGTATATTTAATGAGTGTAAAACTTTCGTGTAGATTTCTTACTTTTTTTTCAATGATTTATGCATTCTTTCTAAAGACTGTAGTAAAAAGTAACACATACTTGTATTCATCGTAGCGATTAACATTTTTCTACATATTTAATTCTCCCTTTCTCTTTCTTTCTTTCTCTCCCTCCCTCTCTGAGTGACAGGTCACAGCACTTACAGGTTCTTGCCATGTCTGCTAGTGTGATTATCCTGTTTAGACAGGAATTCACACTAGACCTATACACGGTGGAGAAGGTTAACGGAATCGTGATGCGCCCTGACTTACGAGGCTAGACTTACGGGGCGCTTATATTTCATTGTATTTAGGCGGCACTAGTAGGAGCACGAAACGAGAAAATGGCCGACAATAATTGTATACACTTTATAGACAAAGATATTGAAAGGGAACATTAACATTGAAAGTTGCTAGTAGATGTAAAAAAATCTCTTTATGAGTTGCAAATTGGTTGAAATCTTAGCGAAGTACGGGATTAGCTGGGCGGGTGGTTCGTTATGTATAGTAATCTTCAGAATGTGCACACAAGTCATCTACAAGTATTTAAACCAGAGACTTAAAGGATTTGTGCATTCAAAAATAATAATTTCAGTTTATGCTGGCAATGGCTTTAGATTTCAGATTTTTATTTCACTCTCAGACATACAAGTATGTAACAGGAGGTCACTATACATAATATAAACATGCAAGTATATTGGGCCCATAGCGCAACAGTGCATTACAATATGTATTAGTGATGTACATGCTCTTTATCAGACCTCGTAGAAACCTCTCCGTGCCGCGCGCGACCGGAATAACCTGTAAACCGCCGATATCGAGGTCAAATTTTCTGACCACCCGATCATGCATATTTTCTAGCTCTAAACCGTGTGACGTCATAATAGTCCGTGGCTTATAGCTGTACTATAACTGATGTGCTATCACTTACATCGACGGTCACAGGAAAAGCCTATCAAAGATTTTTTTTATGATTAATTTTGAGTGAAGTTAATCGTACAATAACGTTGGCGTTTATATAAATAACTAAAAGAGTGGAATTCGATGTTTCAAATACTCTTATTTATGCTCTAATAGCAGGTATCTTCGTGTAATTATGAAAGAAAATCCACACAGAAATAAAAGTTTCAGATTTTTTGTCGAGCAGTTCAGCAACGAATAAGCTTTAATTAGATAACATTTTCCTGTAGTCTGTATCTTTGATACATTGTGAATTGCAAAGTTTGTGACTGTAAAATGAAATTTTATGTTACAATTTAAGAAATCCTTGATTAGAGCATCAAGGATATGATGCTTGACATACGTACGCACCGATGTTTGATCATTACAAACATTGTGTTGTGTGTTGCTAACCGAATAAATCGAGATAGATTTATTGCAATACCGTAAAACGTTTTAACATGTGGTAGAAAGAATTTACTTTTGATATTATAAAAGATCATATAATTGAGACATTAAGCAAAGCAAGCTATTTTTTCAGACCGTGCAGTCGCTTTCAATTTTTAATCGATATACGAGTAGATACACCGATATTATAGATATATAATTAGCCATGCCTTTGGTTTGATGGTTATGTAATACCTTGACCAGGATGTTGTTTACCTGTACACGCCGCCATTCATCGAACTCACCTGCAATTACCTGGCCGCGGGCAATTTGCTATTCGGTGGACTATATCGGGTATTTGCTATTGTCTTACAGTCAATCAGGTTAGGACATCCGTTAATTGGATTGTGATTTGAATTATGGAAACCACGTACATCTATGCACTAGGTTTTTTTATTGTCACCTCCATTTTTAAAATGAAGATGTGAAAGCAAATGGAAATAAAATATACCTGATCATACCTAGGGATATATATTACATACACATATATATATGTCGTACACAGGTAAAACAAAAATGGAAAGTGACTTATTCAGAAACAAAAACGGTTCTAAGAACTATTTCAACTAAAGGTTTAACCTAAAATTATTCCAGTCTAGTACTGTAATTACGGAATCGTCGCATATAGCAATCTTCCGTAATTTCTAAGGTATTAGTAAAAATTCTAAGCATGTATTTTCACAGTTTCGAATCTAAATGTACATGTATAGTCAAACAAGAAGGGTTAACAACATTATCAATCTAAATATACTTATCTAAATATCACTTAGTATATTTTATAAAAGGTACAAGATATTATATCTAGTTATAATCCCTGTATACAGGTAATTTCAATTTTCATTTGAACACTTTATGTGGTTACTTTTTGGATGATACGATAAATGTTCATATATCATACTATTAAATCTCGGTATGATATACAAAACGGTCGACAATGAATATACTATTTTAAGGATTAAGTATAATTTTGAAATAATAAATTTATAAAATCTACATTTAAACTGTAATTTAGGAACATATATCAGAAATACCATTGATGTATTTCTGCTTTTTAGTAAACGTTATGGATAAAGTTTCAAAGGCAACAATATAGATATACATATAATTTTCGGTATAAGTTCGGTACTGTTACTCCAATATCACATAACTGATAACCGTCCACATTTTATTTTTACTCAAAACTGTGCCATGTTTGCATCGTTATGGCAGAAGTTTGAAATAAAAACACGGATTCTAGATATATTCATGCTGAATTTTGGGATTTTACTCGTAAAAAGATAGTGTTACGTTATACTGTTTTTTTATTACACTGAAATTCACATCATAGCTATCTAAATCTCAGTCCAGACTGATCCGAACATCATTTTGATATCGCTATCAAATTGGACTGATTATCTAATCGTAAGTAAGATATATGCTTGTTTGAATTTTTGAAATGGTGTAAATGGAATGTTTTGAAACTGAAAATATCTACATCACAAAGCTAGAATAACCATTTACTCGAAAAACTCGTATACGTATACGTATATATGCTGTATACATGTATAGTACTAGGCTTACCTTGTGTAGCCGCGGACTACTCTGACATCACAAGACCACGAGACCGCCTAGCTCATTATCTCTGAACCGTAGTCGACACTACCCGTATTCAATTCTTTATTTTCCTTAAGTTTACAACTTATTGGAATTGTGCAAAATACGCACATATACATATATATACAATCACATAGTAATTAGTACAATATCATAGACAAGTTACAAATGTACTATACATTGAAATCAAAATGTGTATTAAGTATACAACATTAAAATAACTGTACTGAAATTATTGGAGGCGGGATCGTATTTTCATGGCCTCAAATATAAATTTTGCTAATTTACGTATATCACTTATATTTTCGCAACATAATAATTGTATCAACTTGTACATAGATGGTTTACGCCAATAAAAAGGTTTAACATATTTCTTTCTTAAATCATGATAATTAATACATATTAAAATAAAATGATATTCGTCTTCCACATCTAAATTGCAACCAGGGCACAATCTTTGTTCTCTAGCAGTATCGGTATATCTGCCTGTTTCGATGGCAAAATTATGAGCAGATAGACGAAATTTAGATAAGACAATTCGGTATTTCGGAGGTATATATTTGGTCAAATAGTATTGTATAGTAAAATGATTTACAATATGCTTATATAATGTACATTTTGATGAGGAATCCAATAAGCCTCTCAAATGTTGCTGACTTTGGTCAAATAGTCGTTGCTTTATCAAACATAATATATGTTTATGGTTATACAGATAGTGATGATTCCATACATTTCCAAAACCAATAGAAAAAAGACAATGTTTAACATGGTTTATCCAATTGAAACAATTACCAGCGTTGCTATTACTTAAATATAAAAGAGCGGAATTCAAAATACAGTTATTTGAGACCATTAATTTAAGCCAATACTTTATCATTCTGTACTTCCTTAAACATTCTAATGGATACCGGCCTAATTCAAAATATACCATGGCGTTACACGTTGATCTCTTAACTTTTAGGATCTTCTTACAAAATGACAAGTGAATTTTTTCTATATCACACCCTTTCGATGATCCCCACACCTCGCAAGCATAATGCAAGATGCTAGAAACATACGTGTCAAATAAACGTAACAAGGTTTCAAAATTTAAATATAAATTAGAACACATAGAAAAAAGTGCAAACATGGCTTTACGACCTTGGTCAGATAAATGTTTTTGAATTTGATTAAATTTATTATTATACTTCAGCTTTACACCAAGAAATCACGACCAAAACCAACCGATAGCGCTAGTGTGATGTAGATATTTGGAATTTTCGTTAAGATACAATGCAGTAAATACTAATACCTTAGAAAATACGGAAGATTGCTATAAGCGACGATTCCGTAATTACAGTACTAGACTGGAACAATTTTAGGTTAAACCTTTAGTTGAAATAGTTCTTAGAATCATTTTTGTTTCTGAATAAGTCACTTTCCATTTTTGTTTTACCTATGTATGACATATATATATGTGTATGTAATATATATTCCTAGGTATGATCAGGTATATTTTATTTCCATTTGCTTTTACATCTTCATTTTAAAAATGGAGGTGACAATAAAAAACCTAGTGCATAGATGTACGGGGTTTCCATAATTCAAATCACAATCCAATTAACGGATGTCCTAACCTGATTGACAGTAAGACAATAGCAAATATCCGATATAGTCCACCGAATAGCAAATTGCCCGCGGCCAGGTAATTGCAGGTGAGTTCGATGAATGGCGGCGTGTACAGGTAAACAACATCCTGGTCAAGGTATTACATAACCATCAAACCAAAGGCATGGCTAATTATATATCTATAATATCGGTGTATCTACTCGTATATCGATTAAAAATTGAAAGCGACTGCACGGTCTGAAAAAATAGCTTGCTTTGCTTAATATCTCAATTATATGATCTGTAAAGCTGTTGGTGAGGACTTAGTTTGTAATGAATATATTAAATCTACTATTGATATTATGATTCCCGTATATGTAAAAGTTTTTAACTACATATTTGACACTGGTATCATTCCAAAGTCGTGGCTTATGGGAAATATTATACCTGTATATAAAAATAAAGGGGATAGGTTTGACGCGAAAAATTACAGACCTATCACTCTTGTTAGTTGTTTGGGTAAGCTATTTACTACTATCATTAATGAAAGACTAAATAACTATGCCAATAGCATTGAACTTATACTTGAAAACCAAGCCGGATTTCGAAAGCAATACTCTACCTTAGATCACATATTTTCGTTATATTCTTTAATTGAGCTGTCAAAGCAATTTAAACAACGTATGTATTGTGCTTTTATAGATTTCGAAAAAGCTTTTGACAGTGTCTGGAGATTAGGTCTATGGAACAAATTAATATCAAGTGGTATAAATGGAAAGTGTTTTAATGTAATATTAAATATGTATAATGACATTAAAGCTAATGTCGTTAAAGGTAAATCAGTTTCTAGCATATTTAATTGTAACTCTGGAGTGAGACAAGGAGAAAACTTATCCCCATTTTACATTTTCAATATTTTTAAACGATTTAGAAGATTTTTTAAAATCACATGATTGTAAAGGTTTGTCAGCTTTATCTGGGAAACTTGAGAATGAATTACAAGTTTACCTTAAATTGTATGTCTTACTGTATGCTGACGATACTATATTACTTGCAGACTCTGCTGAAGATTTACAAAAGCAACTTAATGTATTTTATAATTATTCCAAGCTATGGCACCTTAAAGTTAACATCGATAAGACGAAAGTTATGGTTTTTGGTAGAGGGAATCTATCTCGAGATATGAGGTTCACTTTTAATGGTAACAACGTGGAAATTGTGAAAAATTTCAAATATCTTGGTGTTTATTTCACCAAAAATGGCTTCACGCAGTTTAATGTTAAGAAATTATATGAAAAGGGTATAAAAGCGATGTATGGTGCCATTGCTAAATGTAGGAGTCATAATCTATCTATTGATTGTAATTTAGATATTTTTGATAAAGCTATAAAACCTGTTATATTATACGGTTGTGAGGTTTGGGGATTTTGTGATTATAAACTTTTAGAACCGTCTCCACCTGAAATTTTGTAAACATATTCTTAAGTTGAAAACATCAACACCCAACTTCATGGTATACGGGGAACTTGGTAGATTCCCATTATCTATCAGTATTAAAGTTCGCATGATTGGCTATTGGGCAAGGATGATAGAATCATCACATATCAAGCTTAATTTTAAACTGCTCCAGATTACTAATAATTATAATACACAGTGGTTAAAATGTATTAAAAGTATTTTTGAAGAATGTAATCTTGTTAATGTTTTCGAGAGAAGGGAATTCACTAGTTCACATTGTTTGAAAAAAGTTATTTTCCATGCCCTCAAAAGTAATTTTATATATAGTTGGAAAAATGATGTTTTCAACTCTCCGAAAGGTACCAATTATAGAATATATAAGCATGATCTGATTTTTGAAAACTACTTGATTGTTCTTCCTCCACGTCTGGCGAAGGCTTATTGTAAATTTAGAACATGTAATGTAAAACTAGCGGTTGAATGTGGCAGATGGATTAATATACCAAGACAACAACGATTGTGTAACATGTGTAACTTAAACGAAATTGGAGATGAGTTCCATTATTTATTTAACTGTACTGATGATCACTTAGTATCCAATAGAAAGAAATTTATGTCTAGATACTATTATGAAAGACCAAATACTTTTAAATTTGAAACTCTATTTAATTATGTAGTTAACAATGAACTTATTTCACTTACAAAATTTATAATTATTATACAAGACAGACTTAATTCAGTTCATTAATATAACCAGTATATATATATATGTATATTTTAGTATATGTGTAATATGTACTGCACTATTTCATTGTTAATGCTGTTTACATGTATATGTCCTGTTTATATATTCTCTACACTACTGTTTGTATGTTTACGAGAATAAAATCTTTGTCATTGTCATTGTCTTTGTCATTGTCATTGTGTATCTACTCGTATATCGATTAAAAATTGAAAGCGACCGCACGGTCTGAAAAAAATAGTTTGTTTTGCTTAATATCTCAATTATATGATCTTTTATAATATCAAAAGTAAATTCTTTCTACCACATGTTGAAACGTTTTACGGTATTGCAATAAATCTATCTCGATTTATTCAGTTAGCAACACACAACACAATGTTTTTAACGATTAAACATCGGTGCGTACATATGTCAAGCATCATGCTCTAATCAAGGATTTCTTAAATTGTAACATAAAATTTCATTTTACGGTCACAAACTTTGCAATTTACAATGTATCAAAGATACAGACTACAGGAAAATGTTATCTAATTAAAGCTTATTCGTTGCTGAACTGCTCGACAAAAAATCTGAAACTTTTATTTCTGTGTGGATTTTCTTTCATAATTACACGAAGATACCTGCTATTAGAGCATAAATAAGAGTATTTGAAACATCGAATTTCACTCTTTTAGTTATTCATATAAGAGCCAACGTTATTGTACGATTAACTTCACTCAAAATTAATCATAAAAAAAATCTTTGATCGGCTTTTCCTGTGACCGTCGATGTAAGTGATAGCACATCAGTTATAGTACAGCTGTAAGCCACGGACTATTATGACGTCACACGGTTTAAACAGAAAATATGCATGATCGGGTGGTCAGAAAATTTGACCTCGATATCGGCGGTTTACAGGTTATTCCGGTCGCGCGCGGCACGGAGAGGTTTCTACGAGGTCTGATAAAGAGCATGTACATCACTAATACATATTGTAATGCACTGCTGCGCTATGGGCTCAATATACTTGCATGTTTATATTATGTATAGTGACCTCCTGTTACATACTTGTATGTCTGAGAGTGAAATAAAAATCTGAAATATGAAATCTAAAGCCATTGCCAGCATAAACTGAAATTATTATTTTTGAATGCACAAATCCTTTAAGTCTCTGGTTTAAATACTTGTAGATGACTTGTGTGCACATTCTGAAGATTACTATACATAACGTAACCACCCGCCCAGCTAATCCCGTACTTCGCTAAGATTTCAACCAATTTGCAACTCATAAAGAGATTTTTTTACGTCTACTAGCAACTTTCAATGTTAATGTTCCCTTTCAATATCTTTGTCTATAAAGTGTATACAATTATTGTCGGCCATTTTCTCGCTTCGTACTCCTACTAGTGCGGCCTAAATACAATGAAATATAAGGGCCACGTAAGTCTAGCCTCGTAAGTCAGGGCGCATCACGATTCCGTTAACCTTCTCCACCGTGTATAGGTCTAGTGTGAATTCCTGTCTAAACAGGATAATCACACTAGCAGACATGGCGAGAACCTGTAAGTGCTATGACCTGTCACTCAGAGAGGGAGGGAGAAAAAGAAAGAAAGAGAAAGGGAGAATTAAATATGTAGAAAAATGTTAATCGCTACGATGCATACAAGTATGTGTTACTTTTTACTACAGTCTTTAGAAAGAATGCATAAATCATTGAAAAAAAGTAAGAAATCTACACGAAAGTTTTACACTCATTAAATATACATAATTATCCACCAGCCTCCGCATCCATGTGAAATTGTACAGGGTTACGTTGTTCATCGCGGTTCTCACAATTACGCTTTCGTCCCGCATTGCTTAACATTTTATAAGAAAACGAAAGTTCATGACAATGCTATTTAATAATAAAAAAAATCAAAGAAACGTAGCAACAATCCCAAATCGCTGAAAATACGTTTTTGAAAATCACAGGTAGGTGTGTCGAGCGCCGTATGCAAGCATTGATAGTGATGAGCTGCGCTGCCTTGCATAGGGTCGATTACGTCACGCACCAAATAAGTCTCGTTACCACAATACATGTCCTGACACCGAAATGCGGATATCTATGTGTCCGGCAACTAATGACTCCGAGTGTCTTGAAAGGAGAACACACCTCATTTTATCGTGACACAAATTCTTTGATATTAGAGTATAGTTTTCCTCTAGCTAGATGACTCTATGTCATGGTACCATTTCTCAATAATCTTTGTTGAAGTTAAAAGTTAATGGCTTAAGTTAACAAGCCGATTCCAAACAGTACATACAAATTAGCGTAGATAATAATACTTGACGAAAATAAAAGATCCACGACTGCTTGACCCGCGGGCAATTTTCACGGGTCGCTGCGCATGTTACATGTCCGTGCGCGGTAGCAAGTCGGATACAATGGAGTTTGTTTTGACAGTGATTTTAGCATGAACTTGAATATATATTTCACTTTTCATAACGTAGACAAAACGTACAATACAGTGTATTTAATTAAATAAATGCATGTCGGTTTGCATCATGCGTATTGTAACTGTATTCAAGGGACGTGCATTTGATATTTATTTGTGTCTTCCCTGTACGATACGACATATCATATAGAATTACCGTCGGTATAGTAGATTTTGTAATGTTCATTTTGAATATACATGTATAGTACTTGTTCCAAAATATGCCTCAAATAATGTTGTGATATATATAAATCAGTTATTCAAGAAATGTACACAATTTCGTTAATCAAAACAGATTCCATAATATGCATAACTTCGACAAATAATTTTGTTAATCAGCCATTCAAGAAATGTACACAATTTCGTTAATCAAAACAGATTACGTACGTTATCAGAAACATATCTATATATTGTATTTATAACGTAATAATCAATAAAATTGAAATACACAATATGTTAAAAAAACATCAAATCTTTGTACAGTGTAGTTAAACTATGACCGATTCGAAGGATTTAAACGTCCTTGTCGATTCCAACACAACCCTAATATGTAAGGAATTTTCAATAAATTTATACAGTGAATGCAAACTTTGGAGAAAAAGAACTGTAAATATAGTAACTGAAATCTATATACATGTGTATATTCCATGCTCAGTTGCACAGCACATGCGATACGGTAGCGATACAGTGACAGCGATACCGCCAGTCGACTATATCTTGGGAGCCGTGCTCTCGTTATGGGTGAGTGGTCAACGCACTAGCGAAGCTCGCCCGCCGGCTCACTGCGCTGTCGCCGTAGGGGGCCAATGAGAACAATAGGCAGTTGTATTTCCACGAAAAAAATAACGCTTTAAAAAAAAAATAACGTTTCCAACGATACTCTTAACGTGGTCACGTAAATAATCACATGTTCTGTTGATGCTAACAAAGTTTCACATAAAAATCACGTAACATTCTGGCAATAACATGGGAAACAAAATCATTAACAATCATTGCTGACACTAACACGTGAAATGAAATGAATAACAACGCAAAATAAATAATAACATCAGCCACTAAATCTAACATCATTTAAAAAAGACAAACGCATGCAAAGATAGAGATAACACAGCAGCAAAAATATAACGTGTGCTAGAAAATAATAACATGCTTTTAGTTTAAGATAACTAAAATTTTGATAATAACAGTAAAACAGATATAACCAACATAAATATTTACAAAATCGCGAATATGGTTAAAATAACAGTTTAAGAACGAAAATTAACAGAACAGGGCTACCAGTGATACTGATCAGTCGATACTTGTAACGTACAAACATTAACACGTGTCAACATTTCCATCCATATGAAAATAAGGCAATTGGTGAAGCGTCAAAACTACTAGCTAAGCATTTCATTTGAATCAACGATTTCAAAATAAGTGTTATATACTTTAAAAAAAAGAATAGAATCGAATATTTAATCAAAATGTTTTAGTTGCTGCCTTATGCAAAATTTGAATTTATAGTTGTTACCTTATACAAAATTTGAATTTAGAGTTGTTACCTTATACAAAATTTAAATTTATAGTTGTTACCTTATACACAATTTAAATTTATAGTTGCTACGAAATACAAAGTTTGAATTTATTGTTGCTACCTTATACAAAGTTTGAATTTATAGTTATATACAAATACTTGTACCTATTTTTGTATATGAGTGTGTATTTTCAAATTAATATCCGTTCTGTAATACCAGTACTATTACAGTCTTATTAATTTAAAGATTTCACAACCATTGTGAGACGCATTGTCTGACAAACCTTTCCATTTATATAAATATCAATAGCTGTATATATGGATTTTGTCATAGGAATACAATTTTTGTTTCTCTGCAATATAACATAATTTGTTTACACTAATTCGGAAATATAATATTTTCAGCTTTTATCCCGACTGTTCAATAAAACTTTGTTATATTGCACAGTTCGAAGTTAAATTGCACGTTTCTATGGAAACGTTATATTGCACGATTCGAGATGTTATATTTGCACGGCTTTAGGATACCTAGCTGTTGTTGTCTAGTTTTGTAGAAAACTTCCAAGGAATCTCGCGTCACAAAGGTTCACGCTTAATTTCGCACTAGCTCTGAAGATCTCGAATCAAGCACATCATGTAGACGTTTATCGAGTAGAGGACGGACACAACGAATGTATTAGGTTAAAAGGCTACACGCAGGTCTAATAATGTGAAAGAAGACAATAAGACATCCCAACCGGAGTTACAACGTGACGTACGTGGGTAATACGTCAATCTTCAATAGGATTTGAAGCTTTTACGTACGGTACCGTGCCGATGATTAAGTTACAGCTACAGCTACAGTCAATTGACACCTTATCACGTGTTTCTGTCTGTGTTTCTAAATGTACAACGATATACATTCAAAACTGAAGCGGCGTAAAACTAGGTCACAATTTTTTTGTAAACAATGTCGAAATGTATTCTCATGCCAGTCAGATGTCAGCGCGTTACCATGCATCCTTATTGGGAGATGAAGTGGTAGGAGTTTCATTGAGGCGGAGCGAAGTGAAAATGAAAATATTCTATGTTAAACTGAATGGGGATATACCAGACGATGAATATACTGAAGTGAAACTTATTGGTAGATTTAGCATGGCATGAATATTTTATCTTACCAATTTTTTAAACAATCAATAAACATGTTTTAAAGTCCATAAAAAACAATATATATAATATTATGTTTTTGTAATGATGTAATAGACATCTACATAATTTACAAACAAAAAATATACTAGGGACAGCGTCACAGATAACGTTTAAGTGGAACACAGCTAGATATCTACCTCAGGGTTTTCAGCAACGCCACATTCCATGGTTGTACCACAGGGGTTGAGCTCTATAGATATTTTTCTATATATGTGTGTAATACTGTGTCAAGGTCTATAACTAGTCCAACACCCAATTTCAATGTGTATATATATATATCGTTATCAACAATCTGTATAAGATGTGACGATGGGAATGCTCTCAATTGACAGACAGATAACTTATCTTTATTTTTTTATAAGACAATACATATCATGCAGTATAAATGTCATTAGGTATCATGAAACACATAAAACTGTGGATTGGTTTTCTATTCGACGATACTATCTTCAAATAAAATGCATTTACGCTGTTGTAAGAACTATTCAATGCTTCCTATTGGGCTTTTTTATTTGTAGATGCATAAGTTAAATCAAGTAATGAATAATTGTCAGAACTCCTTTACATTATTTGCCTTATTGGCTCAAATTTAAAGGAATGATGAAGTATGTCGATACTGTAAGCTAGTAGGCTCACGACCATGATCATATATCATCCTCTTCTATAATAAATTGGAGAAAAGTAAGCGTTCCCTACCTTGGAATATGACAACCAATGCAACGTTCAACTTGGCAAATGCGGCCTTGCGACCAGAGACCTAGATATAATATTACGAACGATATTGCGACGAACACCTGAGACCGACGATGGATAGATAACATTCGCAAAAGAAGATCTAAATATAAGCGATAGAGGATAAGAGCGGTATTTTTTAAAGTGTGACTAATATAGTCATAAATTACTGCTTTGTTTGATTTTAGATATTTAAGAATGTCAATAACATCGGTCAGTTGGAAATGTATGTCTGAAAGAGAATGATCATAAATAGGTAGTATAACGTTTGAGGTATCAGAAGATTTGAAAATTTGTTTTCCGCAAAAATATCAGGTTTTAATCTGAATATCGATCTAAAATATTATTAATGTCCTCAAAAGAAGTTTTCTTTTCTACTTTTTTTTAATTATATACGTGATAACGTTGTTTCCTGTATGATATCAAAAAAGAAGTTTGATTTATACCTTTTTTCAGTAAATGTTTCTATTTTCTCGTCGTAATTCTGAATTAAACTATGGCTTATCTTTGGGTCGAATAGACATAGTTTTGGTTGGATTGCACACCCAGTCAATTATTTCTCTGTGAATGTTTTACACCTATCATCTGCAGGGGATCGAACGTGTCTTGGTATGCGAAGGTTTAATTTGGTATGCGAAGCAAATATGGCGTCCAAAGCTCCGCTTCGAGTATAAACCGTGATTGGGAAATAGCTCATGTCTCTTCTATGCTTCATGCAAAACACTTATAGATATACACACGTGTATAGTGTCTACGACTACGCAAACCAATGATTGTGTACACTAAAATACAATGATCGGGATTGTAAATTCAGCAATTTCTCACAGTGTAAACAGGGTAAAAATTGTTTTTTTTTTAAATATTTTTTTAAATAATTTTTCTAGACATTTGATAGTACACAACATAGTATAGGCACAAACACATTCACTCTGACATACCATATACAGTATACATGTATAGAAGTTGCAAACATATGTAGTACATACATACATTTACACGTATATATTACATAGATTCATACATATACACAAATATCTTAAATTATGATATATATAGTAGTAACATATTTCCTTATGAACATACGTACTTACATGCATACATAGATACATATACAAACACATTTACAAAGCATACATGCATACATACATACATAGTGTTGAAGTTACAGACATACATACAAAAAAAGGTCATCATTTTTATCATAATCTATACATCACTTAAATTTATAGAGGGGTGAGAGAAAGAGGGAAGAGAGAGAAAAAGGAGAGTAAATATTGTTTGATAGTTTATTTTACAAGATTATGTCCATCATACAGCTGTTCTAACGAGCTACTATTTCACATCCAACCAAACAAAGTCCTGTACCATATCCAGGTGCTGTTTCTGTCGTGAAAATCGCGTGGGTTTTATTCAGTAGATTTTTAACTAAATGGGGGCAGTTATCATCTCTTTTAATTTTAGAAATTGCAATCATTTTGTCACGGAAATGCAATATCTGTATTGTTGCATGAAGCATTGAAAAAAAATTGGTGACTCCCGATCACGGTTGATACTCGAAACGGAGCTTTCGGTGCTATTATTTGCAGAAACTTTCAACCCTCTGCATCTGGGGAGTGCGCTGTAGAGAATGTCATTTTCAAATGCTATGTTTTCTAATTGTGATGGTTAATCCTTATTGTAAAATGGAAAATAGATGATAATATCAACAGAAAACTAGAATTATCAATTAAACATTTTATCACGGCAATGGTAACAAGATAAGTTTTACTATGATAAGATTAACTCTAGACCTGCAGCAGTTAAGTACATCAGACAATATAGTGTAGAGATTTTAGTGAAATCAAAGAACCATGTGTGTTGGTTAAAACAACCAATCGACGCCCAATACTGCCCTGCACCCCCATATGGTCGTCAGCTAACAGGTTATAAAGGTATCGGCGATAGGATGAGTTCACTCAGACTACGAATAGTGACGATGGGCATAGGGAGTGTCAAAGTTAAGAGTAGGAAAGAAAAGGCAAGTAACAGACAAAAATTATTGGTAAAACAAATTATAATTCTGGTCGCATTTCTAGGGGACCAAGATTTGTACAACAATTTAAGATATTTAAGAGATAACAATATGCCATGCTGTACCAAAATAAGATTAAAAGTGTGTAATTTGATATTGATGCGGTTTGTAATTTGGATTTCATAGATTAATTTGATATGCGATTTTGATAACAGATGCTAATAAGATTTATACATATGATACCATATACTAATTAGGTATGCAGTTTAGTGCATCAGTTTTTATAAAAATTTGTTTCATTGAATTGTCTCAATTTTAATCTATAAGCTTCCCTACCTACACATTTCTTTGCATTGATTTTCCACATAATCATCATTTACTAACTTCATTGTGTAGGCATCGAATTTCAGGTGAGATAACAAAATCTCAGACAACTTATTCGATTGGAAACGTTATGTCTTGATTAAAGTAGTATCACGCATGACAAACGCACCCTGGTACCGAAAATAGAATAGGCGTGGGTTCATTAAATACAACATAACAGTGTACATGTATAGTTCATTAATGTCTGTAAACGTTCGGATGTCCTCGGACTTTATTCTATACTGACAGAATCGTTGTTTAATGATGTCGTTTTAAAATTCCTCATCAAAAGGGTACTCTGGATGTCCTTTATACCTGTGAAAAAGAGGAGATATATATCATATTATCATTTTATGTACCAATAATCTAACGGCTTTTTTGATAGAAATGGCATGATAATTTACAAATGTAAATAACGTAGTTGTTAGTATCTTTCTTCTTTTAGAAACGTATGTGATAAATTATTTTGTAATGCATGATAACTTCAAGCTTCTTAACAAGATGAATAATGAACTTATTCACACACAAAAACACCATCCATTTGCTGTAAAATAAAAAAAACAATGTATTATATTTTGTTTGTCGAAATCTAGCCAAAAAATCCTTTGTAATAGCTTATACATTATGTATATACAAATTGTAGAATTTGAAATGCTTCAGTGAGTTTGTTGTCACTGTGATAAATCACTAATTTCAACCACTGATCATACCTCTTTTGAAGAAAAGAAGTTTTTTCCTGCAACTTTCTCTATGCTATAGTGTATTGGATTTAAAAAAAAAAAAACTTCTATTAAAATGATATCCTCGAGAATAAAAATGATACCAAGCGTTCAATTTTAAATCCCATAGTAGATGAAAAACTGTATTAACACACACAATAAAATACTGTAAAGACTTAATATTTGAATAATAAAAATAGAGTTTTATTGATTTAAAACGGTTGTAAATGTATTCAACGATGATTGAACCATATAGTTTTGTTCGAAGATTACCCTACGAGCCAATGTTGTTGTTGTTGTTTTTTTGGTTTAGTTTGTTTGTTAATTTGTTTGGGTTTTTTTTTTTTTTTTTTTTTTTTTTTTTATTTGTAGTTGTTTTTTTTTTTAAAGTTTTTTAATGTATGGTATATCAATGCAATTCATGAGTTGAAAGGTCCGTATTTAAGTTAAATCACTCAATTACTGACGTTAACAAAACAATCTTATTTTTCCTCCAATGGTTTAAATGTAGTTTACCATGTACATTCGATACCGAGCTTTTCATTAAGATCCTACCATGCCAGCTGGAATCGACGTTCTCCAGTCTCTAGTTTGTCTATCTGAATCATGTCCTCTTCACTTAAGGAAAACGAAAAAAGCTGCAAATCAAATATATTTGTATATGTAATATTGCCTGATAAATATTTGCTCTATCGTTTTGAAAGTGTCGTGGTCTGTATTGTCCTGATGTAAACAATGATATAAAGCAAAGCAGTTTTGTTTTTTATATAATAAAATATAATGTGTCAAAGTTATATCTTATCATCAAAGATATAATAAAACTAAGACACATCATCCTTCTATAGGCAATAATACGGTAAATTCGAAAACAATGCAATCCAAGATAAATTATATATGAAAACCTAAATATGACGGCTTGACAGTTGCAATTGTCTGCATTTCAAATTATAATAGTTTTATTAATATCTATATGTGAACGTACTCGTAAATTCTCCTCCATCCGCTGTGGGTTTTCTGATTTAGGAATTACAGCCATACCTCTCTGTACTAGGTTTCTAAGAAGAACCTTATGGTAAAAACATGTTCCGAATGTTACATAATAAAAAGATATGAGTATAATGGGATATGGGGTAATAATTCTTTTAAACCCAAAAACATTTCGATATCATATACGATTGAGAAATAAGTAATTAACTGTCATTATTCTAAAACATCCTTAATTAAAAGGTCGACGTCAGGAATATGTTAGTTTCCAAAGAGATTCAATGAAGGAAAATGAAAATTCCAACTTTCATATGAGTTTAAGAAAATATCATTTAAATAAAACGAATAATAAAGAATCCAATATGGATTATTTTATTATCATGCCATCCTTCCGGTGACAAACTCATTAATAACATCATCATTATTCATAATCAGAATTATTATGCTGGCTTTCAGTGATGTTTAATTGTGTAATACACTTTAGTCTGATTTGTGTTTTCTGGATTATCTGTCAACTCACCTGACCTGGTGTTCGGTTATGTTTCTCAGCAATATCTATAATAACACGATGTTCCACCAAGTTATCTGAAGATTGTACTACACTGTAAAAATATGTCAATATGATTTTATCTTCTCTTCTCAAAATTGTCTACGCATCATAACGACTAGGCTTTTAATTAATAGAAAATATCATCATGTAAATAAATCAAGTTTTAAAAAGAAACATATTATGAAAGTATCCAAATATGAAATGTTTTAGGACTAGGTGTAAGCTACGTTGGCTTATTAAGAAGCTTGCGTGCCATAGCAAACCAATTTTATCTTTATAACCATTTCTTTCGAACGTTGATGTTTTGAATTAAAGATGCTCCACCGCCGACAAAGCATAAATGATATTCATCATTTGAACAATAATTAGTAACGGCGGCAATGGTGTAAAATAAGTAACTTTTGTACCTGAAGAAAAATACTAAATCGTCTGCTGCTGTTTTTGATAGTGAAAAAAATACCATTTGTCAGCGGTGGAGCATCTTTAATGATTGTTCCCCAAACCCGACATTGTTTTTTACTATTGTTTTACTATTGTTGTAAATTTCCTTTTAAAGGTAACTAGAACACCTGTTATTATGATATTCCTCTAATTAGTGTAACTCGCTTTACTTTAATGCAACGGGACCAGAGAAGTTGGGTGAACCCAGAGGACAGAACGCTTGGAGAAGGATTTTCCTTGGTTTACAATAGTCGTGTAGCTTTCTCTGGGGTAGTCTGGCGTGTGCTTCAACCTGTATTAACACAATGGTCGAAACAGTCAAAATACTAAGTACATTCTGGATTAGTGAACGCTTACTTTCTGTTCGACAGAAATATGACAAAATCCCAAATAAAAAGGTGAAATGAGCACGTTATAATATTTTGGTGTAATTGTGATGGAAGGTATGGAATTATAAGAACGCCTTACTTGGTTTACGACTGGTTGGATTCGGGCAGTTTTACAGATGTAATCCAGTTGTTTGGAATTGCAGCTACATACGCCAATCGAATGCGCCTTACCATTGTACACAGTTTCCTCCATAGCCTTTTTATTGAAAAGTTTATGTTATAGATGAAACGAAACTACGATTTTAAACAAATATATTGTCTTTGGAAAAGTAGAAAACTACTCAAGGTACACACATTTTCAACGATAAATAAATCTACACTAATTCTTATCCCTGTATTATTAGTACTCATAATAATAAATTCATATTGATTTTACACCGTATCAATTTTATAAATTGACAATGACTTCGGGGACATGATTAATGTAAATAAAGTGATTTCTGAAATTCTATATTCTTATATTGTACTTATTGGACAGGCACATATCACATACATATAAATAAATACTTGTCTAAAGCAGGACTTTAATGTAAACCTACTTATTCGCTTTATTACCACTATGTCTATAAAGGATACACAGATTTAGCGCAATATGACTGGTTAAAAACCGTTAGGTTATATACGTTTACGGTTTACAGGCAATGATCTGACTTAATATAAAGATACATCTACAACGAAATTTGCTTCAATATGTCTAATGGTAATGATGACAGTAAATCATATAACAACATAAAAGATACATTTCATATATCAGGACTATTTGTAAACTCTTATCCTGATAAAATTTCTTTAGTCCCTTCGCTTTTATTTAGGGCAAAACACATATATATGTAAAAAAAAAAATCCGTCATAAACTAACAATTTCATAATATAATTTTACAAACGTTTTTTTCTGACACTCGTCTAATAACATTGATTTTTAATCGGAATACTTTTCGATAGTCATACATATGTATCATATTTGTAGATGAACCCCTCCCTCGAAGTTTACATTTTCCCAGTTTTGCCTAAACACTAGTACAAGCATCTCAGGGAATTACAAATGAAGAGTGGTGATTTATAGTTGTGAAGTACATCGATTGATTCCCACCATATATGAATATAGATATGAGGGTCAAAAAGGTAATTTCAACAGGATTTTCCATATGACACGGGATCCCACCAAACGTACAAAAATGTAAGTCTGTAGGATACAAATTACTTTAAATGGTAAATATGGGACAAAGAAGTAATTCCAACCGTGTGGACAAAGAAAATGTCAAATTTTCAAGGCGATCTACCCCTTTATCAAGACACACAAAACGAACATGATTAAATGATATGATGTGAACAGTAGTATGAGACAATGAATCTAGATATAGTAATAGTATAACGCCCAGTACATATCCCATATTTATGTAGGTGTACATGTATTATATAAGTACTTTCCAAGTTTCCTTTAAATCCACCGCCATAAACTCAGTTGGTTGTTGAGGTTTCAAAGGATAGTTATCCAATTCCTGAAATAGAATGAAGTTAGAAAACGTCTTACTTTGCCTTTTATGTCAATAATAGAAATATCTAGATTAATTTGATTTTCATAAATCACAAATACAAAAATGACAATTGTTGTTTGAACATGGAATCTAAAACAAAATAAACAATTACTGCCGTTGAACCCTATGTGTGAACGTCGAAAGTATTATACTACTGTAGCGAGTGTACATTGTATTGAATGAAGTGACGCTAAAAGTTTGTCGCATCCCACTCACCCGTAGGTAAAAGGCTATGTAGATAAACCTTGCTTTTAATCTTATTTTCATTTTAACTAATTATACTGATGATAATCAATAGGATTAGGCCTATATAAACCCTCTTTTATTTTGTTTTTAACATACTTCACTATGTCTTTAAGTTATAAAACGTTTGCGTTCTGTTTTGTACCTTCATTGCACATGGCACATGGATTAGGAAGAGGTCTATATAGTTTAGTCGAAGTCTTCGAAGACTTTCGTCAAGTGCCGGTCCAACAGCGGTTCCCTTCATATAACTTGGAAACAACTTCAATAGAGGTCAACCAACAGTTTACAAAATAATTTCCTAATTTGTAGACCAGAATCGAATTTAATTACCATGATTTATTTATAAAGTCTAGGTTATATTTACATCGAAAAAAGTATTGAAGTGACAAATTATATCGTCAAGTAAAGGTAAAATAAATTTGCAGTTGATTTACATGACATTCTCCTGTCGCAATAAAAAACGCCATTAATGGCGCTATATTACCTACCCCAAAAACATTACCAAATGCACAATAAATAGTGCGCTCGGACGCAGAATATTTCTTCGACTACTTTTCCCGTAAATACGATAGGGTAAATCTCAATCGGCTTTTGAAATTCAATATCTTTAAATCTAAATTGCATGCCACGTGTATCGCCGGCGTGGATGAGACAATGCTAACTTACCTTAGTAGTGATGAATAAATCTTGCCTAGTTAGGTTACTTGTTTCGAGGTACTCTTCTACAACTTTACCAATAGCTGCTTCATTGCCATACATAAAGGCCGTGTCTATGTGCCGGTAACCCATTTCTAGTGCTCGTCTGATTGTCACTTCTAGATTTCCGGCAGATATCTATCACAACAAAAATGTTTGTTAACTCACAAATATGTTTTAATGATATACAAACAATGGTCTAACTAATGACGATAGTCAATTGATTCCAAATAGTTTGCGTCAGTGAGATAGCAATATTAACCAAACAATATTCATACACTATTAAAATGATACATATACTAATATATAACAACTCCAACACAATATCAGAAATATTTAGCCGTCATGAACAATAGAGAATGTCACGCGCATTTAAAAGGTTGATGACGAGTGCACTTGTTGATAACCTCTTCTAAATTTTCCATCCTCTAACGTATACTTAATGAGTTTATTTCTTATGTAGTTGCAACAGTTCTTATTTTATTTTTAAAGTCATTCATCGTTATTATCATGACGATTTAATCTGTATACAATATATTCAATTACAATTAAACAATTGTCAATAACATTACCCTTGATGTTCCCAGGGCTACTTGGGGGATTCTCTGTCCATTGTTTAGCGTTAATCGGACTGCCATAGTAACTTTTCTGAAATGTCAAAAACGATTTCAAATTAAGTCTAGATTTGATCGCGATCAAAGCACGAGATTTCCATCTAGATATTGACATTAGTAATGATATCGAATAGACGATCGCTATAATGCGTTTACCTTCGCTTCAATGAACTTCGAACGAATGAACAAACGAACAGGCGAACGATCGAAGGAAAAAAAATAACGAATGCACGCAAGAAAGAAAGAAAAAAAGAATGAAAGAAAGAAAGAAATAACGAGAGAAAAAAGAGTGAATGAACAAAAGAAAGAAAAATGAACGAACAAAAAAAGGAATGAAAGTACTAACCCACTGATGGTTGTATATATCCAGCTGCACAAGGGTGTCCACGTGTCCGTCTGTTAATCTGTGCAGAAGCTCTTACGGACAGACACTGCATACGATATACACACATTTATATGAATACCTCCGGATTTCATTAAGTCATACAGACAAAAAAACAAATACACTAACAATCGAATTGATGGACACAGATGGACAGATGTATTGAAGGCCAGACAGACACGTGTCACGTGAACAATCAAACAGCGCTAAAAATGAAAGTTAGAACGGATAACGATGAAATTAATACACATAAATAACACATTAATAAAATGGCATATATTTTGTTTTGCTTGCTGTCAATGTATGTTAATTATGGCTTCATATACGTGTACATCTCGTGCAATAAGTAGTACGCGGTTTACACACCCTAACAAAAGTCCAGTCTTTGATAGGAGAAAATATTCGTTAGAACTGTCGTCGTCAGTTATCACTAGTTTAAACTAGGTCTTTAACCTTAATGCTGGGTTAAATTCGACATTGACACAATAAGTAGAATATGTAGGGGGGTAACAAAAGATATGACATCATCAACACATATAATACAACCATTCGCTGGTCCTATAAAAACAATCATATCATTGCAGAAACATATGTAATGTTATGCAGTTTTTCGATGGTTCATAACTTGAAATGCAATCAGGGGCGTAGCTAGAGTCTTTTACATGTGCAAGCCCAGGCGAGGGGTCTGGGGGCCGCCTAGGCCCCCAGCGGGTCCAGGTTAGGGGGTTAGGGTTAGGGGGTTCAGGGGGGCGAAGCCCCCCGACGGAAAATCGTTTTAAGGAAATGTTTAGCACCGAAAATGATATTTGATAATGCTTGGTATTGCTAAAACTATATTTATTAAAATCAAAGGTATAGGACTGTTTTCTACCTGTACCTGATAATTATGTGTTAATGTTTAGTACTTAAAAAGTATATGAAAATCTCATGATAAGTCCTGCATGTATCTTGAGTGACTCTAATGGGATTTGATGATAGATTGACGGAACTTTCTTATGTTATCGATTTTTTTTATGTGTAAAAATCGAATTATACATATATGTGAAAAAATGAATGAATAAAAAAACAGCGTCTCATATTGTAAGGCATAAAAGTCGCACTGATTGAAAAAAAAATAGTATTTTGTCTTCTTAAAGTCTTTCTTGACGGGAAGTTTTTAATTCTCTATATAATGTATCGCTCCAACAAGAGTATGTGTCAGTAGATTGTGCATTTACTAAATAGAATCTTTTCCGCTTAGCCTGCCTATATTATAAGTTTTTTTTGTCTTATATATAGACTTTATATTTGGCAAAAAATAGATAAAAAGCCTAATAATATAAGCAGGTTTTTAGCGTACTATCTAAGTAGAATCTACTCTGTGTCACTATAATTTGCGAGGTGTCACTTTCGATATTTCATCTGTCGTCCTTTGACTTTGCGTGTCTTTCGTTTTAATCTTGAACAAGCCATCTTGTGTCTTAGAAGATTAATATTAACGCATAACGTATATTTCAGTATTATTAATTTTAGATAAATCATCTACGTAAACGTTTAGGTTATTTTACTTTGATTTTAATTTACATTCAAGACTTTGACGGATCTACATAGATGTTTTAACTTTACAAGACAATGAGTAACCCATACTAGGATTTTTTATGTGCAAGCCCGGGCTTTTTTTTAAAGAGCAAGCTACGCCCCTGGCAATAGAGCACACCATTACTTACCGTACCTTCCGCAGCGAATCAGCGTGCAGTTCTAACACCTATTTCTATTCAAGTCGTGCCTACCTATTGTTAGCCAGTGATACAAAACTGATGCGTTTTTTGTGAATCGTGATTTGAATAAGAAAATTTTACTTCTTATAATCCATGATCTCCATGTGTT
This sequence comes from Argopecten irradians, assembly GCF_041381155.1. Taxonomy (NCBI): domain Eukaryota; kingdom Metazoa; phylum Mollusca; class Bivalvia; order Pectinida; family Pectinidae; genus Argopecten; species Argopecten irradians. Next base: position 24,616,949 of record NC_091140.1, read on the forward strand.
AATATCGCGGTAGTTATATCAAAATGTTTTCTATTTTGTAGTCAGGCTTTTGATAAAACTACAATAAGAGTAAACCTTAGAGGATGCCTTAGACAACCGTAATAATAATTCACTTCGTTGCTCTATACTGAAACAAGATATGGTAAATTTTCATTCCACACTGAACGAAGAATAGTTCTGAAAAGCGTACTACATAATTCAATTGGGACAAGTGGAACGTCAGGAGTGGACAACTGGATCATGCGTGTAAACATTGTCTAACATACTATAAGGATGACCTAATTTGTTCAAAACTCTCGGTTTAATGATTTTTTTTCTCAAGATGGAACATTTATTTGACAAATAATAGAGAAAAAAATTCAGCTGACACAGTAAAATAAAATTAATATTGAGGCACCTCTATCTATAGTTGATCTGCCTGACAACCTTCACGATCATTTCGTAAACGGGGTAAAACCCTGTTTCGGAGATGAAATAACTTTGCCTTTGTAAGTGTCACATATTTTAATTTTTCTGTCGACCAGTTGTGTTATAATGCAATTGAATTAATGTTAACTGATTTAATAGGTTGCTTCGTTTTCCAAACTCGTTTTTTATCATCCACCACAGTAAATAAATCAAACACGGCAATAGAAATGATGATTAGCGGTGTTTCCCTTCATCTTGAAAAGAAAACTACAGTAACAATTGTTTTTGAATCGCAACACGAAAGTATCTTAAATTGTGTTGTCAACTATAAGTAAGACTTTAGCCTCATACTGCCTATAACCAAATTGATTATGCAAACTTTAAAAAATAATTTGTGCATTTGACTGTCTAGTATGTAAAATATTGGACAGCCCTTTTACATAATAGATCATTTTTGACTTATGTCCATTATATGATACGAAGGTCATTCAGAAGATATTTTCAACCATGAAACCGTCTCCCCTTTCATTTATGATAGTGGAACGAAGGGACGACTGCTAAGTTTGTCCATGAAACTCCTCATAAGACAGGTGGCCATATATCAACGGCTAGAGATAGATACAGATGTGTGTATCTGCATATATATAGTACAGCGTCGTTATCAAAGGTCACTGAATATGTACACATAATACAATGTACAATATGTATACACCCGACTGAAGAACGTGGGTGCGACTATAAAAAGTAAGTAATGTATTCAATATTAAGAATGATTTTGTGATATGACTGTAAAATTTCAGACAACATTCTATCTAATAAAACAAAGAATTGGATATACAGGTAACACAGCTAGAATAAAAATATAAACGGTCACCTTTATCAGGCACATTCACTAGTACATCTATACCAAGAGCCATAGTTAGGGTCCATATATTTAGTGTATGTGGAGAATAGCGTTTTATTACGTAACCTGTTTAAAATTTAATCCATTGCTAATAGGGTCATAAACTGGTCGGTGTTTGGTGGTACGTATACAATTATCTCTATATTTGTATGTGTCTGTCTTTATGTAGTTGTTTACACACACATATGGCTGTTTTGTTTATGTAAGATAGAAAGTATCATAGTGACAATCCTTGGTATTCAAGAAACGTTTTTACAGACATTTCTGTCCATCAGAGTCAATAAATTGCTTTATTTCACCGTTTACTGTCGATACAAGTACAGTTATGCTTGCAATAAAAACAAGTGTAGACTCGTACGTATATGAGTGTATAACTTCTGATAAACGAGTACTTCTGTTTATCCAACTCAAATACTATCTGACATGCTATATCAACAGGTGAGAGAGTAGATTATTTCATATTTGAGCCAATACGGTCGAAAGAAAATAAAAACTAGCAAGTATAACATTTTATTACCAAGAATGGAACTACAGAGATAACAGCCCTTTTAGAAGTGTAAACTTGTACTTTATGTCATAGTATCACATGACGAGGTTTGATGTTGAACTAAAATGTTCATTGAATTAATAACCAATGCTACCTCTTTATTATGGTTTCGAAGAAAACCTTTCTGTTGATCGTGATTATTAAATGATTGATTCCCAACCATGTTTGAAATTATTTGTTGTGGTGGGGTTCTGCTGTGGCCAATTGGTTAAGATGTCCCGACATATTACCAAAAACCCTTCACCTCTGGGATGCGGGCTAAAATCCCATGCGGGGCAGTTGCCGGGTACTGACCGCTTGTCGGTGGTTTTTCTCCGGGTCTCCATCTTTCCTCCACCAACAAACCTGGTACCTCCTTACATGACCCTGGCTGTTTATGGGACGTTCAATCTAAAAAAACAGAAAGTATTTGTCTTACTGTCTTGAAACCATTTTTCGACATAGATAAAATTGTCAAAGAATACACTTATATTTATCTATTATGGCCTGGTTGAGAGGGCACTATTGCCTCATTGTATTGTCAAGGGATGGAATAGTGTTCGAGCCGAAGGCGAGGGCACTATTCCTCCATGGGAATAATGGTAACGAATGATCCACAATAATTTTACACCATATGTGATGTTGTCGTTTCAATACATGTATTGAACTCAATATCGTCATTCAGAAATCTACATTTGAAAGGTCTTAGGCTTAACAATTTTACAAATGTCCTATCTTTCAAGAGAAACCATCGTCATCATATGTTGCCTTAGTAACAGAATAGTATTACCATGGCGAGAGAACTATCCCTCAATACTGGCAGGAAGATCCCTCAAATAGGGCTTGGAACATCAAGGGTAAGGACTTTTTACATAGATGATTCATGTATATCGTAAAACAACTTCGCGCCAATTTATTTTGAGATTTCAAAGTAAAACGCTCTTTTGTACTCGAACTTACAATCTTTTTCGTGACGAAAATAATAGTTTTAATAACGCACAGATTTAGGGAAACTGAATCGCACGCTAAATAAGTAATTTACAGTATTGTTTTGGTTCTGAAAAATTGTATTTTCACAAAACTCCATCTTTGTATCTAATACTATTGTAATGGTATTGTACCATATGCTCAACCATACGAAGGAAAAAACCCATGTTTACTCTTACCAGTTTGTGATTTCATTCTGTAGATTCCAAAAGATATTTTAGAAGACACAGTTTGCCTAGCGATTGAGAAGGGTTATCGTCACTTTGATACTGCATTTGCTTACTACAATGAGGAGGAAATAGGAAGAGCCCTGAAACGAACGTTTGAAGACGGTACGGTGACAAGGGAAGATGTGTTTGTAACGTCCAAGGTAAGGACATGATATATCGGACAAATGATAATAAAAAAAGTAGCTAAGAGAATATCATTATTATTATTTTTATAAGGGAAATTAATCCTGTAATGAAATAGGTAGCTAAAGATAATTCAACTTTCTTTGCAACCTGTATATTCTTTGCCTTTCATGTTGTTGTATATGGGAAATATAAGTGTTGTATATATAAAAACATTAGACAGAAGGAAACCCATTTTTTTAAAGTATGGACAGTTATTTTTAACTTTAAATTGAGTATGTGGGCATCTATGAGTGTGACTCGACGATGTATGCGCAACAAGTGAAAATCAAGTGACTCAAGTTTAAATTGAGGAGGTCAAGAGGTATTATTGCCTATATAGACCGAAGATCAGGAAAATCAGGTAAATCAGGTATAGTACCATACTGTTCAAAAATGTCGCAAACATTTACAACGTCATTTATGTTTTTAATTATACAACGGCGTACTTCTTTCTTTCAAGAAGAGTCCTTAAGGTAATATGGAATGCCACGGGCTTGTATACAGAAATTTGAATTGTTTAGTCACGGTGATGTTATTTAAGATAACCATTGTCTTTGTCTTTGTCATAGCTGGCGACATACTACCACTCAGAGGACGATGTGTATCCGGCCTGTGCTGAAAGTCTCCGTAGATTACAGCTGGACTACGTCGACCTATTCCTCATCCACTCGCCTTTATCTCTTAAGGTAGATTTCTGATTGTGAAACTTCTTTTATATTATCACTTAAGTCCTTTACAAATAAAATGCTATACACATATATATAATATTCTCAATCATTAAAGAAGGAGTCACAGTACTAGTGTACTTTAGCTGTCCCGACAATCACTCAATCATTAAAGGAGTCACAATACTAGTGTAGTCGAATAGTGTAGTCGAGCTGTCCCGACAATCACTCAATCATTAAAGAAGGAGTCACAGTACTAATGTAGTCGAGCTGTCCCGACAATCACTCAATCATTAAAGAAGGAGTCACAGTACTAGTGTAGTCGAGCTGTCCCGACAATCACTCAATCATTAAAGAAGGAGTCACAGTAATAGTGTAGTCGAGCTGTCCCGACAATCACTCAATCATTAAAGAAGGAGTCACAGCACTAGTGTAGTCGAGCTGTCCCGACAATCACTCAATCATTAAAGAAGGAGTCACAGCACTAGTGTAGTCGAGCTGTCCCGACAATCACTCAATCATTAAAGGAGTCAGAGCACTGTGTAGTCGAGCCCGACAATCACTCATCAGAGTCATTAAATCATCAAAGAAGAATTGTAGTAGCTGTCCCGACAATCACTCAATCATTAAAGAAGGAGTCACAGTACTATGTAGTAGTCGAGCTGTCCCGACAATCACTCAATCATTAAAGAAGGAGTCACAGTACTAGTGTAGTCGAGCTGTCCCGACAATCACTCAATCATTAAAGAAGGAGTCACAGTACTAGTGTAGTCGAGCTGTCCCGACAATCACTCAATCATTAAAGAAGGAGTCACAGTACTAGTGTAGTCGAGCTGTCCCGACAATCACTCAATCATTAAAGAAGGAGTCACAGTACTAGTGTAGTCGAGCTGTCCCGACAATCACTCAATCATTAAAGAAGGAGTCACAGTACTAGTGTAGTCGAGCTGTCCCGACAATCACTCAATCATTAAAGAAGGAGTCCAGTACTAGTGTAGTCGAGCTGTCCCGACAATCACTCAATCATTAAAGAAGGAGTCTTAGTACTAGTGTAGTCGAGCTGTCCCGACAATCACTCAATCATTAAAGAAGGAGTCTTAGTACTAGTGTAGTCGAGCTGTCCCGACAATCACTCAATCATTAAAGAAGAGTCACAGTACTAGTGTAGTCGAGCTGTCCCGACAATCACTCAATCATTAAAGAAGTCACAGTACTAGTGTAGTCGAGCTGTCCCGACAATCACTCAATCATTAAAGAAGGAGTCACAGTACTAGTGTAGTCGAGCTGTCCCGACAATCACTCAATCATTAAAGAAGGAGTCACAGTACTAGTGTAGTCGAGCTGTCCCGACAATCACTCAATCATTAAAGAAGGAGTCACAGTACTAGTGTAGTCGAGCTGTCCCGACAATCACTCAATCATTAAAGAAGGTGTCACAGTACTAGTGTAGTCGAGCTGTCCCGACAATCACTCAATCATTAAAGAAGGAGTCACAGTACTAGTGTAGTCGAGCTGTCCCGACAATCACTCAATCATTAAAGAAGGAGTCACAGTACTAGTGTAGTCGAGCTGTCCCGACAATCACTCAATCATTAAAGAAGGAGTCACAGTACTAGTGTAGTCGAGTGTCCCGACAATCACTCAATCATTAAAGAAGGAGTCACAGTACTAGTGTAGTCGAGCTGTCCCGACAATCACTCAATCATTAAAGAAGGAGTCACAGTACTAGTGTAGTCGAGCTGTCCCGACAATCACTCAATCATTAAAGAAGGAGTCACAGTACTAGTGTAGTCGAGCTGTCCCGACAATCACTCAATCATTAAAGAAGGTCACAGTCACAGTACTAGTGTAGTCGAGCTGTCCCGACAATCACTCAATCATTAAAGAAGGAGTCACAGTACTAGTGTAGTCGAGCTGTCCCGACAATCACTCAATCATTAAAGAAGGAGTCACAGTACTAGTGTAGTCGAGCTGTCCCGACAATCACTCAATCATTAAAGAAGGAGTCACAGTAATAGTGTAGTCGAGCTGTCCCGACAATCACTCAATCATTAAAGAAGGAGTCACAGTACTAGTGTAGTCGAGCTGTCCCGACAATCACTCAATCATTAAAGAAGGAGTCACAGTACTAGTGTAGTCGAGCTGTCCCGACAATCACTCAATCATTAAAGAAGGTGTCACAGTACTAGTGTAGTCGAGCTGTCCCGACAATCACTCAATCATTAAAGAAGGTGTCACAGTACTAGTGTAGTCGAGCTGTCCCGACAATCACTCAATCATTAAAGAAGGAGTCACAGTACTAGTGTAGTCGAGCTGTCCCGACAATCACTCAATCATTAAAGAAGGAGTCACAGTACTAGTGTAGTCGAGCTGTCCCGACAATCACTCACTCATTAAAGAAGGAGTCACAGTACTAGTGTAGTCGAGCTGTCCCGACAATCACTCAATCATTAAAGAAGGAGTCACAGTAATAGTGTAGTCGAGCTGTCCCGACATACATTGTATCACCTCAAGTCCCCATTTTCTCCGCGGTCCATCAATAGACATGGCATGTCCTTACAGTGACCGTGGCTATTAAATAGGACGTTAAACTAACCAAATCAAACCAAACTTTAAAGAAGGAATGCTCATGTAAAGAAGGTTAAAATAATATGAATAGTATCACGATTATCTGCATTGGTTTATTTATATTGATGTATTTTCAGAATCCAGGATATTTTACTACCAAGAGTGGGATAGAAACAGAATATTTGGAGCGTGATTTGAAGACAACATGGCGGGTATGAAACAATCGTTTACGGATACTCACAAATATCTCAAAGAACCTATAATGGTTCATTGATTTAACATTAAAACGCAACGTCCATGTCATCGTATGATGTCACGATACCGTCGGAATTATAGAGGTATGAAAACAATCGGCCAATCAGAAACTCAGACTAAGTATATGAAACCAAAGAAAAAAATAACTGTTATGGCAGCCTTCCAATTCGCAGCACACCGCATACATGGGGTCCGTCCTTACATGACCATATCTGTTAATAGGACATTAATTAATTAAACAAACAAACAAACACATTTTATGTTTGTACAAAATACAAAGTGAATCCCAATATGTTCACGTCATCAGATGAACTAGGCCTTGGAACATTAATTCTTAATTTATTTTTACAGGCCATGGAGGAGTTGGTCTTTTCAGGGAAGGCGAGATCGATAGGCCTGTCGAATTTTAATTCCCAACAAATCGACTATATCTGCGAAGGGGCTAGAATTAAACCAGTAATAAATCAGGTAACATTAAGATTTGTGCTTAGACCAATGTTTTGTACTTTACAAATGTATTTCTTTAAGTTTTATCTGTGGTTTTGTTTCTTTAAATTACAACGCGAATAATAGATCAGTTTTTCAATTCCGAAAGCAACAGAAATAGTAAGCGCATATCATCTGCCCGACAGTATCAATCCTTTTGGTGATTTTGAAGGTCGAGGTCAATGTCCGTTTTCCACAACACCAGCTTCAAAAGTTCTGTGAAGAAAGGGGTATTCTTCTCACGGCATATGCGCCAATGGGATCACCCGGTCATCCGAAACTGATACAACAGTAATGTATTTCAACACAAAATGTAATGTTATTCAACACAGAATGTAATGTAACTCAACACAAATATAGCGTATTTCAATTAAAAATGTAATGTATCTCAACACAAAATGTAATGTCTATATAGGCGAATTATCCTTCAGATAACTTGTTGGTTTTTTATTTAATATTTTATTCTATTATTGTATATACAATTGGATTGGGCACACGTTTTCTAATTGATGTGATGTTATCTACCTAAATGTTTAATAAATTGTTTATGTGGGAGAGCGGGTAGGATAGATGATGTACACAAATGTATATTCATTAAAAAGAAGGATGCTATATTAGATCATGTTGTCGAACTTGAGAAACAAATAGAGCATATGCAGTTATATCCTTGTCTTCACCTATCACTGTATTGCACTTGTAAGATGTACATTGTTATATGATCTTTCCGATTTGATGACATTAAAGCTTTCTTAAAGATAAGTATAAATTTGCTATGTCAAGCCTTATAAAATACATTGCAGTTTATTACGCACGTTAATGGTATACTCTTTCTTAGAAACACTGACGGCAAATTACCATTGCTTAAAGATCCTGCCATCACCAAATTAGCAGAAAGACATGGAAAGAATCCAGGTCAGGTAGGTATCTATTTGAGTTAAATTTTCATATCCTCTTTTTAAATCTAAATTATAAATACTAGTTTTGAGCAAACATCTTCGTATCGTTCGAATAAGAGTTATACCCCTTATCACTGAAGACCTCCTAAATGTACATTAGTTTGTCTTCTTATCTTCATTCTTTTTTCTGTTTTGTTTTAAACCCAGGTCCTTTTTAAATGTCTTAATCAGATAACTGATCAATTATTTTTTATATCAAGTCTTTTGAATGACGATGTCTTTAATGTATTTTGTCACAGATTTTGCTAAAAAGCCTTGTAGACAGAAACATAGTTGTGATTCCGATGTCTACAAACCCTGAACGACTTGTGGCCAATCTACAGGTAACCAGGCTTTTTCAAACGTTGGTAAAATGTCTTATTACTTGAATAAGTATTCAAATGTCGATTACGGAAAATTTAATTGTGAATCTTCATTTATGGGAATAATGTAATCACGAATGTTAAAAAGTATCAAAACGTAGCAAGATTTTAAATGGGATTATTCTTTATTCAAATCAAATATCACTTTAATAAATCTTTTATTCAAAATATATACAGGTATACGATTTCACCTTAAGCGACGAAGACTTTAAAATCATATCTGGTATGGAAGATGGTATTCGACAATTCGCACGTCCAGCGTATGTCATTTTTAACAATTACAATCAACAAGAAGTAACTAAAATCCCATCCTTGCCTTAATTTTAACGAAGTGTTCATATCAATATCCGCCATATTCACAGGAAAAAACCACTCGATTAATTTCGTTTTTTCAATGAATGATAAAGATCATATATATGATATGATCTATATTTCAGCAATTGTAATCTGGTAATATGTTTATGTAAATTTACATTATTTGTAAATTTGGTAATATATTCACATGTATGTAAATTCAAATTATTTGTGAATTTGGTAATTTATTTACATGTATGTAAATTTACATTATTTGTAAATTTGGTAAAATATTTACATGTATGTAAATTTACATTATTTGTAAATTTGGTAATATATTTACATGTATGTAAATTCAAATTATTTGTGAATTTGGTAATATATTTACATGTATGTAAATATACATTATTTGTAAATTTGGTAATATATTTAGATGTATGTCAATTTACATCATTTGTTGTGATATTGCAGACGTGAAGACCACCCAGACTATCCTTTTCGGATACCTTTCTGATACAATGAAGACATCAAGACACACTTAAACGCGAAATGTGACGGTGGATTGTCTCGTGGAATCTAGACATCTACCAATTGATTCGATTGTTGTATAGAAGCTTACTAATATAACACGAACAAACATCATTTATCACTCATCGTAAACAAAATAACTAGTCATTCAACTATACTGTTCAATTCTGTTTTCGTTTTCATTCAATAAGGAACAATTGCATTAGATTTCTATAACTTTATCATCTCATACCGTAAAATTGTGATGTCAACATATGTAAGGTTTATCTGATTGGCTGATAGAACATCGTACCAATTAAAATTCCTGAAAAATTTACAGCCATTAGATGGGAACTATAAGGATAACTATGAACCTTTGTTTCATGTCATGAAACTATAATGTAAATCCAATGGTGCTCTAATGTGGAACCTTCGGCAATTTTCTATCATAATTAACATCACGGACTTCATCTTTAGGACAGAAAGCTGCATGGTTATTCTTTATGGGAATACTGAACTGTTTATCCTCTGTATACTTCCTAAACTTTATAAAAAGATGATGATAATGATGATGACGATTAAGAACAACAAATATATATCTGACAAGAACAAAATTTATTATCAAAATTATACTTCATGTTTTCAATACAGCAGTCACTGACGTGATGTTCCATCATTTGGAATATGAGCTGAAAATAGATAAAATAAATCTAAAGATTAAATCCATAAAGTATTTCGTATATTCGATATTCTAATTATGGGTATTTATGCAGTAGTTATGATGATGATAAGAATTGTAAATAAAATATCTTTCAATGAATAAACACTTTCTTACGTTATTTGGTATTTTGACTTCTGTTTTTAATGGTGCATCATTCCTTACATATGTGGTAAAATTATATATTATCCAATTTCGTAAGAACAATAATATATATTTAAGAGCAGAGTTTAGTCACCTCGGTACACACGATGTTCTCCCGTCGCCTTGGTAACCAGGCATACAAACACAGCTTGGTACCCCATCTTTAAGACCACACATTCCGTACGTGTGACACTCAATGTTGATCTCTGTCCGTCTAAACTGGGCTAGTCCATTGATACGTTTACAGGTCATCTTCTCACTGCAATCGTCGGTCACATATGTACCTCCAATCTGATGAGAAACAATATATTAGTTATTACAAACAAGATTGATCCTATCTATATACATGTACTATGTATCTATTCTATCTATGTACTGTAAAAGTCCTATTTTAACTTTTGAAGGACTAAAAAGGTGTTAGTATAAGACCATTAATTTTAGTTTTATATACCAATATACATGATTAGTTAAATATAATCAAAACACCATCAGAGGGCATTTTAAAAAAGCATAAAAACACCTCCTTACCCTCGTTGAAAATAGCTTTTCCGGAAGTAGTATTTGCATGGTTTTGAGTTTTGGGATCAATAATGTTATCTAAGTTAAGGTTATAAAGTACGAATAGTGACCTTGCCGCACTTACATTTATGATAATTCACAATACACACACACACATATATATATACAGTAGTTTTTATTTGCGGGGATTTCGTTTCGCTGTATTTGCGGTCAAGTTAGCTTTCGCGAACTTAATATATCCGCAAATAGTAGATAAAGAATGACCAGTAAGAAAACATATCAGAGGAACTTGTGAAAAGTAGAAATTGACAAATGAGCGAAAATTATTCCTCGCGAATAAGTATCAAAGAGGAGACCGCGAAATCACACAACCATAGTAATAAGTATATCGTAAGGATGTATTTACATACATTTCTTAAAAATATACACAAAATTACAGCAAATAATCTCGTTATCGAATTAATAATTTTATTTTTGTAAACGTACTGGGATATACGTATCCGTAGGACAAAAGCAGCCACACATTTCCGGCTTGACACATCTGTCCCCGTCCAGTATATAACCGGGCAGACATTCACACCCGTCCGACGTGGGCAGGTCACACGTCTGGTTAGGGTGGGTACATGTAGGGGGACAGCCACTGACCGCGTCCGAGTACTGCATGTTCTCTTTACACTCCAGAGCTACGAACAAAAGAAATACGACTTACTATGTAGCATTTAGGGAGTTTTATACTTCATACTCCTTGGGTAACGATACACTTTTCAGATAAAAATGATATGTGAAACACTTTAGATGGTATACTTTATTTCATACATAATTTAACTTTTATAAGGAAAATACTGTCCATTTCACTTCGAAAATCAAGAATCATTTTGATCTGCGTCTGGTTCACTTTGCTGATCTTATGCAATTCAATAGAATGTAATGAATAGATGTTCTACTAAGATTAACCAAATCAAATCACTCACGACAAAAAGTGCTTGTTCTGTAATTAACAATAAAGCCTCTCTGGCTACATTCCTGGGCGAACTCCGCCATGTATGTTCTGATAATGAGATCGATCTTGATATGTAATTCCAGGTATCCACACACGTCCCTGATACAGGCCTGGTACACACGCCGGGCTAGGTATGGGTAAAACACCATACATTGATAAAATGGACTCTCCTTCATCGTTATATCAAACAAACCACACATGTCCGGTTTAGAAGCTGCTTTCTTTCTTTCCGCACTACAGGGATTATCAGGAGCCAATATGGTGCAATTCCTACAGAAAAAAAAAAGATCAGAAGAGTTTGAAGTAAAATTTAAAGACAGGTTGTACGTGATTTTAAGAATGCAGTTAACAGATATATGTCAGTAAAAAAAAGGAAGGATTTTATTGGCTTTCATTTTATTTTGAGCGCGTTTTAAGAAAGCCAATGTAGTAACCGCTCTTTCAATAAGTGCTGACAATTTTAATTTGTATTTATATTAAGCATTATTTATTTATTTATTATCATTTCTTATATATCATTTATTTAGCAAAAACTTTACTTTTGCATAAGATTTTCTCCGGGTCGAGTTTTCTCCTTGACGACATAACTATTGGTTATAAGCGAATCCCTTTTCCATGCTGGGTACTCGGCCACGTTTCTACCGTCCGCCGTGGTGAAGTCGTCATGTTCCACGCCATTACAGTTTCCACAGACACCGGCCAGTTGTCCGTGGTACTTGGACGGGACTCTAACTACCACAGACCCCTGTCCATCCCACCATATCACCAGACCACACTCGGACCAAACAACCAGCCACTGACCGGACATGTATACTCTAACATTACCGCCAGCCAGAAAATTAGGGTTGTAATGAAAGTAACCGTCTACCTGTCATGTATGGGTAAAAAAGTAAACTCCACTCATGAAGATCAATGCTTGTATTCTCCGCTATATTAAACGATATCTTATACAAAGAGGATTTTATGTAAGTCAAGACAGACAACTGTATCTAGTCAAAATACTTTAGCTACATGGATATAATATATCAATATCATAATTTTTCAAATTGCTAAAATCATTGAAAAAAGTACTGTTTTATGTTATCACTAAAATCCCTCAAAATTCAAATTATAACTTCTATCACTTCTGTCACTTTTACATGTAATTTTTTTTATATCTTAGGGACATCAACAGAAAAATGTACCTCCCGGTGACACCTTAGGGGGATTGAATGGATTCTTTAGATACATGCACACCAGACACTTACATATAGTTTATAATCTTGTCCAAGTTTTATCTTCGTGTCGTAAATGTCGATTTCAACAGATTTCACCCAAGAGGACGTATTCAACCCTTTATGGCTGTTGTTTATTTTCACACTGAATGTGCATACGTCAGATTCTACAGTGGACTTCGTCAAAAGGTATCGGCAAGCTCCGGTCACATCTATGGCCTGGCCGTCATGTGTTCGCACGTGCGGGTCACCAGAGGCCGTACACACACACCTTCCTGGTACAAAGATTTACATTTAAGTCTGCCTTATAATGTTTTCAATACAAAAATTTATTTCTATGATATATTTTAATACCATTTTTAAATACATATTTTTATCATATATGTTTATGATATGATAATATATTTTCAATATTGTAATTATTGTTTTCACTGGATAATATTAAACAGTCTTCATCCGTAGGTAAAACTGTTTAATACAAATATTCGTTATGAATAAATTTTCGTTGATTTCGTTGTTGCTAGGGAACCCCAAACATAAAATCAATGAACTTTATAATTGATCACGTGATCTGCCTGTTATCCAGTGATTTCCCTTGTGTGATATCTTTGCATATGCCACTGGTGTAATATTACCTGGGGCGATTTTCATTGGCTGGAAACTTATTGTAACATTAAGACATAAACAATAATAAATAACGTCAGGAAAAATGACGTGACGTCATGATTTCGAGGACGGTGACGTCATGATTTCGAGGACGGCAGGACAAAATAGCAGTCTCCTGGATTTTCGGAATACATTTGGACGTGAGATTCTTTGAAATGTAGGTTTTCCTAGTCATGTGACAGAAAGTATCATAAATTTGCGTTTATGTGATGCTTACAAACTGCAATGACAATAAAAACTTCCCTTTCCCATAATTAGAAGTTTTCCATAAACAAAATTAGTATATATTGATTGCAATAAATATATATTACGTATATATGTTTATGATATTACAAGAATTTACGCGGTAAATGCAGACCTTACATAACGTCAAAGGACTAAGGAAAATCCGGAATTTATTATTTACTAATTAAATTGATTATTTCAAATATTGACTACTTCCCTAATCAAAGTTATGAGATGTTTGTGCATCGTTGCATTTGATTTTGCTATGGTAGCCATCCAAAACATGCATTCAATGCTAATATTGTCAATATTGGCTCTTATTTGCTAGGTTTATCTACTAGAAATCACAGAACGCATCATTAAACAAACTTTGTATTCTTTCTAAAGAAGTGCATGTATCCGAAGTTTCTACATATTCGTTGCACGCATTATGTTTGTTGCTTTCTATTGTGTCTTTCAGGATATAACTGTCATAAAAATACTCCCAAAACTACTAATTAACAAAAAATGACAAGTTCGGTTGATTTATGCATGTTTAGAACGGAAGATTGATAAATTAATTGGAATTGAATCAGCGATGAGTTAAATAATTTAAATACAGCTAATTTAAAGATGCTCCACCGCTGACAAAGGGTATTTTTCACTATCAAAAACAGGAGCAAACTGTTTAGTATTTTTCTTCAGTTACAAAAGATACTTACTTTACACCATTACCACATTTGAAAAGTTTAATCTTCTAATTTTACTTCAAGTTAAAAATATGAAAAATAATTAATTGCATCCCGAAAAAATTCCGTGGCACTATATCTTATATGGAATGAAGTAATGATTGCGCATGCACAAAATGCGAAATGAATTATTTTATGTTATTTTTTGTGTTAATTAAGCATACATGTATATATACACGATTAAACACCAATTATTGTTCAAATAATGAATATTATTTATGCTCTGTCGGCAGTAAAGTATCTTTAAATATAGATACTTAATTTTTTAGTTATTTTTTATGAATTTCATGGACCAGAACGGGCTGTAACCATACATAGTAGTCATTTATAATCAACTGTAATATAATAGATTAATTACTTTTACATTCCACTTCGCCGTCACCAAAGTAGCCTCCCTTACAAACACACCGACCCTCATCACAGATGGCGTTATCTGCACATTTCTTCCCTCGGCAATATCCTTTAGCTGTGGAGCAAATAGAAAAAAAATCACAATGTAAATTATCGGAAATATTACAATAATTCGAATCGGTATATCACGTAAAACTGACGAAGCAAGTTAAAGTTACAAATTTTCATCGAAAGTAAGGTTTAAGTGTCTTTTTAGTACATACGATCACAGAAGTTGTATCCGTCACCATAGTAACCATGTCTACATCTACACCGGAAGTTCTCACATGTACCAAACTCTGCACACTTCCGGCCACCACATAGACCAAGAGCTGCAAATGGTGGAGAAACTGAAGTTTGAGCATGTGTTTTAAAGACACTGAAATCAGAGATGGCGAAAAAGTGAAAGTCCTCAATATTAATAAATACATTTAAAGTTTCGTATGGGAATGATATGAATATTTATTTTTCAAATGGCTGTGATATGTATCGTATACCTACGTTCACATTTGAGGTATCCGTTACCATGAAAACCTTGGTGACAGGTACAAGTTTCGTTGGAGCAAAATGCATTTTCCACACATAAGCGACCATTGCAGAAAGCTGCAAAATAATAGCAAAAAAATGTTATCAAATATTTAAATCATTATAGGACTGCTGATAAGAAATAACCATTAGTCCAAATTGTTTAACAAGACATATTTTCACTTTTGTTAATAGATGTTTAATATACTTACGATCACATTTCTTGTATCCATTTCCAAAGTAGCCCTTTTCGCACATGCACATATAGTTGGTGCAGTGAGCGTTTAGAGCACATGGAGAGCCATTACAAATACCTTCAGCTGTAAAAAAAACCAACATACAATACTTTACAATACTTTACACACTTAACCAACTTAATTAATATTAAAGTTATGTAATGCACTTATCAAACTCATGAGAGTAATGGTTTTCCTTGAGAATATTAAATATCTGTAAATACATCGAAAACGCTACAAAGTGATCAGATGTAAGCCATTTTAGGATAAAACATTTTACAAGAATCTCTAATGAATATATATTATCAGTATCCCTATCCGAAATGACGTACGTTCACACTTATAAAATCCGTTGCCATGGTAGCCTTCCTCACACAAACACGAATCCTGCTGACATTCTGCATGATCTACACATTTTCTTCCGCCGCAAAGTTCTTAAAATAATAATTTAAAAAATAGCATCATCATCACTATTGTACAATGTAAAACAATTATTAGATGTTTTTCATCTCTGGCGATAGATGTGATTATAGCTAAAAGAGTAGGAATAGCTTTTCGATTGGAATCGAAATTAGTAACCTCTATTGTTATTCAACCTCTGTATTTACAATCATAGTTTATATATCCTTCAATGTATATATCTCCTCTGTGCAACACCGTTTATAAAACAGGTTCACCATTTACATTAGATTCATTAAGGATGTATTCTTCTGTGGTTTCAGTCCCGTTGAAGTCTCGTTTCGACATAGATCAAAAACGTTATGAGATTTTCAAATACGATTTATCAATATCTGTAGCATGTGGTCTGTAGCAAATTTTGTCAAAAAATTACATTTCTATTCTTAGTAGATTATTTACACAGCGATTTTAAGAAATGGCCCATTTGGCGGCCATTTTGAAATAGTGTATTTTTTGCTTGCTTTGAGCAGAGCCACAGTTTTCCCATTTTTTACTTAAATTGTTTTTACTTAAATCATCACCGCGTCGGCATTTTCAGCTGTATCGAGTTAATTTTTGCTGTAAATCTTCACCGGGTTCATGTTAATTAAAATATTGAACATTTATGTGTGAAATTTTACACTTTTGTCACTTTATTTCTGCATTTAATGGTAATTTGAGCACTTTTATTTTTTAGACAAAAATATTGAAAAATAACAAATATTTAAATGGGGCAAAAAAGTAAGCACACGGACCCCCCATTTTTCTGCCTGATTTAGAAAGAACAACCCTTTCCCTATTGATATGCAAACTATTGACAAAAGTTTAATACCAGAACTTTTTCTATAAAGGGTTAAATTTGACAAAAATGGCTGAAAATGGTGCATTTTGGAGCTCAAAATTAAGGGGTAGGGGTAGCATATGTTGTTATTTTGAGAAAAAATATGACTCTTATTAATCATAACTGGTATATTTTTAATGAAGACTACTTGAAAATAAATTCTACAAACATCCATACATATCAAACACCTCATTAGGGAATTATGGCTTTAAATTCTAGTGTATGTGGTCAAAACGGCTAAATTCCAATAAAATCCACTATTTTGTCATTTTGGTATCTTTGAGTGACAATAGCTCAAAAACGAGCACACGGACATATGTTTTTTCTTCCATTTTCTTTCATGGTATGAACTCCTATTTCCAAAAATCTATATGAGAAAAAAAGTTTAATACAAGAAAATTTTGACTTCTCAGAGGAGTACATCCTTAAGTAACCCTTAACAATAATACCTCTCCATCGTTAACAACCAAAAAGCAAGTTTAGCATTTAAAAGAAAAATATATTAATATGCAGAACTCTGCATTTCATCTTCTATTTACGAGCCCTTTATGATAATTCCCTTCCACACTACCTTCACACTTGGTTACTCCGTCACCTATGTAGCCTTGTTTACAGCGACACACGAAATTAGAACACTCGGCGTCGGCTGCACATTGTCTTCCTCCACAGTACTCTACAGCTGATAGAAAAACAACATATTAATACATCGAAAAACAAAACGCTTTATAATGTAGCAGGTCCCATGGTATCATGGAGTCTGTCATCGAATATTTTAACATTAAGAATCAATTTCTAGAAATGCCGGGCGACTTGCTACATAAAGCAAATAAATAAATCACAATTAATGATGAATAGTTGAAGCATAAATAAGATAAAACAGCTGATCATTTTTGAACTTACATTCACATTTCTGATAACCGTTTCCATGGTAACCTTCCTTACACACGCAACTTCCTTGGGAACAATAAGCAAATTCACAACATTTTCTGCCATTGCAAAGAGCTGCAAAGTAAATAAATGACACAATACTTGAACTGCTTTAATACACTGGGATGTTGTTGTTGTTGTTGTTTTGTTTTTGTTTTTTTTGTTTTTTTTTTGTTTCTTGTTTTTTTTTCTTAACTTAATTTGTGTTTTTATAACTGCATATTAAATATCTGACAATCAAAACGGAAATTGCCACTATTTCAAATATTGAACAAAATTAAGATGTTTTGATTTGCATTAAGAATAACAGGAAACGGTTATTCTTTTAGCTTGAATGAATTAAGGCGACATATATCTTTAATTGAATACTAAAGTAATTTCGTACGTTCGCAGAAAATGCGTCCATTTCCAATGTAGCCCTCTTTACATACACACTGGAAGTTAATACACTCCGTATTAGCCACACACTTCTGATCCCCGCATACTCCATCAACTGAAAATCAACATCCGATCGAGACGAATTAACTTATGTTCTAAATTCACATGTTCAAACGAACATAAATTATGCATTAACTTAAACTCAAAACTGGTGTATGTATCTAGAAAACACTCTTCTGCAGCAGTAGCGCTTCGTAGAAAAAATATCAACAATCTTCGAAATAGATTCAATTTGTTATTTTCTTAATTACTAAATGTCGTACAAATTAACATTATTGTAAATTTGCCGATAGTTATCCACAACCCACCTTCACAACGGATATATCCGTTACCATGGTATCCAACATTACATGTACATTTACCGTCGTGACATGTGGCATTGTCTGTACATAGCTGCCCTTCGCACATTTCTGTAAATAAAAGATAAATGGAGATATATGACGAAGTTGCATGTTTTATAAACAGCGAAATGAACCATTAATAATCCATTCTTCTTTCAGAAATTTACTACGAATTGTAAAATTGCAAAATGATGGCCTAGTAATTTATGTTACAATATATGTATATATGCGTAACGTTTTTTTACTGACGAAGGTAAATATGTAGAACAACAATTATAATTTCATAAGTAGACGTGTCAACGTATACGCAACGAAACAGTATTTTCGAGCACGCTTTATAGCACAATTACTGTATTTTTCCCTCACCATCACATTTGTTGTAGCCATCGCCTCGGTAACCATCCATACACACGCATTTAAAGTTCACACAATGCGCGAATGTGGCACAGGTCTTTCCGTCGCAGAAACCATCGACTGAAGATTTAGACATTAAAATGAACATATTAATAAACAATCAAATCTCCAGATTACAGAAATCTTTCAGTTCTTAATCGAAGTCAACGTTACCTTCACATCTCGTGTTTCCGTCACCATGGTAACCGTTGGCACATACACATTTGTTGTCGACACAGGAAGCGAAATCTACACACTTCACTGTTCCACAAAGTGCTTAAATAAAAGAAAATGTATTCTATTTATACAATTAACTACACAGAATTTTAACAAAGGAAAAGATATTTCATTGATTATCATTAAATTAAATGCATAATTGTATTTAATCATCTTACCTCTAATGTGAACATACATTCATGTAGATATTCATGTTAACTTTATGATACCTTTACATTGTTTGAAGCCATCTCCAATATACCCTTGTCGACACTGACACTGAAAATTCACACATTCTGCGTTCAGACTGCATTCTTTGCCACCACAAAGAGATATTGCTAAAACAAAAATATGCAAAACAATTGGATTCCAGTAAGAAATATCAAGTTACAGGTATATCCATACAAATCCATAAAAAACACGGCAAATACTAGCATGAGCGAAAAAGTCTTATTATTTGATGTTTTTGTTTAACATTTATAGCTATCAAATATTAATTACAAACATGTGAATGCTGTGAACCCCGTTGACATTCAATTGGCAAAGCGCGTATCTTTCAATGAATCAAGACACATCAGAAAAAATATAAGAAAGTGTTATTTAGATAAAGGCGGAATGAGGTACTACTTACGTTCACACATCACATATCCATTTCCATGATACCCCTCCACACAGCTACACTGATTGTCAACACACACAGCGTTAGCAGAGCACAGTCGGCCATTACACAATTCTGTAGTAAATCGTGGATCAGGTGTGTTCAATATATTGAAAACGAATTAATTTCTTCCTTTGAAAAGTGTATATTTCATATAATGACTTTTATATTCTACTTTTAATTTCCTGCAATTGTCATTGTTGTTTTATTAAAGCCGCATAATCCGTATCTTTCAGAGTCCGTAAAACAAACAATGACAAAATATGGTGTAATAGCCCTAAGAAGTTATGAACTTTCCCCAAATTACAAGTCTAGAAAGTTAAGAGGTCCAAAGATATAAATATGCAAAATTTTATTTTAGACTTATGAGCGGTCCGACAGAAAGTCAAAAGTTACCGCCTCCAAAGCTTAGAAATGCTACTTTGCGCATGTCCGGAAATAAAAGTTGTTTACCGCAATGGAGCGAGCTTTGCAGTGAAAGCTCTTCGGCTTAGAATCAACTGCTGATTCGAAGTGAATAAGGAGATTATTTAAACTAAAAGATGTTGTGAATTGCTGAGAATATTATATGGAAACGAATTCGAGCTATGACAACAACTATGATTTGTGAATGATCTACCAAAAATCTACCAAAACCACATAAACTGACATCTCTTCGTCTCTATAAGGTGAGTGGGGCCCCGAAGGGGTAACAGTTATAGGGCTATTCTATAAGTGTTTGGTCGCTTTTTGGAATTGTACCATAGTAAAATAGAGATTAGAAATCTTTTTTTGTTTTTTGACGTACAGTCACTCAGTCCACATGAGTTTGACGTTCTGTCAATAATATATAGTATACATATATATATAAAAAAATACCCATATATACTATATAAAAACACCCAATATGCTATATAAAAACACCTGGTGTTTTTATATACATGTAATATATAGGGGTATTTTTTATATATGTATACTATATATTATTGACAGAACGTCAAACTCCTGTGCTTAGTCACGTACTCGTTATCTTATCTGCTGGTCTTAATTATATAAAATCCACACCAATACATCAAAAGTGGTGTATGTAAAGAATAATAATTGACTTTTTACAATATGTTATATATATTATATCCAATACATTTAGGCTACATAAATTCTGGCACTAGTACTATTAGTACCATTATTCTTCACATGAAAATGCCTAGACCTCTGTAATTTAAGAAATGACTCAGTAGACCTACACATGTAGTATCTAGTGAGGTTTGATTTTGATAAACTTGTGTTCAAAAGATGTGTAATTGTTATAAATTTGTGTTTGACAGAAAAAAATGGAACTTGTTTGTTTCACATGTAGGCTAACATGTACATTTGTATATGCAGTATTTATCTCTGTACATCAACTGACATTTACTCCATATTTTCTTTATATAATGTGTATGGGACCTTCAACCAGAAGACAGAAGTGCAAGATGTGATGGCAGCTCGCCCAAAAATAAAAGGGAAAAACAACTACATGTGTCTCTGAGATCAAAACTGACAGTAAAAAAATAAACTCTGTTTGTAATGTACCCATTATGAACCAGAAAGAAATGATTTTCAAGAAGGATGGACAGATTCAGACTTGTAGTACAAACCTAGCATAATCCTTTACTATTATCACCAGGATATCTTTAAATAATTTATTTCTTCTTCACACAAATGAAAAAAGGAATAATAATGATTATTGCATGTTTACATACCTAGTATGTATAACTTTTGAATAATTTATGATCAATAAACGAATTAAAATAATATATGCCATTTGTCTGAGTTGTTTAATTATATAGTGTTCATTTTAGAAATGTTCAAATACAGAAAAAAATAGCAAACAAGACTGGGGCTAGATCAAAGGTTATTTGGGTCAAAAGTCAGTGTCAAATCTCAAGATTTTGACTCTATAGATATACAGATATCCCTATATGCAAGAAAAAAATCTTGTTGTGTAATAGACATATTGCACATATATAAGAATATCCATATATCTGTAATGACAATAGCCTGTGGTGCCCGTTGTTAAATTGCATTATTCAGTATTGACTATTTTTAAGTTGCAAAGTTTTGATTGAATTAGAAAGGAATAGACTGACAATAACTTTAATTAGTCCAGGTCAATCAAAGTCTACAGGTAAAAGCTCTTAGTAACTCCACTTAGTGTTTGGAGCAATAGCACACTAAAGGAATGAGGATTGCTTGAATATATAAAAATAAACTAACAAAATAATCAAATAAAATTAGATTTTCCACCAGGTTAGACTATATACATACTAAAAATGAATTTTTACTGCAATTATTCTGATGGCAAGAGAATCACATGCTATGGTCAGCTTATTTACTACTGGATGCTATTTTGAAATCCATTCATTTTTTATTGACTTAATGCATAATATGTGTACATGTACATTGTATGTGCTATTTGTGTATGAATATGATTGTATAATAAGAAACACATAGGCCTTTCATCATATACATGTTTCAGATCCATTTGATTCAGAGGCAAATTCTGGACATCATATAATATGATAGCTATATGGTTCATTGGCAAGTTATATGTACATGTACATGTACATGTACATCACAAATTAAACCAAGAGAGCTGTCATCATTATCTACACAGAAAATATAAACATAATTGCATGTTAGACATTCAGAACTTTTAACACACACTAAACCACCTTATTTCAACCTCAACCCCATTCTTTTAATTTTTTTTTAATTTTCTGTAATCCTTGAAATCATATAACCAAATGTTTATAGTTTCACCAGAAATGTATCATCATGTTTTAACGAACATGGAGCTTTTCCAACATAAATATCAGAAATACACATACATGTATAAAGTTTTATACTCGTTTATGGCGGTACATGGTGATTTTTTATCACACATAGATATTTATACACGTATGACTTTGAACAAAAATGCATATAATGTCAAGTTTGCTCTCCGTGCTTATTTTACTTGATTTATTATTGTATTTCATTTGGACCTATATAATCAAAAGGTTATCCAAGGCAAGTTAAATACCGTCTAAGATATTTATTTAAAAAAGTATCACCAGAGATTTAAATGTAGATAACCATTTTTGTCTCAATCTAGTACGATGTATCTTGTCTATTTCATTATTTATCAATACCATTATTTATATATCTGGTACATTTTTAACAATTTATTATCTAGTCTAGTACGATGTATTGTATGGCAACACGTATTTTATACGAAGTTTAAATACCGTTCCAACAAAAATCCCTCCGGTGGCCCCCGGAAATTAGGCAAAGCATAGTCAACCGATCACCGTATTGTAAACACTCAAAATGAACGAATGGAAGAATGTGTACACAACGATAATGTATATATATTGTTCTGGGGGACTCTTTAACTTCATAACATAACAAAACATTCACATGTTCATGATAAGTAACAAGTTCTTCCGTAGAAGTTCCTGCTAACAGGAACGACACACTTTTGACTGGGCACGCCATTTCGTTTGGTCTGGAAAGTCACGTGATCGACTAAGCATTGAAAATGGCGCGGTATGCATATTCAAACACTCTGGATATCGAACTTTTAATCATTAATTTCTTTTGAACTCGGGACTTTTTTGGTGTGTAATTAGGGGAAAGTTGATAACTTTTTATAATATATGTACACTAATTTTCTTTTGTTGATTTACGGACCCTGAAAGATACGGATTATGCGGCTTTAAATGTATAGAAGCTTAATCTTGAACAATGAAAAAGACAAGTCAAGACACCACCGTATAATTACAGCGTTCAAGTAATACTAATAACTCAAAATAAATGACTCGTTGTTTACTTAAAAAATGCACCTTCAATTCACCTTTTTTAAAAGGTTTGATCAGTTGATTACTATTAAGGTAATTTTTCCGTACCTGTACATTTGGTATTGCCGTCACCTTGGTAACCTGGCCTGCACTTACACCGGAAGTTCTGGCATTCCGCATATTCCGCACATCGATCTCCATTACAGATTCCATTTGCTAGTTAACGTTGAGACAGTTCGAATTAACGAGTAGATAGGCAAGGATTACATAAGTTCAGGCTTTAAGTTAATTTTCTATGTATGGAAAATACATTGATAACATTGATTTCGCATCATGATTCACTAAAAACCTATCACATGAAACCATATAAGAGTTTTCTCAAACGAAATAATTTTTATGGCAATTTGTTTAAGACTCTAATATCTATTAAAAATATTTTCATTATTATATCCCACAACTTGCCGACTTACGTTCACATTTAATGTATCCGTCACCATGGTAACCTTCTATACATTTACATCCTGTTTTAGTACATTCAGACTGATCTACACATGGCATACCGTTACAGATTCCTAAAATCAAAAAAATTGGTAGAGATATATAATGAAACATGATATTCTACATATCTATCAGACAACACACCCTTACATAGTATATAGAATGATATATTCCGGATTGTACTGATTTTAACCTAATGCCACTTCGCAAGCATTGTTATTAATATTGCTTAAAACGAGTTTATCGTATCTGTAATATTGAATTTATAGCACACACAACAAATGTAACAATGTAACAGACATGTACTTATACAACAAATATTACAAGAAAGAGGATATAGTTAGCATTACGATACGAATAAAATATCACTTAAGAGAAATTACAGTACACAAATGTAAATCAAGACCACTTACGTAGACATTTGGTATAGCCATCTCCATAGTAATCAGCGTTACAGAGACAGTGGTAGTTCTTACATGAGGCATTATCTGTACATGTTTTACCTCCACAACTACCCGACTCTAATTAACGTATAACAATAAAATCATTAGAAAATTGTTTTGTCATCCACCTTAAAAATTGCAATTATTGTTTTTGTCATATTGAAACAAAATGGAATGAATGCAAATGATAAGAGAATATTAATGAATAAGTATTCACTTCCATGCATATATTTTGCCCTTACTTTAATACGTAATCACCTTCTACAACTTATAGAAACGTATGAGATTTTTTATAATGAGCAAAACTCCTAACACTGCAAGAAAATCTAGGTACTCCATACCCTGTTAAATATTTGACAGAGGAATCGAACCCTGGCTGTTCCGGAGAAGGGTTAATACATAACAACTGTCCCATCCGACAATTTAACTACAAATGTAGTTAATTCGTGGGATTTGATTCCTATTTCAAATTACGTAATTATTATTTTTACCCGAATAGGAGCTCTAAACATCGCGTCATATAGTTTAATTTAATATATGCCGGATATAACATGTCAAATGGTTGGTTTACTTGTAGACCTACCTTCACACTGTATATAGGGGTCGCCACTAAACCCGGCGTCACATTCACACTTCCCATTTATACAGGACGAGTGTTCTACACACGACCGTCCACCACAAAGTCCTGCATATAAAACGCTTAACAAAACATCAGATTCTCCATTTTTTCAGTACGTATATCGGATGAATTATTAAGAAAAAGCAGGTCAATCAATTGTCAGTCAATTATTCTATAAAAAGCAATATAGTAAAATGCGCTGATATAAAACAGGCTTTAATAATAGTGGAAAGGTGCTTATTTTGACGCAATCAAATTTTAGAAAACATATTTCTATACAGGATTACACAGAAATGAATTGGCGCATGCGTAATAATTGCTATACTTACGACATACACAAAGTGTCTGACGAGAATTTTTTTACATTTACAGTACAGTTGTGGTTTAGTTTCTATCGATGAAATCGGGACGAACGATTACATGGCTACTTACGTTCACATTTCCTATAGCCGTTCCCGTAAAATCCCTCTTTACATTTACATATGTAATTAACACATTCTGCAAACTCCGTGCAGATTTTCCGTCCACACAGATACGGTGCTGCATGAAGTAATATGAATTTAAAAGTAAATTTAAAAGCAATCTTTAGACTAATGATAAACTTAATATGTGAATTTAAATGACTTTCACAGCTTACATTGTCATATATTACGCCGTTTTAATACTTGCTATTGAATTTTAAAGACGATAAACACTATATTTCTTGTTTCCGTATATGATAGCATGTTACAAAATGTTATGATATTATATATATGTAAATCTTCTCTCTAGTGCATCATGCCTTGGTAGTATGACATAATTCTTCGCAATGAAATTTTGCCAAGGAAAATGTAAAAACACATCTGGGTTAAATGTATTAAGTTCTGCATTATCCATGCACTGCAAGAAAGATAATTTCTAAAGAACGCTAATGAAACTTTGTTTTGAGCAAATGGAATGAACAGTACATTATGTTATATTACGTGACATTAAAATAACTGTCTTACGTTCACACAAGATCAGTCCGTTTCCTTGGTAACCGAAACTGCACACACATTTGTCCTCCCGACACTCCGCATATTTCGCACACGTTTGCCCGCCACACAAAGCTGATAATGATAATCAAATGGGCCTATCGTTTTATCATTTCGTTAATCGCAGAACCTGCTCTAAATAAAGGAATGTATTGTGAAAAGTGTTGATGATAAATTTCTAAAAAATCTATTTTGTTATAATCATTTGTGGTAAAACTCAAATGAAAACAAATGAAGAAACTATCGTTTTATAGACTAAGGTGTGTTTCGGCCTAAACAATTCATTTCCTGCTATTGAAATATCCTTCATAACGATTTCTAACATTTTCTTGATGTGTTCTATAAACTATCTTTTAAAGGTCAACTACTTTTCCGGATAAAACATGTAGGTTTCCTAAAAAAACATTTATAACATCAGAAAATATATATCAATAGCCTAAGATGAGCTCACAACACCAAACATATGCAAGATTTACTCCGTAATTTACGATAACAGTGGAGAGTCACGTCTGGCGCATTGATAGTCAAATACCGTGCGGTATATAGGATGACGGCGGGAAACATAAGACGACCCGCGCTATGAAAATTAACATTTTATGTATTTTAACAAAATTGTTCAGAAGATGATGATACGTGTAGTATTAACGGTAAGTTAATAACTTTTGAGAATCTATAAATTTATCGATCTCGTTTTATTTTCCCATTTTAAAAATTAAAAGTCGTTTCGGAAATGTAGTTGGCCTTTTACGAAAGATGTCACTTACGTTGACATTGTTCGTAGGGATCCCCGATGTAACCTCGTTTACACTGACATCCGTAGTTGATACATTCAGCAAATGGGGCACACGTCCTTCCATCACACTCACTCGCAGCTGTAGGGATCAAATATGTTATTCCTATACCTATATATCTACACGTAAATATCAAGAAAATTTTTTGCAATTTTGAAATTAGAAATTGATTGGCACATTTTCTATGGTGTATCTGACCCCTTGCTGAAAATGGACACATCAGTCCAATATTTGAGTATAATGTACCTTAGGTATCGTTTAAAACCCTTTAAAGCCCGATTAATTTATTTATATTAATTTGAATGTTCTAAAATAACACTTCATAATATGTTCCTAGCTTGAAAGCATACATTGTCTACATCTGTGACAAGATCAGATTAATTCGTTCAATTTAGGAAACACGTCGTTTAAACTGAATCATTTTAAAAGGCAAAAGACATTCATAAAAATCTATGGAAAACTTGTAATACCTTAAATATGTGATTGTACTCACGTTCACATCTGATATAGGGGTTGCCTTGGTAACCGTTCTGACAGACACATTCGTTTGCCTCACAGTACGCATATTCGGCACATCTTCTATAGTCACATACAGCTAGACAATAGAAATTACATCACTACAGACACGTCTATAGTCATATACAGCTAGATAATAGAAAATACATTGCTACAGACACATCTATAGTCACATACAGCTAGACAATAGAAATTACATCACTACAGAAACGTCTATAGTCATATACAGCTAGATAATAGAAAATACATTGCTACAGACATATCTATAGTCATATACAGCTAGATAATAGAAAATACTTCACTACAGACACATCTATAGTCACATGCAGCTAGATAATAGAAAAAATACTTCACTACAGACACGTCTATAGTCACATACAGCTAGATAATAGAAAATACATTGCTACAGACACATCTATAGTCATATACAGCTAGATAATAGAAAATACTTCACTACAGACACATCTATAGTCACATGCAGCTAGATAATAGAAAATACTTCACTACAGACACGTCTATAGTCATATACAGCTAGATAATAGAAAATACATTGCTACAGACACATCTATAGTCACACACAGCTAGACAATAGAAATTACATCACTACAGAAACGTCTATACTCATATACAGTCTATACTCATATACAGCTAGATAATAGAAAATACATTACTACAGACACGTCTATAGTAACATACAGCTAGACAATAGAAAATACTTCACTACAGACACGTCTATAGTCATATACAGCTAGACAATAGAAAATCACATACAGCTAGATAATAGAAAATATAGTGCTACAGACACGTCTATAGTCATATACAGCTAGATAATAGAAAATACTTCACTACAGACACGTCTATAGTCACATACAGCTAGATAATAGAAAATACATTGCTACAGACACATCTATAGTCATATACAGCTAGATAATAGAAAATACATTGCTACAGACACATCTATAGTCATATACAGCTAGATAATAGAAAATACATTGCTATAGACTCGTCTATAGTCATATACAGCTAGATAATAGAAATAACATCACTACACGCATTGAAACACTCAGATAAAAGATATCACATTATAATAACATTAGTTCGTTTTTTACAAAAACTTTTCACAATTTACCAACGTGTGGGAGTTTCTTATTTGAGGTATTTCACGATAGTAGCAATTGCTGTTGCATGTTAATGAAGTTGTATCAAGATAAAATACATGAACATAACATACAATCTTATAACAAATGACAATAACAGCGTGTTTACGTACGTTCACACTTTTGGTAGCCATCACCGAGGTAGCCCTGGTCACAGACACACTGGTAGTTAAAACAATGGGCGTTCTGGACACAGTGCTTACCGCCACAATGTCCTAGGGCTTCAGAAATAAAAATGCAAATGTTAGATTCAGCGATTTCATTTAAAATGTAATACATCTACTTAGTTGTGTTCTACATTGAAAATTGATTTTATAAAAAAAATATTTAATAACTGTAAGCAAATTCATTTTGTGTAATCAAATTTTAGCTCAAAAGTCATCTTGGACAGATTAGAGCAATGATGAATTTGTGCAATCACAAAGGTGACTTTATAATGGTATATTGAAATTATAATTAGGAAATACATACGTTCACATTTGGTATAGCCGTTACCATGGTAACCCTCTACACAGACGCATGCGTCGTCCTGACAGATTGCGTGTTGCGCGCAAATCCTGTCACCACAAAGTTCTAAATAAAAACATAATTATAATATTGTTAAATATGCTCCAACGCCGACAGAGCATAAATGATATTTATCATTTGAACAATTATTGGTGTTTAATCGTTTATATATTTGTCTAATTAACACAGAAAATAATATAAAAATAAGTTGTTTTGCCCTTGGTGCATGCGCAATCAGTTCTTCATTCCATATAGGATATTGTGCCACGAGTTTTTTTTCGGGATGCAATTAATTATTTTCATACATTTAACTTGAAGTAACATTAGAAGCTCAAACTTTTCAATGGTGATAAAGATGTCAAGTAAGTAACTTCTGTAACGGAAGAAAAACAATCGTCTTCTTCTGTTTTAGAAACAATACCATTTGTCAACGGTGGTGCATCTTTAACATTCGGTATCTATATTTTTTTCTTATTTTTATATTAATATGAATTCTAAGACTTCATCGATATACCACTTTATCTTATATGTGCTCTATATAACTTCCTATTTACATGATGAAAGACTTACTTTTACATTCCAGGTAACCGTTACCAATGAAGCCTGTCTGACATTGACATGCGTAGTTGATACACACCGCACTAGCTACACATGTCTTCCCGCCACAAGTCTGAACAGCTGAACACAAACGTACACATTTACGATTTTAAACTACAATGATGTGTCATCAAACCTGACTTTACATATTTTTGAAGCAATCCATCAATAATTAGTCCGGAATGTATTATACATACGCAATATCATTTCTAAGTCTTAGATGTACGAAATGTAAGTCAGATTAAACGCAAATAGAATCGCAACAAGGATTAAGACATGTTTTTGTATCTGTACCTTATTTCTGAACGTCCAATTCCACAGATATGGAAACATGATAAAAAAACCTGTTTTATTATCTATAACTCACGTTCACAGCGTATGGTTGGTGTACCGTGAAATCCATCCCTACAGACACACTTGTTGTTGTTACATTCAGCATTATCTCCACATTTCTCACCCCCACAAAGAGCTTCAGTGGACAAGAGTAGAAACCCAAAAATATATTGATATTTCCATTCAAAAATAAATTGCTTAAGAAATTAGATAAAGGAACTACTATCAATAAAATTCATTTAAATATTTTGGTGGTTCTGATGGCTCTCTCTTATTCTTCCGTAATACATTGTAGCATACTAACACCATTTTCCGTCAAAAAAGCTGCAGTTTCATTTATGTTTCTTGACTTAATTTCACTTGACATTTTCCATATGCTTAGAGATCAAGGAAACAATTTTAAGTTAAGGAACTTTGATTTACTTTAGGAAAGTAGATGTTGTGGATTTTCTTTATGTGTGGGAATATTGATAACAATGTGTCCAGATTCTATATGTGAACGATATGTCAGATAATTTATAAAATAACATGAATTGACACCGACCTTCACACGAGCGATAGCCGTCGCCCACATATCCAGGAGAGCAAACACATCTCCCATACAGACAGGTGGAGTGTTCACAGCATTGTCGCCCATCACAGAAGTCCAGGGCTGGAAAACGGACAAAATAAGCAAGTATCTTATTAGTGGTAATAACATTAAAAAACAGAGGTGTCACTGCCTATCATTAGGACTTACAATTTTACACTCTGTTTTAGTATGGTCCCGTATAATACAAATTGCCCTGTTTATAAAGACCACTTGGCTATAAAGACCACTGTTCGCTTTTCTTGTGGGTGGTTTTTACATGTTACACATATTTGACTGTAATATTTTTCATAACTTTTTATTTATATTTAATGATTTACTTTTTTTTGTTTTGTTTTATTTTCTTAAATGTTATACAATTTGACTTTATTATTCAAGAAAAAATCTACAGTAAAATCCGCTTATAACGAACACGCTTACAACGAATTCGTGGTAAAAAATGTTCATTCCCCATCAAGTTTCCTATAATATATCTGTAATATATATATATAACGAACTATGCTTATAATGAATTGATTTTGTTGGTCTCCAGGGGTTCGTTTTAACCCTGTTTTACTGTATGTATTACCGGCAATGGGATGTTAAATTTGCGATGTTATTTATTCTAACTATTGGATATAAAGGTAGAGATAAAAACTTCTTAATATAACAAAATGTTTGTTCCCATTAGGTTTCACCACGGTTCCACGCCATGATTGTCTTACTTACGATAACATTGTAGATAACCGTTGCCATGGTAACCTTGTGTACATCTACATTTCCCACCAACACATGCTGCGTACTTTGCACATCTTCTGTTACTACACAATTCTACAAAAATGAATCTTTATACATCATACCAAGAATTATTATATACATTTTATTCACACCTCAAAATAAATACTGATTTAAAATATAACGAGTTTAATCAGGAAGTAGTTTATGTTCTTAATGCCGTATAGCTGGTAATTTACCTAGGTAAAAATGTTCCGGATTATAACTAAAAAAAATGATAAAAAATCAACGGTTTTCTCACGATATGACATTACAGTGTATATACATGTATGACTAAATAATTTCGTCGTCACAACAAAGTCGTTCAAAATAGCGAAAATATCGTCATCGTGAACATATCCGGCTATACGGTGTACTAGGAATTGGTGAAGACTTGAGACAGAATACCTTCACAATGGCTATACCCGTCACCAACAAAACCGTCGCGGCACACACATTGATAGTTCACACATTTAGCATCAGGGCAGCACAAATTCCCGTCACACAATGACGTCGCTATATGAATAAAACATAAACCAAAATGTTAAAATTTCAAATATATTTACATTCTGTGTGTTTCGTCACTATATGAATCAACCAACTGACGGACACAGACATTTGTCTATGAAAACACTATGAATGCACTATGAATACAACGATTCCCAGCATCGCTCAGCTGATTTAAAACATCACGCCAGTTTCATATCAATAAAAAAATAGTCCCCCACAATATTAAATGTTTAATATTTAATGTGTTGTTTCTTGATATAGATTCAACTAAGGTTTACTGTAATAAGCCAATCAAATCTTATTTAAACAATATCTTGTTTATCGTTTGTCGTTTGCAGGAAAAAAAAACGCCCGGAAGGCGGAAGCTTGAAAACGCGATGTTGTGGAACGACTTTATCATCCAGTTGTTCTATTAATCTCGTTTCTCGTCGTAAATGTCATAATTTTAAATAAAATATAACAACCTTTCAATAATTTTTATTTTCATAAATTATTCTAATGTAAATATATGAATTGAATGTATTTTTCTAATTTTCATAGCACGCTCCATGGGATATGTAGGTAGTTTCTGCTTGTCATAGGCGCTTTAAAAATTCCATATATCAATTCAAGGGATGGGTGAACGTAGTCTTTGAAACAATTGAATAATACATAAATAAACAAATACCTAAAATAATTTAAAAAAACGCAATTATGCACCTTCACATTTCAGATATCCGTTTCCATGGTAGCCTTCGGTACAGATGCACTCATCTTTGTAGCAATACGAGTTCTGTACGCATCGCCTCCCTTTGCACAGAGCTACAAAGATAAAATGAATATGGCTGGCATATTTCATGATTTTTATTCTATCTCATAAAACTAGACATGAAAAGGACAGAATAGTTATCGTTTTTCGTGCAATTCATCGCAGTATACTTGTAACCTTCTAACTTTCAGTGCAAGCTTGGATTTAGATAACGTTGAAACGAAATGCAGATAAATCTAAATATATATTTGTCTGACTTTATGAAAGATATATTACGTGAACATTTCATATATGGGTCGCCATAAAATCCCCGGGTACACGTGCACTGGTAATTCACACAAACTGCATTATCTCCACAGCTTCGTCCGTCACATACGTTCACAGCTGAAATGGATAAATGACAAGTTAGAAAACCTCACATCTAGTCCTTCTTTTCTTTGTGTTGATATCATCATAATTTAGAGTATTATAATGAAACTAAAATTTAGTTCATTTACTGTCTAAAAAGTGAATCAAGCTCAAGTTGTTTATTTAGGGCTACATTGGCAAAAATAATTAGGGTCGGCAGATCGGGAGGACTATTTTTTATTGTCTTTCACTCTTAAATAATGGCCGGAACTGGAGTCTTAGATCGAAATTCCGACTTTTAATTGTCTTTTACGTAGAAAACGGAGGAAAAAAATTAGGGTCGGGGGTAAAAAATTAGGGTCGGTCGGGTAACCCTAAACAGACATATTGTTATTTTTTGGTCTTACCTTAAATTACGGTTTATAAATATTGGAAATGTCCCTTTCATACTTTCATTTAAATGTTAGTTAGTGTACAAATTGCGATCATAAGCTTGCGTAGATGTAAAGTAGGTAAAATAAGGCCCCAAAGTCAGACATCGACATTGCTCTAACAATATCCTTATACAATTCTACTTACGTTCGCATTTGACGTCACCGTCTCCATGGTAACCATCGTCACATCTGCACTTATTGTTAATACACGTTGCATATTGTGAGCACTTCTTACCATCACACAGAGCTTTTTTTGAAATTAAAGAGATTGATATTAGTGATACATCAATTAGAGATATTGATTGTCTAATTAATATCTATGTATAAATTATTCTATGATTCTTTTAAACAGACAATTTGAAAAGTTAAATCATCAAGACTCTTATACTTATTCAAAAATACGAGTTCCATGTTAATATCGTTATTGGTAAAATTATATCCATCAAAGAATTGCTAGCTAAGACCATATTTTACTAGTAGCCTGCTATTTGAGGACGAAGTTTTTTATTCGCGGAGACTGTTGATTTCCAATAATAGATGCGCACTCTTTTAGAGGTTAAGACATTTTATTTATTGAAATTCACTAAATATCTTGTATGAAATATGAAAATATTTATATTCAAATTAGAGTATTTAATTAATACTAACTTACATTTGCACATAACATAAGGATCCCCATAAAATCCTGAACCACACAGACACACAGAGTTTACGCATCTGGCACCTTTAGCGCATATTGCATCATCGCATTTCCCGTCAGCTACCAATAAATTAAAACTCATAATTGATGTTCCTTTCTGCAAATCTTATATGTTTGCTTGAACTTTACATTCGGCAATTCGGATCTAATCAAAACACTAGTCATTGCAAACAATGATATATATGAAGTCGTAAAACAAGCATTAATATCAATAAAAACATATTGTTGATGAAATGACACTCACGTTCACATTTTATATATCCGTTTCCATGGTAACCGGAACGACAGATGCATCGACCATCCTGACAGGAAGCGTTAGGGGAGCACCGAGTGCCATCACATAAAGCTGACGAACATAACATGTAATAAATGTCACTTCTCAAATAACATACCAAACAATAGACATAGTTTGTTTCATTTCAATGGCTGTGTATCACATATCGCCGACGGCCTAATGATTTATAACATTTAGATGTGAACATTAACTTGGAACTAAGAATGCTTCCTGTAAAGAAATTGGAAAGATTCAAGTTTGTTAAGCTTATAAGGGTTGCTTGGAATTAATGTTCGACAGATTGTAGTTTTTGTTGACAAAAATCGACCATCTCAAACGAATATCAATTATGTATCATACAAACACAAAAACCTGTAGGGAGGAATCCAGACTTCCAAGACGCATTTATACTAGCAAGATGTGCAATCTACATTGTACCCGTATGAATAGTGAAAAATACATGTATACA
Source organism: Argopecten irradians (assembly GCF_041381155.1). Taxonomy (NCBI): domain Eukaryota; kingdom Metazoa; phylum Mollusca; class Bivalvia; order Pectinida; family Pectinidae; genus Argopecten; species Argopecten irradians. Next base: position 24,651,978 of record NC_091140.1, read on the forward strand.
ATAAAATAAAATATAGAAACATGTCACGGCATTATATGGCATATGATACATATCCTTGGTATAAAAAGTTACAACTATAACCTACCAAAACAGGTGTTGTATCCGTCACCATAGTAACCAGGTTGACACACACATTTGTAGTTTATACACACAGCGCCATCTGCACATGTCCGGCTATCACAGACTGTCGCAGCTAAAGATGTCCAATTTCATTATTTAAAAGTAATTGAAAATAGTTTTCATTGTATTTTGTAAAATGACATCTTTTTCGATTGCAATAGTAACTCTAAATATAAAATGGCATTTGGAAGAACTATGGTTTTGTATCATTAAAATAAAAATCCAACAAAGCAAACACTGATTATAAGTGTTGTTAATAATACAAAATGATAAGATTGCATTTTCAGTGTTAACCTGAATTTTAACTTACGTTCACAATGTATGTAGCCGTTTCCATGGTAACCCTTTGCACATGAGCATTCCCCATTTACACATTCAGCATTGTCCACACATCTTCTCTTGCTGCATAGAGCTGATTAGAAATAGGAGGAAACACGACAGTACACCATGATACATAATGCTTAGAAATATCTTATTTCGATGTCTCAATTATATTTCGTATTTAGCTTAATTTTACTAATACCAACGGCAAACAGAATCATTACCATTTTTGTTATGAAAATTTACATGTTTTTTTTTAAATTATTTATTTGTTATTAATAATAGACATAACTATTTAACAATCAAAAACTCACATTCAATTTATACAGTTTTCCTATGATTACATATTGTTTATTAGCAGTGTTGTTGTCGGGTTTTTTTATCCATCATCAACTTTATAGATTATAGTCCTAAATTGAGAAAGAAGGCATGTACTCCAGCCATAGCATTTCGCAATACCAGGTATTGTCTTGAAGAGTATTATTAACAGTGAGTTTAGTATTATTTCCTCAAATATTTTTCCTTAACCGAAATTCTTGGTTAAATTTCGTCTTTTAAATGTTATTATTCTCTGCGAACGAAAACATCGACCACCGTTTCAGGAACATTTAAAGTTTTATCATCTTAAAAGGAAAAAAAAATAAACGTGTAAACGTTAAACGACACATTACATGCCGTCTAGGTCTCGACAGTGATGATAGAGCTATTTAGGATGTACTCCTCCGAGCAGTCAAAATTTTCTTGTATTAAACTTTTTTTCTCATATAGATTTTCGGAAATCGGAGAAACAAAAAACATATGTCCGTGTGCTCGTTTTTGAGCTATTGTCACTCAAAATAATATATCAGTTTTGATAATAAGACTCTTATTTTTTCTCAGAATAACAACAAATGCTACTCCTACCCATTTTGAGCTACAAAATGCACATTTCAGCCATTTTGCCAGAATATACCCTCACAAAAATTTGGTATATTTTGTTATATTTGGTTGTCTTTCTAAATCAGGCAGAAATGGGGGGGGGGGGGTCAGTGTGCTTCCTTTTTTCCCCATTTGAATATTTCTTATTTTCATATTTAAGAGTAAAAATGAAAGTGCTCAAATTACATTAAATGTAAAAATAAAGTGACAAAAGTATATCATTTCACACATTAATGCTCAATATTTTAATAACCACGATACCAGGAAAGATTTGCAGCAATAATTAGCTTGATACCGCTAAAAATGTTGGCGCAGTTATGATTTAAATAAAAGCAATTTCAGGAAAAAAAAAACTGTAGCCCTACTCAAGGCGAAAAAAAGACACAATTTCAAAATGGCCGCCAATGGGCCATTCCTTAAAATCCCTGTATAAAAAAATCAGCTAAAATAGAAATGTATTTTTTTGTGCAACTGCCAACTTACTACAGATATTGATAGATTATATTTGAAAATCTCTTAATTTCTTTGATCTTTGTCGAAACGAGACTACAACGGGACTGAATCCTCAGAAGGATACATCCTTAATAACTGATAGATTTGGACAACTCAAACTAAACATTGAATATTTAATTTTTTAAATATTCAATATCAAAATTTTTTTTATAACTTTCAATATCAGTTTTAATTTCAAGAAATATTTGCGTACAAGTTCATATTTCCATTCAAGTGAACCAAGTAACTTATTGAAATAATATTTCATTTCAAATACCAGTAGCACAACGATGAGATCATCTATCACTGTCTATTTTCAAGAACATCAATTAAGAATTACTGTAAATAAGCTTTCTTTTGCGGCTCCTATTTCACGATTTTAGTTTTAAGTCAAATTCGCCTATATCAATTTTCGCGGAAAAACTGAATTGAACTATCTTTCAATATCATCAATTATCTTCGCGGAGATAAGTTTTCGCGGATTTAACTTAATCGCAAAAGTAAACCGCACTCGAAAGTAAACCGCACGCGAAAGATAGATGCTTTCAGTATATGAAGTTCCATTGAGGTAGCTGAAATGCTGTTTTACATTTTGATTATCTCTCAGTTTAATGTTCTAGTATGCTATATTTACGTTTACACTCGTCATAGCCATCCCCGACGTATCCATGACGACATACACAGTTGTAGTTAATACAGTCTGCATTCTCACTGCAGCCCTCTCCACCACAGGTGCCAATAGCTAAAATTGAAATGTTAAAAAATATTCTTTGATGGAAATACAGTATAATATCATTGTATCGTGGTTTTGGCAATGCGGCCATTACACAAACACTGACCATGTGCAGGTATTCTTATTCCAAATTTATTCTCTGTACTGATTTTATCTTTTCTCTTCTTCCTAAGTAACTTTCTTCTTCCTAACATCTCCGTTCACACCTCACTTGAGCACTCTCCCCTGTGAGGTAGGCTATGGGCTCTGCCCCCCTGGCCAAGACACTCCATAGTCTATTCAAGCGATAGTTTCTGCTCCTGCTTTGCGCTCAGCAATAAGGGAGTGGGACGACTGCTTCGCAAGTCGTCAGTATAATGCGAATGCAGTGTGTCTTTGTGTCTTTGGTGGCATGCTTCAGTGATATAGTACTACATGATGACACAATACGAATATTGCATCCCGCACCTCGCACTTCATACACACAAGACACCACATACACGAGAGGCCGTCCTTACATGAGCCTGATTGTTAATAGGATGTTTTAAATATTAAATTTCGATTTTGAAAAAATAAGTAGATCAAGATTTTCTTCAAGATTTGAATTCTTTTGGTAATTTTCTTAAACAAATTTCCAGTTATTTTAAGATGAAGCCTATAGACTGATAAACTGTGAAGAGTTTTGTTAGACTAAATCGGGTTGATAGGATAAAACGCGAAATTTCTAGTGTTTATAAGTTTTAAAATAAAATTAGTCAACTTGTGGCTTATCTTTTTGCACTTCTAGACTTTATGTAGGATAACAAGCAATTAGAAATGATGGCAAAGTCCGGAATATCGTACATGAGAATGGTATGACTGGTCATCCTGTTCATATAAATGATAGAATATGTAGGTATATCGGCTGAAATAACCTGAAGCAGTTATACAAAAGAATACGGCATTATCTTAGTTATACTTATCGATTTATGCTGCATAGCAATCAGATATCTTTTTGTTAATCTCCAAGCCCTTGTAAACGCATATCAATTACCCAGCGATGTCATAAACCGGAAACTTAATAGTGGCTTATTTCACATACAATCGAATATTTCTGATAGCATTAGCAGAATGTGAAATGATACAAACGTTCGCAGTTGACGTAAGGGTTTCCATGGTAACCGTCTCCACATCGGCAACGCATTTCTTGGCAATGGGCGTGTGAGCCGCATTTGGTCCCATTACATAAAGCTATAGACATAAAAGTAGAAAAAATGAATTCAGAATAAAATCTTGGATGCAACTGGATTTTAAATGATGACAACAACAAAAATCGTTTATAATCAACATTTTAATCAAAATCTTTATATGGATTCTTCATCACACTTACGTTCACAAGATGTCACCCCGTCTCCGAAGAATCCATCAAGACATGCACAGTTCGGGCGTCCGGATATCAAACCACACGCTGCATGTTCGTGACATTCTAACGTGACAGCTTTCGACTCTAGGGTTGGTTTCCCGCCATCGGCGACACATGTCAGCATCGTTTTACAATCCAGGGTCAGCGACGTTTTTCCTAACTGGCAATACGTCAAAATAATATGTTGGTATATTACGATAATGTACATTACAATTAAATCAGAACGTTGAAAAGATTTTTAACGCTGAAATATTTGTTGGTGCTTTTTATTCCGTGAAACAAAATATTTATTAAGTCTACAGATGCTTGTATTGCAAATATTAAGTACTTAATAAAAGACTTTAAATGAAATCAATCCTTTCACTGTTGATCTCAGTTATGATCAGATAAATAATGTGATAAAGATCAACATTGTATATTTGCTTTTTGTTTCAAACATTCCATATAATCAACATGTGAAATTACAAAATTTATTTATTGAAATCCAAAACAAAAAAGAATCCAAAACAAAAAGGTCAAAATCAAGTGAACTGTTTACGAAAGTACTGTCACACTGTCATCGCCAATTAATACCGATTTCTTAAAGAAAAAGTGTTTTACAAACTAACCGATAATAGCTTTTCAAATAAATACATATAGGACACTATAATTTAGGCAACAAAGACAAGGGCTCACTTACAGGCAGATAGCCGATGTTAGACCTACAGCCACATTCAGTCATTGGTACACATTCCGTCCCACTGAGGAGGAACCCTGGCAGACATTCGCAGCCAGACGACAGGGGCTGAGAGCAAGTGGTTTGGGCGCGGTACGGCTCCAAACAAGTGGCAGGACATCCACTTATCTCCGTACTGTATTTCATGTTCTTCGGACATTTCATAGCTACAGGCATCCATAGAACAAAAAATAACTTTATCGAATTATTGTGTGATATCAAACACATTTTTGAAACAGATTATAGTAAATATATGAAATTTCTATTATTACATTTCCAAAAAGAATTGATAAATTTATATGCATATATCTATCGAAATTCCAGATATGTCACTCTAGATAATAAATGATTTATAATTAATTTATTCTCACGACAAAATTCTTCCGTCCTCCATTGTACAGTATACCCTCTTTCTTCACATTCGGTTGCCAAGCTGTCCATGGCCTGGCAGACGACCTCTTTTACGCGGTGCTCGTCATGGAAATATGTGCACACGTCAAAACGACATGACGAGTACATGTCGAGGATTACTTCCGGTATGGTATTTATACATTCTCGAAATGGACTGGAAGCCTGGCGAGGCGGAAACAACAATCCACAGTAGATAGGTTCCTGGACTAATAGATCCATGTCACCAGAACAAGGGTCCTCGACTTCTGTTACTTCACATCTACACAATAAATGACACGTCACAACAAAATGCTGTCTTCAAAAACAGAAACAACTTATCTTCTGATCATGTATGGAAATGAATATATCATTTCTGATCAAGTTTATTGTAAAAGTAATTTATTGGCATTGTTTTAGAATTTAACGTATATTAGAATTATTATTTACCTATTTAGGACTAAGCTGGTCATAGTATGTAAATGGTAAAATATTAACTGGAAATTATTGACATATATATATACTATTTCAACGATTTACAATCGAACTCCCATTTGTTTTTACTGATGCTGTACCAAGGGAGGATATGTTTTTCAATGGAGGTGATAATATGTTAGGATACATAAGTTGTGTTCAGGAAGTACGTACTCCTGCCCTACGTCATCAGTCGGGTCTTTGACTAGGTAACTACGTCCTATCTCTAGGCCCTTTGTTTTAATACCGGACACATCCGTCCCATTCTTCGTTCTCATGTCGTCCCGCTTTCCATTACAGTTTCCGCACAAGCCGATTAGGTCGCTTCCGTATCTCTTCGGAATTGTCACGAAAACTTCCGATCTTCCATTCCAGGAAAGTGACAAGCCGCATCCGGTTACCAGTCTGGCGTACTCTCCGGTATTGTAGATTGTGATTTCACCGTGTGTGACTGACGTCACGCTTACCGGAAAGAACTGCGCGACGCCATTTATCTGCGAGGAGAAATAAGAATATATCAGTTTTTAAATTGATCTGACTGTCTTCTGTAACCGTTCCCTAATATCAGATTGTCTTAATGCGTGCACACGCTATAACAAGTACAATCTGTAAGTACACGACATAATTCGATGTCTGAAATGAATAACTGTATTTGTTTTTACAATTCGGACCTGTTTTTACAATTCGGACCAAACTTGATCAATAACGCATGCTGATAGGATTGAGACACGGAAGGGTTTACTAGAGATTCAGAGAATATGGCGTTGTTTAAAATAGATCAAAGAATTAAATATTCAAGTGAAGCCTTATTGTATTGCCTTTTAAACTGTAGGCAATATGTTAATTCCCGCTAAAAAGGCAGGTTCGTTTTCATCACGACAGCCTGGATCTATTCTGCTCTATGCTTGGAGACGTCGAAAATTAATACTAAATGATAAACACTGCGAAACATACCCGAATAATTTAATTTCATATGTTACACCCATTTCTATTGGTTAGACCTTTGCGGTTATTTTGCATACACCGAAAAAATTGTACGTCACGTATTATGATGTCGTATACAAAACATTTTCGCGGGGATTTTAAAAGCGACACAGTCATTGGCCAAACTAAATTATTGGATAAGATATCAATGCGCTACAACTTAATTTGTTTCATTGTAAAAGTAAGTAAAATTACGGAAATTTATGCCTTATTAGTACCTATAGCTGATTGAGTTATCTGAATTGAATCATAAGCATTACTCTCAATATCTTTTAGGGGTTATGAAGTCCGTTTTTTGTCTATGACTTCATAACCGCAAAAGATATTGAGAATAATGCTTTAATACTCATTGAAAGTCGCGTCGGTGATATGATAATATGATGTCATATTTCAAAAATCTCAAAAAAAATATTATTGACCAAACTGAATTATTGGATAAGATATCAATGCGCTACAACTTAATTTGTTTCATTGTAAAAGTAAGTAAAATTACGGAAATTTATGCCTTATTATGACATTATGACATGACGGCATTTCAATTGCAATATCTTACAAACTTTTAATGCTGAAAGATGTCGCTTGATTTGCCAAAGGTTTGATAGCTTTTATGCCTTTATAGATTGAAAAATTGAAAACCCATCCATTCCAATGGATAACTGATAGAAATACTAACTGGAGATGACAACCCACAAAAGGAAATATCGCACAAATGTTTAATTGTATCCAAGATCATATCAAACTCGTTACTCACTAGAACTTCTCTGTTCTTCTTGAAGTCAATAACTAATCCTTTGACTATGACATGGACGGACCGGGTATAAGCCGCATGCATTCTGGTCCCCCTGTGCTCATTTTTCAGCTCAATGTTGAAGCCACATTTGTCGTCCATGACACCATATTTGGTTAGTGTATAACGACAGGGGGCGTTGATTGTCAACTTCTGTTTGTCAAACAACCGGAAGTGGGGATCTCCGTAGGCAGCGCACATGCACACATCTTAATTAAATGACAATTTCACATTAGTTGTGTTTGACATGCAATATATCATACACTAAACCAAGTTATTTCTACGATATCAAAAGTTTCGTGAAAGACTTTAACGCGAATTTAAATAGATGTTTCGTGAATAGTTTTACAAGACAAAATGTATGTATACATGTTTTCCCGAATATACTGAAATCGAGTATACCCGATAGTGGGTTTATGATAATATTTATACGTATATCACAATGCTGTCGTTATCATAAATTCTAGTCAAGGTTTGGTCCATCCAGCTTGTTACAATATAAGGCAAAGATGTAATTCAAGACATTTGTTGACAAAAATATTTCGTCATATTGTCCCATTATCAAGCCACTCATAAAATAAACAAATGTTATAATAAAGTTTAACCCGAAGGCGGAATCAAGCGAGGTTTGGTCATGATATTTGAAACTACGCGACAATAGAAACTTTTGAAATGTTTGAAAAATATTCGCATATGAAATCACATTGCTGATGCTGCCAGTATCATACACTCGAGTAAATTTGGTTTCATCCGGATTGTAATATTACTAATAATTGTCATCAAGTGTTGTATTAACGCTTACAACTTGAATCCATTTTACTAGCGATTAAAGTGATAATGATACTGAACACACATTAAAATGTGTCGCTTAAATAAGTTTGCATTGACGTATTCAGCAGATAATACCAAGTACAGCTTTTACTATTTACCGGCTGTGAAATTATAGCAGTTTCAATATTTTGTAATATTATTCTTTTAGTGAGAAAGCTGTCAGCTGTCATCGGTTCGTGGACCCAGCGCCCCATCGCAGGGCGTCAGGAATAATGTAGTCGGCAATAACAAGAAATAGCATTTGTCTCTCGGGGTTTGGGATTAATTTCCTTTTCCGTCTACACGTCCTTGATTAGGTGACAACATTCAAGGACAGAGATATTAATAGAACTCGTATTCTGCCATTTCAGTCTCGAAGTCGATAGTAAAAAGGCACACGTCCTTTCTTTATTAGTCAGCGATGCAAAGTATAAAGCCTGGGCTCGGTACAGACACCGAATATTATGTCTTTAGCGTTTTAAAGTAAATGCAAAAATCAGTTCAAATGTTGAAGCAATTGATAATTTTCCGTCCCATCCAAAAACTATAAATTCTTATAACTTAGATTAAGTTAACGTAAACCAATATATTTTCGCGGAGACTTAATTTCGCGTTTTCATACCCAACGATATCTTCATGGCTATTTGTTTCCGTAATTTACAGGTAAAGCGCTTTATTCTCGCAGTGAAATATAAGGTTTTATGGTGAAAATATAAGTGATATTTTCACTGGAATGAAAATATCAATTACACTCGCTTTTGACTAATGGAATGCAGCATTGACTGTGAAAACATCATTTTGATTGTTACGTCATTAGTTTGTGCACCAAAATAACGTCATATCTTTGTATAGAAATATGACGTTATGCTCACAAAAATGCGACGTAATAATCGTAAAGGCAAATAACTCTGTAAAATACAAAGGCGGAATAACCTTTGGCAGAACTGGTAGTGATGTTCTTCTGTAAACGAAAGCGAGAAAACAAATGTAATAAATAAAATATTCCTTGTTTCTTCGCACTCGTGAAAAATATAGTTTCCACCTCGCTCGATGAAATATAACTGGTATTCATTAGACACAAGGACTATCCTCTATCGACTGTACTTGTTGATTGATTGATTGTGTTTTGTGGTGAATCATTCGGGCGAAATACGCGAAATCGCATCGCACGCGGAATTAGCTGGTGTGTAGTATCGAGGTTCCCAAACAAAGTGACTGTTATTTATCATGTTTATCAAACTCGAGTTAGTTAATTTTCAAATTTTGAAAAGACACGAGCTTTAGCGAATGTCTTTTAAAATTTTGAAAATTAACTAACGAGAGTTTAGATAAACATGGTAAACAACAGTCCCGCGTTGGAGAACTTATTTATCCCATAATTTTAACTCTATATTTATACCGTGGTGACGCGCCATTCTCGGATATTTTTTTTTTCATTTAGGCATTGATGTCACTATTTTTTAATTTTATCGGGGTATGAAAAAAGATTGTTTACAAACTGTGTGAATCCGCGTAGCTTATAATTATACTTATAATTAATTTTATTCTCTATTTGATAAAATGAAGTATGTTTAAATGTAACATTATAGTGGTTTTTCAAGGGATTCTTTTTTCCGAATCAATACTTATAATTAATTTTTATTCTCTATTTGATAAAATGAAGTATGTTTAAATGTAACATTTATAGTGGTTTTTCAAGGGATTCTTTTTTCCGAATCAATACGAAAGGTCAATGTCTCTATTGTGACGTCACGATAATGTCGGGGTTTCGCGCCATTCTCGATTTTTTTTTCATAGTGGTATGCAAAAAAAATATTGGCCAATCAGAAAGCCAGATTTGGTATGAAAACAAAGAAAAAATAATTATATTGGTATGCAAAAAAAGTATTGGCCAATCAGAAAGCCAGAAAACTAAGAAAAGTTAATATTTTGACATGTAATTCTTTGTTATGTAGGTGGTTGGAGTTAAGTGATAAAAAATATCTTAAATTTGTGTTCATTTCATATGAGATATTATGAAACTCGTCTCGAAGTTTTAATTTTTGCTCGCAAAGGCTTGCAAAAACAAAAACTTCATAGACTCTTTTCATAAAATCTCATATAAAATGAACACTGATGAAAGATCCTGTATGTATCACTATGTCTAATACATTTTATTAATAGTTTTAAACCTTGCGTGCCGAACGGTGACCGTTACTTATGGAGTAAAGCAACTTTTATCTAGAACTACTCAAATATTTTAACTTGTGTTTTCAGTCTCAGTAAAAATAACTTCAATAATCATACCTTCACACTTGACGTAGGGGTTACCATAGAAACCTTTACTACAGTGGCACCTGCCATGCACACAAATAGCGTTTTCACCACACCCCTTGTCGCAGTTTAAACCTGAAAACAAAAAACACATCGACAGAGAAACAACCTTATTCTGTAGTGCCGGTAAAATACCTCATATCTGTCTATGGAAGTAATTATATTGCTAATGCTAAAATGACACAGGAAAAAACCAATTACCCTATCGCGCTAATATCTTAAACACAATATGTAATATGCTATCCTTTACCATGTCATATATCCACCTGATCATTATAACTCTTTTGTGTTTTATTCATTTGTTTACAATTTAACTTAAGATAACGGGTTTAATATGTAGGATCGAAGATGTTTTAATGAATAATACTCCTATTTCAGGAATTGGCAACTTTTAATGCTACAATGATACATTCCTTTACACAAAAAATATCAAAATTGTGTATTGATCGATCGCTGACTGCGTTCACTTTTAAAGGTATATAGGGAAGTTACAGCATATTTCAAACAAGAACGCCCTATAATTTTCCAGAAGGTACAGCTAAATACCAGTTCTATTACGTGTGGTATTTTGTGGTCAGTCAAGTAATTAATTATAGTATCCCGATTTGAACATGTATGTAGAAATTCTTTCGGATGGAAGAAACTTTCCAAGAGCAGTAAAGTCACTGCTTTCTCTGCGTATCCTGTTTATGCCGTTTTCTGTCGTAATCTCTTCTTTCTTGTATATCTTTCTATCTGCCACTTCCTTCCTTTCCCAGAGAATGATGTCCAACCGCATCCTTTCTTGACAGATATCGCTATGGAAGTACTTTGATGTGATGATAATGACATTGATCAACTTACGCATTAACGAACACGGTTTTATCTTATGTCTCCAATCCTAAGGCACCAGACATTTGCCGGAATGACGTGACGTCACGCGAGAATTTTTAAATAGACCAGTCGTTATCTGATAAAGCCGGGAATTTCGTTCCTATCTGCTGTGCGGTTTTACGTCATCCTATGTTTTTTGACTGGCCAATCATTCACGACCAGCTAATCACGTTGACAACACGCGACTGGTTTAGTCGTGTTTGTTCACAATTGGAGATATCGCCTCTAATTTACCATCACAACAGTTAAAGAATTAAACTAAACTGTGACCAATATTGTTATGGTGTTTTGAAACAACATGTTCCTTCATACAACAAATCATATTTTTCTACGATTTTTCCCAAAAATATTACCTTTTTCTTCAAAAACAAAATTTTCCTTGAAAAGATACATTGTCATCGTTGTAAATGTAGAGTCAATGATTTTAGTTTTACAAGGCCATTGGTTGATAGTAACTTGGACGTAAGTTGCATGACTTTATAAATTATTAAATGTAATATAATCTCTAGACGTGTTGACGTCAACAAATGGACGTAAAAATTGCAAATCGAACAGTATAAATGATTTGGCGATACATTCATTATTATATGAAATAATCGCTAGGCGTGTTGACGTCCCCAAATTGACGTAAAAATAACAAATCAATCAGTATAAAAGAGCAATAGGTCCTCTTTAGTGCAGACGGATCAACAGTAATAGATTACATGGTGATAAAATCTGGAATAATTTGTAGCTCTTAGACCATCTCTATGGTAACGTGTCTAAAGTGTGTAAGCGTTTGAACGAAGAACGTGTTTTTAAAATATGAAACATTTACTTGTTGATAACTCGAAAATGGATCAAAATCAATATTGATGCTTAAGTAAATATTACATAGTTTAAAAATGGCAAAAATTTGGTAGTAGTTCAACGACTGAATTTTAATTTTAACTATTGACGCCTGACCCAATGGTAGTTTGAATTAGCCGCACATCAAAATACTTCTGGTATTTTATATTAAAGATTTTAGCATCTTCCATATTAAACACAAACGATTAATTAAGCATTCATGTACATGAAATTTTTCTCTATTTTTACAAAATTGTAATTTTAACGTAAAATATTTAACAATTTCAATCGTTTCACTTTCGTTTCTAATGTTTTGGGTCGGGAACTTGGATCTACTATGCTTGAAATATTATTTACAACGCACGACTATGCTTCCAACGACCAAATCGATGTTAATTTTAAAAGGATAGCTATCTTAACATATCTAGAAAAAGGTAGTTCTCTCCTGATAGATGACAACATTTCTCTAGATAATACGTCTGTTCTAGATTACATTTGATGACGTTGTTGGTAGATAGTGCTGACGGTACGATAACTGTGTTTTTTCATCTACTTTGTCATCCATGATGCTTAAAATTCCTCATCAATAAAAAGTAATCATTCATTTTTTATTTATTTTACCCTATATACGTCCATGGTGTTTAAAATTGCTTTCAAATAAAAAGATATCATATCAATATATTTTCACTATAATGTGTTTCGAAACCGGTGGTAGTCATAATTGCCTGTATCCAAACACTGACCCCATAACTGTACGTTATATCAAAGTCATAATGCATCAAGATTTATTTGAAATAGCTTCATTACTTTTTCTGATACATCAGAGTTACCTGCGTTCGTTTCAATGGACGACGTAACTCTGAAAGATCAGTTACTTTTTGACACAAAAAATACCATGGTTTTATTTTGCAGCAAACAATCTTCTTCGACTGAAGTGTCAGGATACAAATCAATTCGACACACATTCAATGTTTCATTGAGTCAATTTTACAAGGATCTCCATACCGGTACAAAATCCTGATATGTATACGGCATGCTCGCGTAAAAGTAGTTTCTTTCAACTCAGTAATTTCAGTACTTCGATTGTTTTTAAACGCACGAGCATCCACCTTTATATAAGGTTTGGCATTAGAGCTTTAAGAGCGTTGTTCCGGGTTACTTACTGTAAGAGTAAAGTACAGTGATTAGTACAGACATACTATGTGTTTGGTTCATTAAGTGTCCTCTTATGCCATGACCCCGACGTCTTGTACATGTCTGTCGAGCCTTTATATCACCGACTACACATCATTACCGGTAACACACTCCTACCATATATCTACAAAGCGTCATTCAATCAAATGTCTTCACGTTTTGTTGAATTACTCGTCTAAGCCTGCTCGAAGACTCGGGCCAACCTTGTGAAGGTGATTCTAAGAAAATCTGTCTCCACGTGTTGGACTAATTAGGGCCCTGACAAAGACTGATACATTGTAGCGTAAAGCCATCAGCATGAGTAGGTAATTAACCGACAGTGTCGTACAAGAGTAGACTGATTACTTCTCCATCAATATTTTATCGATTTTCGACTCAAAATCTTAGTAAGTAAGTAAGTAACCGACTACTAGTGGTAAAACTTATCGTGTTAAAAACACCGGCTGATAGGAACCCTTATTTAATCATGTTTTCAGACCAACCAATGATTTCTATAGTTGAAACATGATTTTTCAAACGAACATACATGTCTACTAATAAATTAAAAAGGATTTCCACGATCCATAATGCTACTAATAAATTAAAAAGGATTTCCACGATCCTATCCGTAATTTCCATGAACTAAAATACTAAACAAAACTCAGTCTTAGTGACCACGCTGTAAAATGTGAATAAAATACATGAAGAAGATATCAATATAATTCCGTTTCCAGTCACTGATCAGAACAATCTCTACAGAACTAAGATGTAGACTGCTTCTATACATGCTCTATTGGCAAGGCAATATTAAACTCTCCGTACCTTTTAAATGCTTTATAGCAATATATTATGATGTATAAATAAAATCTCTAAATATGGTACTTTTGGGATACTAAGAGCCCCAAGCCTAGAAGGAGAGTTTGTATTTCAACATTATTACCGTTGTTGCCATGAATAAGTTGTTGAATGTTAAATCGTACAATAATATGAAGTTTCATCTTGCTGTCGAAATCGGTCACGTCAAGTCATCTGAATTACCCGTGTACAGATATCGCGATATCGGGATGCGTGATTGCTTATCATCCTTTTCATAACGCATAAAGAACGAATCTTGTCGATATCAGCGGTTCTATGGGGACACCTGCAATATTGCGAGTTGGTTGGTTACAAAGCTACTCTTTCCGTTGTCATATAACGTTTTATCAGTGTAAAACAAGTTACAAGTCCCCTAGCAAATGTTTCACTCAATCAATATACCAGTATTTTACAGATAAACAAACGCGCGTGGCTGATTCTGTTCTGTGATTCCCTATCTCAGTCAGTGGGGCTCGGTATATACCTAGTACAGACAGGACACTTGGGATTGACTCGGCCAAGCCTGGGGATCAGGTCTGGCTATAGACAACTCATTAAGGAATACAAAAAACATGATCATCGGCGGTATATAGTAATTGAATTTACTTTATTGATTACTTTGTATCTAATTATCTTTCCTGATGCAATATCATTACATTCCATGTTTGACAGACATCGTGTAATCTGTGATCCAATATAGCCCAAAGCGTCACAAATCACAAGATTGCTTTTAATAGAGGACATGACTACAAAAACCCTGGGAACCCATATATCACAGCTACAAAAACGGCGGAAACACTTTGTATAAATAGTACATGGAAGCAAACACAACACACCACGGAAATTAAAGGAGAAATTAGGCATGACAACAAAGCTTTGGAATTGGAAACATTCATTATCTCGAATACACGACTACCAAAACCTTGGAAACACTCAATAGCTAACAAAAGTCTAACGCGCAGTATTTAATTCACGACCGCAAAATAGACTTAGACATGCTTCTTTTGCTGACACTTTGGAAACACGGTAGATGGTAGACGTGCAAACTAAAACGTTAGTAACAGGTTCCGTGACAACATCATCTTGGAAATGCTTTTGATGACGAATAAGATAAAAATATGTAATACTTTCCTATGTCAAGAAATTAAAGAATTATTTTAAGTTAGTGTATATTGATGATACTGGGATCTGTATTGCTTAAATATTGCAACTGAGTAAGTTTATAGTTGAATCGAGTGTACCAACCTTCTCCTGTGGTGGCGTAACACACTTCAAACTGACCGTCACATCCTTTGTCTACCCAGACGGCACCTTCAGATGTTGGACCATACGTCACATCCTGTTGACATGCGCCCTTGGACAGATCCCTCATCAGTGACATGGAGAGGACTGCCACACTTCCGGGCCCGGGCAGACATTCATGTCGTTTGGAATCCCTGTCCTTACAGCGTATTATCGTACAGGTGTCTGTCTCAGCTGAAACTTTAACCAATCACACACATGTATTTTGTAATAAAGTATACAAGGTAAAGCGTTTCCCTTATATTTCCCCCCTAAAGGGTTATAATGAAGAACAATTTCGGCCATGTCGCACTGTCGCATTAGCGACCCCGCCCAGTGCAACAATGCGCCAAGCAAAGAGTGCCAGTGTAACAATGCACCAAGCGAAGAGCAACAGCGCGACATTGCGACAATACATTGTCGTATTGTTGCACTGTCGCATAGGACATTGTCGCACTGTCACATGTCGGGGTCGTCATTGCGACATGGCCGAAATCTGTCACCATTCACTACTGATTAAACGATAATGCAGACTACCGTGTAGTGGGTTATTTTCGTGTGACTAATATTTTCGCAATTTCAATTACCATTGCTATGATCGCGGACACTTGACCCGTGAAATGTTGATAAATGGATGAAATTATTATATCCTCATATCTAGATAGCAAACTTTCAATTTCTAAAATTGATTATTTGCGGTTAAAGTTTAAAATTGCAAAAATTATGACATACGATCATAACCGGCTGTAGGTATAGTGTAATCTAAACATACTTGTGAATTGATTGTATTTGAACTATTCATATCACTATCAAATGTGTGTACAATCTTAGTCTTCACTGAGACATTTTAATGTTGATTAGAACTCTCATCCCAACATAACGACTTAATGCAGTGATATATCATTAAAAATAAAACACATGCAGGGGTAGGAATTATACATTAAAATCATGCTGTACCAATATTATCGGAATTAGATTCACATAAATTTACACGGAGTAGTCAGGATTGTTTGACGTTGTTTTCTACTCTCCGCTAGAATTTGCTTTAAAACATCTCGTTAGAGTGGCCCAGCGGGCAGAAATGATACTAAGGCCTTGAAAATCGCAAACCCGATAAAGGATTTTTTGTAGATTTATTATGGAAAGTAATTTCTAAAATCACTTATCAATAAAATTACAGGTATATGATAAGGCTGCATTATTAATAAAACTGAGGTGCAAAATTTAAACCAAAACCATAGTCATTGTGACGCCACAAACAATTCTTACTTAGGACAATATGTTTCTAGGAGCACAATCCACATTACGTAAACAATAACCTAAACAAACTAGCATTGCTTTTGCAGGCAAAAATCATTTAGCTAATGTTGCTGTTCTCACACCAGCCCTCTAGGGTATTATAGTCACGACGCCTTCCCTGATATACAGAGCCTTCAGGGTAACAACAAAAATGGTGATTACTTCCCTCGGCTAAACAACACTGCCGCTACAGTTTACCACTCTATATCCGTACACGTTTTGTGTCATGATAATTAAAATATTTGTCTCTGACACAAAATCCTGCGTCCCCCGAGGTAGGAGTTGAGTACCACTGACGTAGTTTGTATTAAATGTCCTGTGTGTATAGGGATTATGGCCAATCATTTCATTTCTAATGGCACACAACATCATGAAAAACGAGATCAAATTCCATTTAATAAAGAATGAGATTTTTTCTATCACACGCAATAACGGTGGGTAAGTAGAAAATCCCAGAGGATGCATCAGCTGTCAACTCCAGGATCCCTATCTTGTGTACAGATATAAATCACCTAGGTCTCAATCATATATCTGTTTATTTTTTCTCTCAAATCCTTTCACAAATACAACTTTAAAACCTGTTTAATTTATGTACTTCAGTGATATAAAAAGGAATAAACCCGAAGCCGTATTTTGCGTGAGAACGTCCGCAGTATAAAATTGGTTCGGCGGTTATTAAAACCATGAAGATAGGGTTCACCGCTGTATAAATGTTTAGAGGCAGTTATCATGGTCGTAACAGTTGTGGTGACACTCCAGGGCCCACTGTCGTACATCACAAGTGACATAGAGGTCCCTCTTCATGATAACCTTCTTTATTTTTAGGCCGTAAAGGGACAATTCAATGAGGCTTAATCTGTTACATAACCACGAAGCAAAAAATGACATAAATGTATTGTTCTACATTCCCGATGAAATATATAACAAGAACTATTAACAAATTCCACGGCATTGTATTTTGATTGATACCGTTGAAGTTTCTAATTGTTGACATTACGATTAAGTAGGTATAACATGTACATGTACACTGTATGCTGTACCCATACCCGAGCCAAAGTCAAGTAATTTAAACAAAAGCCATACAAAACAACTGAGGAAATGAAGAAATTATATTAAGATAAGAACATGCACCTTATAACGTAAAAACACTACTGTAGATGCGATTTGAGTAGTTCTAGACAAAAAAAATCTTTACTACACTAGCAAGGACCAGGGTTCGGCATACAAGACGTCCGACTACAATGTGCAATGGAGGACAGCAAGCGAGTTTGAACATTTCATATACTGTACATTTCACTACAGTGGGCTTTTCTGGTATATCACAGATAAAAAAACTAATCTTATTTCCATTAGAACTAATTTGTTTCCGATATATGTGCGAGTTTTAATGTAATGTTAGACTGAATTGTTCTTTTAAGGGGACTACGTGTAAAATGTAGCTCATACGTTGTTACCTCAAGCAATAGCAGTAGCAGATCGCACTGGCAATAATAATATTTATAATCGGACCCTAATAATGATACTTCATTCTTGATATCACATATTCATTCAATTTTTCCATTCACTTGTTTTTCGTTGGAAGTAACAACTAAATTATCATTCAGCTATAGCCAGCATTTGAACACTCTAAACCAGCTACACAAGAGGAAGCGTCAATCTATATATAGTAGTCTCTGTACGATGGTGACGTCACCAACGGTATGTGAATGTGGAGTTATGATAGACGACTTAAAGCAGGATATGAATCCCTACATTTCACAAGGAAGGAAGAATGACCGAAAAAGCATTTAACAAGTCAACCAAATGGAGTTCAACCGATTTGTACAGCGTTTCAACTGATTAGCAGACCCGTTTCCCTCAATGGTAGATTCTAACGGAAAGTTAATAAACGCGAGTGAAACCAGTTCCACCAGTCCTATTACATGTACTTCCCTGTTATAGCATTGCAGACCCACAAACACTTTCTGTATCTCCGGCATCATTGCGTGACCAATGTTAATATCTACAACCCGACAATAGTTAATGCAATGGCTTCCGATCTGGTATTCAATACTTCACAGACGCAATGGATGAAATTCATCGACAAACGCTAGATTTCTTTGAAATTGAAATGTGTAAAATGATGGGAATTGCGCAGCACGCACATTTTGTCGCGGATACTATTGGTATATGTATACATGCACTATATGGAAAGTACAGTGTCAGTCTGTTTTGTAAATAATTAATTGATACACACAACGTTTTTTTGTGATTTTTTCTTAACCTTGTTAAACATCAACAGAATCGGTCTTCTTTCAGTATTGATCAATGGAGGTTTTATAGAGTGAGTAGTGATAATGAAAGATGATCACTAGAAAAATTTATAGGTAAGCTTCCTTGTCTGACGGCTGTATAACATGACCAAAAGGGGTGTGTTGCTCGGTATCTTTAGCAGTATCCTTCAATGAGCTAGCACTAAAAGTAAGCAATGGTACATCTATAACAGGAAAGCATTTTACGAATCAAAACTGCAGTCCACAAATGCAGTCTTATACTAGTTACTTGTACATATAGAATGAAATAGCAAAAGCGAACCAATAGAATGGTTGTATATAGGGATGATACTGAATATAGCTGTCTTTAATTGCATTTTGTTTCAATCCATGGTATAATGATTTTATTAAAAGATGACTTTTATGCTCGTTTTTTAAGTGATTATGTTCGCAGAATCAAAGGATTGCCAGTTCTTTGTGAACGGCGTTTCAGATAAGCACAGGTTAGGAGCATCAGAGGTTGCATACAATTTATACATCAAGTAATTACCAAAATGAGCATATGGCAAGGTACCATGTATGTCGCAACACATCTGTTTGACATTTTATAACTATTTCTTTGCTGTTTTTTTTACAATATCTTTGTATCGAAATAAAGCACAATTGTAGACATTTGCGTTGAAAAAAGGCCTTTCTGATAGATATTTTCATTTTGCAGGAATTCTTAATGTGCCGTAAAGTTCTCTAAGGAATCTGTGGTGGATGTTTATTTCCTAAATAAACCTAATTTTCCTTAATCTCTATCCAACAAAGATACACATACAGAAACAAGCCAGTAGTTAAAGTGTGTGTAATGTACAATGTGACCACCTGTGTCCTAGCCAGTCACCGACAAGGTGTTAGCACACAAAATTGTTCTGGTAACAACTACAACACGACATTGATTTAGATTAACCTGATGTTGTCTTTGTCAACGTTGAAAGTTTTATCCTTCATGAAATAATATTACATGGTCCATTGACAGTTTTCACTGTCGTTTCAAAAATGCCCAATGACTATAATATTCGTTTTGTGTTAAAAATTAAATTATCAAAAGTTCTAAAAACAATGTTGTCCTCGAAGTAGGCCTACAATGAAGGTATGTAAACCAACCGCTAATTTCAGCGAAGACTTAACTTTGCGTTGTCATGATGAGATGAACTGGAGTTTTGCTAATGCATTGCGCACAAAATTGGCTGATATTCGCTAAACGTGCGCCATATTCGTAAAACGTGCTTTTATCGGTCGCTCAATATCCGCACACGTCCGCAAAACTTAAATGTAACAATATCAACTCGACTACTGAACACGCCCGGTACAATGTTTGTAAATCTGGTAACATCTGTCCTTCATATTTATCCTGCTCCAATCAGTCCATACGAACGACTTTCTTATTGGCCATTACTTTCTATACTTAGTAAAATATTTTATCGCTACAAAAGTAATTTAACCTTCCCAAATTACGTATGTATTACTGAGAGTAGTATCTCATTTTGCTTTGAAGGTACAATTTACTGTAAAATGGTAACATGGTAACTATCGACAGAGATGAAACCAACAGCTCTGATGTGAACCCTGCTTCGCTCGACTATGATGACACCAGGTCAGGCACGGAATGCAAGGATCACTAATACTTCAAACAACTTGAGAGACAAATCGTGTAAGTTTCCAAATAGCATGATGAAAAGCTTGGAAGGCGCCATATCCACCAAGGCAGTCAGCAGGACTTAGGATATCGCGTACGCATGATAGAAGGGGTTCTTATTATGCCTTGCTTCAGAGGACAACGTGTTACTTAATTTGTAAATAAAAATTATAGTAAAAATATACCTGTGTGTCCAAGATGTAAAATCGATAATATAAACACTATTACGAGTTGAGCCATGTCTCCGGCCCCAGACTGTCCACTGTTGGTGTCCACTGTTCTGATTGTCACTGTCTAAAACGTTGCCTATGCGGTCCCAGCAGCTGCACCCGATCGACAGCAGATACACCTGTTGGCATGTCTTGTTCTCACAGACATGAACACATTAAGGGGGGATTTTACACCTGGCTTCATCACAATGGGGATAAATAGGAATAATAGGAGTACGACAGTAAGTAAATGTATGTTTTACTGGTACCGTGGTACTGTATATTGGTGTATATATCTCATTATTACAGGTATCATTCAATATCGAGTTATGTCAGTTGCAGTAACAACTCCTCGCGTGCTGTTGCAGCATGTCATGCCTATCCTGTAGGTCTGTTATTGGACTATTTCATGCAATAAATATCACGTAATCTAGTCTCACAAATATCCAAACTGTGTTACACTTATGATATCTGTATTTCTATAACTTACGGGAAAAATTTCATCACACTAACAATACAACTAGTATTACGATTAAAACCTATGGTCCATATAGTTTCATTTTACTACTATTCCGAATTCTATATAAAGACATATTTTAATTAAGTGTCACATATTTTAAATACATATATCAAAATCATACCAATAAAATAAATTAAAATGTCCAGTCTAAAAAGACACAAAGTTTTGCAATAAGCATCACTATAGCTACAAAATAATATTATCACAAAAAATTATCCATTAAGTAAAACCCGGCCAATTCTATTCCAATGTTATCATTATATCAGTATATGCCATAGACTTCAGTAATTGCCTGGGTTATATGCCATCATTTTCGTCTTACCATAATTCGCAAGGTGACCATGGCTGTATGTATACATCAACACAACAAATTAAGATGCCAAGCCTAAAAATACTGTAGAGAGATAGTAAGTTTTGCGATAAACATCAGTATTACTATCTACAGAATGTTTTGCTAAATATTAAAGATCAATAAATATATTTCTAAGGAACGCCCCCTTCAGCATTGGGCGCGTGTTATAGGAAATATACCAACACGGAAACATATTTTGTAATCACATTAGGATGAAATGATTGTACATTGTATGAATGATAAAATTTCGAATCAACGAACTCTTTTTAATTGAATAAACCAAGAACCATTTCTCCAATGAACTTGACCTTGAACAAATTGCGTCCCTTAGTTGGCTATAGTGGCTGTTATGTGCTAGGTGGATTCCCAGTTTTGTTTTCGTTGTTGTTGATAAATATCATTTTCACGACGGAAATAACATCATCCACCATATACAGTTGACTCGTTACTATTTCCAAACAAATTGGATATATATACATGTAGGGCCTTAATATTAGACAACCACCTTCAAAATTTCCACAGTCACTGGAATATTGACAATATCTTATTGTTAATAATTTAACAAATTGTTGATAGCTTTAGATGATTAAGGTTTTGTTAATTAAGCTGAGTTGTTTTCTTGAGGAGTTTAGTTCCCACGTTTAACTTTAACTTTACAATAGAGATATTAGCAATCAGAGATTGACTTAACAACCCTTTTTGCATTTAGATTTATTGGAAGTCATTGCATCAATCAATCAATCAATCAATCAATCAATCAATCAATCAATCAATCAATCAATCAATCAATCAATCAATCAATCAATTCATTCATTGCTTGAAAATGAGCTGTATAAAACATGTTATTTGTATCTTACATTACATGTTAATTTTAATTGCAGCAAGTAGCTTTGATCTTTAGAATAGTTTATACATGTATTAAGTTAATTTCGGAGAATAATTGTGAATGCAACAATGTCTGGGTGTAATTTCCAAACTTTCTACGACATCATTAAAGAATAGTTCGTATTCTTCCTGTGATTTTTGAATGGTAACAATCCATCTGGAATAATAACCTAAAAATGTTCATAAGAAAGAATTTAAGTATATAGGCTACAAGTACTGAGGGTAACAGATGTTGCCAGAATCTTTTCCATGACATTAATTCTGTCCACTTTTGTATAATAGTTCCATGAGGAATGTTGCACATACTGTTTTCTTTCATGCTGTAGTATAAGTTAACATTTTAGCTAATTTGGTATATATGGCTGTACTTACTTGTCAATGTTTTGCTTCGATCATTGCTAATTGGTACAAGGATATCAAGATTAGTGAAAAGTTTTGTGTCTTTTTGAATAATGTGTGAGGCATACATTTGTGACGAAAATTCTTTGTTATGTAAGTAAGTGTAGTTAATGAAAAAAAGTATCTTAAATTCGTGTTCATTTCATATGAGATTTTATGAAACTAGCCGAGGCTCGCAAAAATAATAAAAACTTCTTACACTCGTTTTATAAAATCTCATATGAAATGATCACTCATGTAAAATCCTATGTGTTTGATATAACACAACTCCAGATCTCTCTACTGTGGTATACAGTGAATATGTCTACTTTACATACTAAATCTATATATCGGAACCTTAATCCCACCAAGAACAACTTTCCACTGATTGCGTTAGCTGGTAGAACACTTTAGTATTTTCTCTCCCAACACGAACATACCGCAGTCTCCCAGTACAGTCATCTCGCACAACATACACGCAACACACCGCATACATAGGAGGCCGTCCTTGCATGACCCAAGGACGTATATCTCACTTATAAATCCTTGCATGACCATAGCTGTTAAAGTGTATACGGAATGGTTTGGTATATAAGGCTTGATAAATGCGTCTTTGGATAAAATTTAGAATGGAGAAAGTACGAGTTTCATAGCGATTACGGTATTAGAGATAATGCGACTTTTCTCTAAAACACACCTGAAGCCCCAAGCCATTGACCCCGATTCGGGACCCCTGACCTGTGACGTCACGAGGACAACGGGACCTATTCTACTCACATAAGATAGAGAGGCGATTTTTGGTGTCTGCCATCTAATATAAACTATCTGTTTGTAAATATCGATTTTGAAGACACAAATACCTGTGTTCATGTCCGATACCTATTTAATATTATCCTTAATCACAGATATGAGTTTGAAAAATGCTTGAAAACAGGGATTTATGCCATGCATACATGTATATTGATGTACCTGTCTTAGATAAATGAACATCTCTACGCAATTACTGCATAATTTTACACAATAACATGTTCATAATAATCCGCGTACGTTGTGTATCTGCGGTGGTTGGAACCACATATATGTGAATATTATATCAAGGATTCTTGATTATATTATCCAAAGCCCGACTCGGGTCTTTGAATGTGTACTGGTCAAACCCGCTTAACAGATTTCTGACATTTTTTTAATATAAAACCTGCCCATACGATTAAGTTATGATTCCAAACAGAATTTTTGCATCTATGTAAATGCATCTACATCTGAAATCGATCTATTTGTTTTTTGACGAAATACATTCAGCTTACATATAATACAGTACACTCGGCGACTTGTTGATATTTCGCTCAAGTTCATTCATTAGTGTCTTTAATTGAAAAATAAATCATGCACGGGTCAGACGAAAACAATGAGACTGAAGATGTCTAAGTGACAAGTCTAATCCAAGTAGCAGATACCAAGTACAGAACAAAAACAGAACTGTCATTCCGAATAGCCAATGTCGTGCTGCGTTAATCTCTATACCTGTATACTGCAGTAACTAAACCGCGTGGTCAACCGAGACTAATGAGGGGGCTACCCAGATTACGTAAGAAAGGTGTTTAGTGACCTGTCACGCTTTGTTGATTAGCTCGCGTCAGCTGTCAAAAGTAAGATCACAGGTAAGTTAGCGATGGACCATCATGTAATTGTTGTATAATGTAATATTTGTTTACACTTAAAAATCCCTGGTTTACAGTAAAATATACCGTTCTAACATAACATATAACAAGTGTATCAATTACTAGATGTACAGTATATATTTCAGAAAGACTCATTATACATTTGTCTTGTTTATATGTTCTTGTTACACGTAAATGTATTTTTATAACAAAAACTACAAAATTATTTACAAATGGCATGTCGAGAAAGAAAAATGAAAATATAATGCTCAATGTCAAATTTTGATATTTCTGATAGTTGCTAGATTTCGGATATCCATTTTTTACTCCCCTCCTAATTTATGTCTATGATATCTACGTGTATTGAACTATGAATACATTTAAAACATTTTCTTTTCGTTATGTTGGTTCTTGAAATCAGAAACATATATACATACATAGATATTTAATGCATTTTTTTTTTATTAAATTCATTTCGTTCTTTGTGAACCTTGGTCAAACACGGCCACCATACAAGTTTACAGGACCCTATATCCTTTGTGAACCTTGGCCAAACTTGGCCACCATACAAGTTTACAGGACCCTATATCATTTGTGAACCTTGGTCAAACACGGCTACCATACAAATTTACAGGACCCTATATCCTTTGTGAACCTCGGCCAAACACGGCCACCATACACGTTTACAGGACCCTATATCATTTGTGAACCTTGTCCAAACTTGGCCACCATACAAGTTTACAGGACCCTTTATCCTTTGTGAACCTTGGCCAAACTCGGCAACCATACAAGTTTACAGGACCCTATATCCTTTGTGAACCTTGGTCAAACACGGCCACCATACAAGTTTACAGGACCCTATATCCTTTGTGAACCTTGGCCAAACTTGGCCACCATACACGTTTACAGGACCCTATATCATTTGTGAACCTTGGCCAAACTTGGCCACCATACAAGTTTACAGGACCCTATATCCTTTGTGAACCTTGGCCAAACTCGGCAACCATACACGTTTACAGGACGCTATATCATTTGCAAACATTGGCCAAACTTGGCCACTATACAAGTTTACAGGACCTTATATCATTTGTAAACATTGGCCAAACTTGGTCACTATACAAGTTTAGAGGACCCTATATCTTTTGTGAACCTTGGCCAAACTTGGCCACCATACAAGTTTAGAGGACCCTATCTCATCTGTGAACCTTGGCCAAACTTGGCTACCACACAAATTTACATGACCTTTTATCATTTGTGAACTTCGGCCAAACACGGCCACCATACAAGTTTACAGGACCCTATATAATGTTGAAACTTGGCCAAACTCGGCGACCATACAAGCTTACATGATCCTATATCCTTTGTGAACCTCGGCCAAAATCGGCCACTATACGAGTTTAGAGGCCCCTATTTCATTTTTGAATCTTGAACAAACTTGGCCACCATACAGTTTAGACTAGAGGACCCTATCTCATCGTGAACCTTGGCCAAACTCGGCCACCATACAAGTTTACAAAACCCTATATCATTTTTGAACCTTGGCAAAACTCGGCGACCATACATGTTTACATGACCCTATATAATTTGTGAACCTTGGCCAAACTCGGCGACCATACATGTTTACATGACCCTATATCTTTTGTGAACCTTGGCCAACCTCGGCCACCATACAAGTACAGGACCCTATATCATTTGTAAACCTTGGCCAAACCCGGCCACCATACAAGTTTACAGGACCCTATATCATCTGAGAACTTATATAACCTTAGCTGTTGTTAATTTATAATACGAATGTTTATGTGTAATTGCTAAGTTATTCACTCTGCCAAGGGGCGCAACATACATAACGAAAAGAATTTAGCAAGTCGTCAACAACATACGTTATAGGCCTTCATCAAATATTATGTGTTTATCATGTACAGTAGGTATATATTGGGATGTCTCACAGTTTACACAATACATACGGAATGATACAGTATATACATATAACAATGAAATGCTGTTATATACATTTAAAACAGTATCGGCTTGTTTTTTATGAATATGCATAAGTCTATTCCTAGAATCAGGCCGTAAAATGTTCGGCCAATAACCGAATTAAATCTATAGATATGCACATCCAATGATTATTATATAAGTACATGCTAAATATAAAGTAGACGTATATCATTGGTACAAAGTAGGTGTTTCCAAGTCAAACTAAAACGTTTATAGTTATTTTTATATATATATATATATATGATGTATATGATATATATCGATGGCCTAACCGACGATGAAGATGAGGTTACAGCACCAAACGTGTTATCGGTGAAAATTAATTTCGCTGTCTGGTGCAGTATGTGCATTACTTTAACGTGCAGTAGATTAGGACGACGGTGGGAAACAAAAGACGACCCGCATTATGAAAACTAACATTTGATGCATTTTAATTACATTCTTCGGGAGGTGATGGTAAGTGTAGTTTTAACGGTAAGCTACTACATTTTGAGTCTCTACAAAATTATCAATCTCGTTTTACCTCCCTGTTTTAAAATTAAGAACCATTTCGGAAAGGTAGTGCGCCTCTAGAGAAACGTATATGTTCATCTGGTTAAGAAAACAATTTCATTATGTTAGTGAATAATTTCACAAATGTTGACTCCATCAAGCCCCTGGAAATATTATATAGACGGTACAAGATCAACATACATGTATACTAGCGTGTAATGACTCTATATGTTGGTGTAAGGGTTTACAGTAAGAATTGGGTTGTTACGTCGATGAATGACGTCAGGCAGGTCTATTGATATGACAATGTGATCCATCACAGTACAAACTAGGTCAGTGGCCTATAAAGTGAATTAAAGGCCTAGTAATAGGATCCTTTCATGGCCTTATAAACAGCTGTTCATTATGTCACTAGCACACTCTAACAGACATATCCCAATGACCCATTTACACTTACATGTGTAATCATAATCAACAACTGTTAATTGATCGTTTAAACATTCTTAATTGTCATAGAAATTGTTTGTGTTGTTGTTTATCTACTTTAAACAATGGCGTTTGTACATATGTACTTAATGAGTACATTTTTGTACGTTTATGTGCTGTGCAGAATGCAGTCAGATGTACTATATTGCACTTTTTACCAAACGTAATTACGTAATGTTTTGTAGTAATTTGTGAATATTACCTTATCTTCTGTATATTTTCATGTTCCTATTTTAACATTTTAAGATGTCTGTATTTGCTTCCGTTTGGTACCGTATGTCGATATTTGTCTATTTTTAACAATTCTGTAACTTTACTCGGGAATATTTGAACATAATTAATATGAATCGACACACTCATGACGTCACTGTACTCACCAATCTGCGTCAATTTCGACGATTTTTCAAAGTTAGTCTGAGATGACTCGATCCTCGCACGTAAATCACATACACACGTGATAACTATGGTACAAGGTAAATATGACTAATCTTATGCAATATTTCTAACTTCTTTGTTTTAATCATAATTTGTATTTTAGCGCGTCATAATTAACTCTAATTTATAACGCCTGGTCAACATTGTTTACAGTTTAACAAGAACATTATTTTTCCCTTCCTATAAGTTCTTGTTTTAGTTAGATATCTTCTATATACTCTGTGTAACTTTCCAAATTTCCAATTTCCGTATAGTACGTTAATAAACAATTCTTTGAAGATGGTTTTAATATTCTACAAAAAAAAATCAAAATTATTGCGACCTTATAACTTCAACAAATTATCTCTCTTTCCTATCTGATCACTATAATAAGAATAAGCATTATTGATCAAAATTCTAAATTGTAAGGATTTATTACAAGTTTAAAGCTCACCAAATTCGTCAAATTACTCTGAATTAATTATTATATTATACAATGTATATATGTACAAGTATGTCCCTAGTATATCTATTGTTACGCGACGTACACAAATATTTTAAAATATCTTATAAACATCAGTGTTTACAAATATTTTAGCAAAGGTACACAGTACACATACTATATCTTGCTATCATTACAAACTGGTATATATATACTTTCCCTGATTGTCCCCGAGATAACCCCTAATTTGTGTTTCAGAAAAGATGGCGTGACGTCACAGAAAGTTTACATCCGGGTCCTCAAAGGTACAAACACAGTATGGCGACTGATGAAAACAATAACAGATACGTACATCCCTGCTTCATAATCGATACTTTGACAAAAGTTTACACTTTCATACTTGCAAATTCTGATTTTGAAATGGGTCTTATTGTTTCACAGGTTACGGATGTTAACATTTTTATATTTTCATTTGTTTATTGCTAAATATAACAAGTGTAGATTTAGTGTCGAAGCCACCTATCGAAGCGCTGCCGGGCCATCACACGTACCCGATTTTGTTCATACGTATAAATTGAGGTTGTGAAAAAAGTGTTTATGAATAAATGATTTATTTCAATGTATCATGTTTCTGTTAAAAATGAAAATGCTGTTCACAACACAATATGATATAAACAAAACGTGAACCACCTGACCAGACCACAGCCGCTCGTGTATGGCTTCATCGCTGGTAGATCACCGCAGGCCAAAGCATTGTTGGGGAAATAAATCATATGAATGATTACCAACACTTTTATCTCAAAAGGTACTTGTTTAAGATATATATATTTCGTTATTTAATATGTACATGTTGTTTTAATGGAATGCCCTTGTATCAACTAGTTACACGTACACGTATGGCTGCCGATCTCGAAAAATAATATATGGTGAAATCGTTCAGTTTTCATGCTGCATATTTCATTTTTGATATTTCCTTTTCAGCCGCTTTTATGCCATGGACTGCTGTGTTAAGTTTCCAATTGAAATGGTATTAATTTTATATAATTTGAATACATATTAGGTAGACTTCATTTAAATTGATATAAATTACAGATCGTAGTACTGTACGTAAATGCCGACCAGGATACATTGCGCACGGCTTCGAGAATCCTAAATACTCAAAGTTTTGTTTAAAAATATGATATAATGAACCTACAAACTGACTCATTTGTATTTTATAAACTAAATCCCAAAATTGATGACAAAAATATTAACCAGAATACGTAATTTTATGACACTGAAAACGGACGGTTCTCGGTTGTACTGTAATAGCTGCCGTGGGCTTGGGGGTAATCTACAAAAGCAAATGTTTAATTTTGTACTAATCACACATCGTAAGGTGTTTTATCAAGAAAACCTTCGAAAACAGTAATTGCTTTTAATTATATTTTTGGGGACTTTGAATTTAATTTGTAATTTCAAGTTGATATTTGCAATATATCTGACAATGTTTATACGTAATGGCGACCGTGTTTTCTCGTGGCGGTCGAAAATGGAGTATAAACAGAGTAAAATATATGAATACCATATGTTTAAAATTGTAAATTATTGTAAAATATTTTTATTTACACTTTTCGAAATGTAAATAACGCAATAGTTCTCGGATTGCCGTACTATTTATTACAATAAAATGTAAACAAACATCGCAAGCGGCTGTGTTCCCTCAATGTTTATGTGTACAGATATAGGAGTTGTACCTTTGAGCGCCCGGATGTACCTTTGTGTGACGTCATCGCCATCTTTTCTGAAATCTCCTATACCTCGACCAGCCAGCCAGCCTGCTAGTGACGTCAATTCAGGCATTACACCATACAATGATACCATCCCTCGGGGTAGCCGACGTCAGGCATTATTGGTCGAAATTGGAAACTTTCAAATTCTGGGACATCTCTGCTATATATATAAGTTACGGGCTGGATCAGAGACCTAAATGTCTTAGTGTTTTATTCTGGTTACTTTAAGTGCAATTTGTGGTGTTCTTGGAAGACCTGGCCAAAACGAATACAGGGGATGGTACGTACATTGTATATCAGTTATTTTGAGATTGCAATTTCATTTTAAATTTGGATGCATTAAATGTATATATATGGTGTGAGTTTAGAATCCTAAAATATAAAAGTGTATATATACAATAAAAAGAGCTTCGCATTGTATAGGTAATATGTATATATACCGGCCATGGGTGATAGGGTACATTTACCTGTTTAGTACGTGGTAAGACCAATAAATGTACTCTCCTTTTCGAGAATATTTTTTATACAAATTTCTGAGAATGAAATTGCGTATCTATTGAAGAAATATATAAGATAAAGTAGAGGACTACAAACGGTATTATATTGTACATGAAATAGTCTCATAAGATCCACTGTGTAAAAATTTTACTTTTAAAAACTTAAAATTCGTGATTGACATGATTTGGAGTCATGTTTATACATTGATAATTGGTGAATGCATGATCAACGAAGCACGAACACTCCTGAAAGAATGTTGACTTGTTGAATTGCAAATTATCATACATATACGAAGTTTGTAGTAAAAGTTGTAATAAAATACTTTCAAAATCCGACAGAGTCGAAAGGGTTTATAAATACTACACTGTACTGACCAACCACACATTAGCATCTAGAAGGAAGAGCTGAGATAATATGTTAATAAGTGCAGGATTATGAAGGTACAGTGATTATCATGCGACTCCTGGTACTATATATGTGAAATGAGGCTGAAGACGTTGGGCGTTTGACCTACATGAATAACGATCACAGGCCAATGTCCGTGGCACACTGACCAGCAGGCTAGACTGGATTAGTAACAGATCGGAATTTCCCACATACGCATGTATGTGTATGTATACATGTACATGTACTGTGTGGGTATCTTTTTCGTGTATACACATAACAGAGACATGGGTAGCCTATGAAGTTTCAACTGACTTGATGTTGTATACATATACATATTCCAATACCCCAATAAAAAAATCTTCTATTATAAAATAACTATAAAATATGTGTGCATTATTAATCAAATTGAATCTGTTATCCGATGAATTTGTGTTAAATGATCCAATCAAATAGTGTTAACACTAAAATTTGATGATGCCGAAATAAGTACGTTTATATTCTATCTGTCTATGCTATGTTTCTTATATATTTATTACAATTAAATTTACGATGAATACTTTCGTTGGAAAATTCACCAGTATATATTTATACGTCCTATTCCTGAGTCTACCAGTTAGGACATTCAGTACGATTATACTCTTCCTAAAACATATATTGGCTATTCTCACAGGAATTAATTACAGATTATATAATTATAGACCCACCAGAGTGCCCTAAGACCATTTAAGGCGTTTTAGGACTCTAGATTAAAAAAAATCGGTAAAAATCATGCTAAAAAGATTCCTGTGGGTATTCTTGCATGGTGTAGCTTTTTTCCTGCGTAAATTAGTCCACGAACAAATGGTTATGTTTAAAAGTCGTGACGTCATTGTATTGTCGACGTGACGACATTGTATTGTCGACGTGACGACATTGTATAGTATCGTTATATTTGACAAATGATTTAACAAGAACGCGCAATAAACAATAACTATTTTATCGCTCTTGTGGTGTCTCTTTCGTGGGGGTGTAATGGGAAGAAAACTGAAAAAGACTTCTGTTTCAATTTTCTTGGCAGGGGGCGGTGAAGACTAATATGAGCTATCATCTATACTTTTGCCTTCATTAGATATGCTAATTAGTGATCAACAGATGTTATATAAGCAAGACCTTTGTGAGTTGTAATCACAGGCTATGTGTTCACACCTCACACCTGTATATTGCCTGAGGGGTAAATACAGGTAAAAAGAGGTACAAGTGTAGTGTATACTATGGTCACTGCCTCACATGTGTTACTTAATTGTTTAAATTTCTATATAGCCAAATATATGTCATTAATTAAAGATGCTCCACCGCCGACAAATGGTATGGTCACTGCCTCACATGTGTTACTTAATTGTTTAAATTTCTATATAGCCAAATATATGTCATTAATTAAAGATGCTCCACCGCCGACAAATGGTATTTTTTCACTATCAAAAACAGGAGCAGACGATTTAGTATTTTTCTTCAGTTACAAAAGTTACTTACTTTACACTATTACCACCATTGAAAAGTTTGAGCTTCTAATTTTACTTAAAGTTAAATATACGAAAAATAATTAATTGCATCCCGAAAAAATTCCGTGGCACTGTATCTTATATGGAATGAAGTAATGATTGCGCATGCACCAAAGGCGAAATAAATTATTTTATGTTATTTTTTGTGTTAATTAGGCATATATATACACGATTAAACACCAATTATTGTTCAAATAATGAATATCATTTATGCTCTGTCGGCGGTGGAGCATCTTTAATCTTGGTATTAGACATTAGTAAATATGTATTATGTAATTGAAAAGTAATTGAAATGTAATTGTCAATTACACATTTTTAGAATGTAATGAATTACAATTACATGTAATTGCAATATTTCTTAATTACAAATTACTTTCAATTACTTGAAAAAATGTAATTAATTGCAATTAATTACAATTACATTTTTAATTACCCCAACCCTGGGACGGTGAAGGGTTAACATTAGCAGAAAATAAAGAGGATTACACAATGTGCTTGTTAAAAATACTGCCGATTGTTTTTCATTTTTTTTTTTTCATTTTTTTTTTCGTCGGTTAAAGAGATTACATACATCTACAGTGTACATGTAGAATCTATATCAGATGGAAATCAGGCATACAATTTAGTCTAACTATATTTCAATTGTACATTAAAAAAAGAA
The DNA here is from genome assembly GCF_041381155.1 of Argopecten irradians. Lineage (NCBI taxonomy): Eukaryota > Metazoa > Mollusca > Bivalvia > Pectinida > Pectinidae > Argopecten > Argopecten irradians. The sequence goes on from NC_091140.1 coordinate 24,685,348, forward strand.
TAGTGAATATACAGCACATATGTATGCATATATATATTGATCACTTGATATTATTTTTGTATAATTGAAAATCCCGATTTTCTGATCCAATCTGTATCGCATTTGTAGTACTAGATCTATATATATATATATGTGTGTGTGTGTGTGTGTGTGTGTGTGTGTGTGAATGTAACTGATGCTGATTTATTATATATTATGAATGTATAAAAATAAATGTATTACATTATCATTGTAAATATTTTGAACTATACATGTATGAAAACGGTAAATTGTGAACATGCTACAGTACTTGTGGAATATAACATTTTAATGATATATTCATACTTTTTTATAGAATGTACACACAGTGACTTTAGATAAGATTAAAATGTATAGTAGGCCTAGACATATTTTACTCTCGACCGAGGACGTACATGTACATACAAAATTGACCTGGCTTTTAGGTAATGTTCCAACGAAAACTGACCGAAGATGTATCGACATGTACAGCTTAAAGCTCACCTTCCAGTTTAGTAATTTTCTGGTAGAGATATGAATGGATTCCATCTGTTAACCTCGATCTTGTTAATCGTGAGCAAATTTAGTAGAGTCCATTATTTTAAGAATTGTGTGAGTGTTCCTAAATGAACTAATACAACATGATTATTAGTGTGAGTTCATAGCCAGAAAGGCTATGAACGAGTGTTCTTTAAAAATCCGATTACGTTGACCGTGATCGTGAGGTCTTGATCACCGGAGTGGTGTTTCATTAGAGTTCTCTCCCCTTGGCAACAGGCGGCAGTTGAAACGCCTTTGCTGCAGACGCAGAAACTTTTGTAAACAGATCGAGGTGTGCACTGATGGTTGATCATGACACGGAATAATACGTGGATCGTTTCCGATGTATAGATTAATTCTTGATTGACAATTCATTTTGGAAGGAAGGAGAGCATACACATGAACTGAAAATGGTGATTGTTTTCAATCATGTCCTAGTTTCAAGTTTCCTGTTCTATCGGAACCCACACCGATTTTTGGTAGACGCGAATTGCAAAAAGAATGGTGATGCTGGAAGCGGTAAATCTGAACTGTTAGAAAAGGTAACTATCATTGACAGGTAAACGTCAGTTGAGTTGATTTAAAAGTTGATTGCTTCGCTCAGAATGTCAACAATGTCATTGATAACAAGACTAGCTTGTTGACACTGTTGATAAGCATGTCATTCGGGTAGAAGGTTTCACACTCGCCCTCGCAGCACGACGTCCCATGTTTGCAGTTGCATACAAATTGTATAGGCCTATGGGTATTGTGACAAGAGGTTAAGTGCATGCTGAGCAGATGATTTCATTCAATAACTTTGTACTTCACGAATTAGGCCTACCCAAAATATAATGTAAGGCCCATTAATTATAATTTGGCCCATATTAATATTAACTCGGTTACATGTTGTCATTGATGCTTCTACTGGGGAAGTTGGCAAGATAATGATCAAAACTTGACAAAGTGACAGCGCATGTCTAATGTGTAATACAATGCTGTAGAGAATACATGGTTAAAGCTACTACTATTGTTATGTAAGTTATATATAGGGGTCAAAGAAGTAATATCAACAGGATTTTCCAGATTACACAGGATCCCATCAAACGTAAGTCTGTAGGATATGAATTACTTCAAATGGTAAATATGGGACAAAAAAGTAATTCAAACAGTAATATATATATATACGGGCTGGCGACATATTATCGTGAAGAACATATTATCGTGATTTTGATTGGTGTGGCATACCGAATGCGATTTTTAAACGATTTTGTGTTTAGAAAGATGACACTTACCAAAATTACCAACAATATTTGTCAAATTTAGAAGAAAATTTAATTTTTAACATAAAAATACCAAATTTCAGTAAATCTTACCTCACAAGTACTACATTAGTCAGGGGGGGTGCATGATATCGGCTTTATTATTAGATAATAGTTCCGATTTATATATCGTCTGCTTCCTCTGATGATAGACAATAGCGTTCAAAAAACGAAAGTTGTAAGGGAGGTAATTCAATCTTAGAAAAGAACGCTGATCGGGGTCACTCAAGCTCTTTTGACCAGACGACAAAATACAAGGTAATAAACAAAGCCGATTTGATTTGTTATTTTATTGTTTACAGAATTAATCACCACCAGAAATCATTCAAATATCTTTAAAATTTATTCAGAATGCTAATAATCTATACAAACATGAGAGAAATTTTTGTCATTTTACCAGAAATAGACCAGTAAATGGCGACCTCTTCATTTCCCTTGTCAGCGTAATCTAACGATTGGACATTTCATAAACAATACACGATTTCTCTCTTTTGCAACGCAGTTTTTACATCAATTAATTTTTTAAAAATAGTTCAAATGTTTATCTTTATGTTGATACCAAATTTAATTTATTCCATCACACGTAACTATTTTCTATTTTTCATATTTTTTTGAAAAAAATCACGATAATATGTTCAGTAAAATGACACGAACACCTATTTGACTGACTTTTTCCAAAGGGCTGTGTTTATTGTAAAATATTATATAAATTCACTTACAGCTTATTCATTTGAAGTGTTGTGAACCAAAGATTACTTACAACTCTAAAAATCTAAATTTAAATACGTTTAGAAAAAAATAGAGAAAAATCGGCATTTTTTCACAATAATATGTCGCCAGCCAGTATGTATACTATACATTGAAGGTTTATTTTGGTGTTAGAACTTAGACTTAAAGTCAATTCAGCTTTCGATCAATGTCAAGTACATGCAAATATAAACCTTAATTGCATTTATTGTGAGATTATACTAATTAAGCTATAATCGCATGTGTTCTATTTATCCAATGCAATATGATTGTATACCTAGCTTATTGAAACAAGCTACGAATTGTACTGGGTCCCAACCAGTAGATGTGATGTACAGAACAGAAGTCATGATTGAGTGCATATTGTACTGTTGAGGTCCACATTTCTGCATGTCTGAAGCTGTTGACAAATACTTCATTATGGAATTTTTTTTTTATATGGAAATAATGTATAAGGTATAAATATATATATATATATATATATGCATCCCCATTTTCTTACAATTATTTAAGCTCCCTTGGCGCTTATTACAGCGAATACAGTATACATGGACGAGGGTCGGTGTCTTGAAATATATTAAGCCATATATCCAATGTTATTATTTTTCTTGGTTTTTCCGCCAATCTCATTGAACGTCAGTACCCAACGGGACCTCCTATAAAACAATTGATTGACTGATAAAAGTTGATTGAAAAAAGTTGATTTACCAATCTGTCTATAAATAAATAGGGATTTCATGATTCAGTGTATCAAGCGTCGTAGTCATTTAAGCGTTTGAATGCGACATGCATTATAACGTTGATAAATTAAGCGCTTCTAAGATGCCAGTTTTGTTGGTAACACATTTTCGTCAAGCACAGCATATGATAGATAGACGGGTTTGCCTCTCTGCCGATTAAGTCTTGATGAGAAGTGAAACATTTTAAACAACATCGGAGCTACAAATACATGATACACGTAAGGGTGGTGCTTTTATTTAGACAGTAATATAAGCTATACACGTCGTTTTTCGGACATTGAGAATTATGAAAACTACAGTATGATGATGTATTCGCCATCTTTTACTGTACATGTATCTCGAAATCAGGATTAATAGGAAAACTGTAGTATGAACGGTATAGTATATAGTGTATAATATTTTTTAAATTTCGTAGTTGCGATTCTGTATAGCGGTACTCGGTCACTTGCTATGACAAATGAAACAATGGATAGTGTTCCATAGCCAAAGGTCAACCAAAATTGTGAATTATATGGTCCCAGGCTGAAATCTTTGAACGACTTCTTCTCAATAACCATAAGGCTCAGAGTACTTATATTTAGATTGTTGCCTTTTCTTACCCTGATCTTTTATCCTGATAATAATGCATGACTTGTAGTTTGGCCCTAAATGACCTTAGTTGTCGATGGGCCATAAACCTCAAACAAACAAACAAAAACAAAAGGGATGAAGGGCTACCAATGTTGTGAAAATTAATGACCTTGACCTACTTTCAAGGTCACAGTGGCCAAATAGGCTAAAATCTTTCAACAACTTCTTCTCAATAACCATTAGGCCCAGAGTACTCATATTTGGCCTGTGCCATGCTGGGATGAAGGGTTACCAAAGTCATTGAAATGAATGACCTTGACCAACTATCAAGGTCAGGGGGGTCAAATATTCTAAAATCTTGAATTTTGAACTTCTTCTCAAATTCTGCCAGTGTGATTTAGCTGATACTTGCATGAAATGATCCTTGTCATGGTCATGACCAACTGTTTTTATATCTTATGTTGATCTGAAATCCAAGATGGACACCACTCCTGCCATCTTGAAAATATAGTTTGAACTTATGCTGGAACTTGTCTGAATGATTTTAAGGATACTGACATTGTCCCAACAAAGTGTTGTTATTTGGCGGGTTGATCCGAAAACCAAGATGCTATCTTGAAAACAAAAAGTGTTGTTATTTGGCGGGTTGATCCGAAAACCAAGATGCCATCTTGAAAACACATTTTGAACTTCTTGAAGTTCTACCCATGCAGTTTGACTGAAACTTGCATTAAATGATCCTTACATGGTCATGACCAAGTGTTTTTATTTTTTAACCATGACACCATATCTAATTAATTTCCTATACAGCTATTGCCAAGGTAGTCAGATGACCGTTAAGGCCCTTGGGCCTCTTGTTTAAGATATATATGTTTTAGCGGCTTTCTAATTACGAATGATGTTGAATAAAGAAATTGTAAATAAGTAGTTAATCAAACTATATACTCATACAAGTTACAATTATGAGATATGTTTCAGGAAAAACGGGGGGAGACGCATTGTCCTCCGAAAACACATCACAGTTTTGATCAAAATTCAGCGATTGCACTTCGATTCTTATATACTGCTAAAATTATTTTCAAAATCATGTTCATGAATTTGTTAATATACATGCATGTTATGAGGACGTCTATAGTGTTTAATGTATTTGTAGTTACGAACAATAACCATATTTTGTGCTTTACTGACCTGTATACCATGCCTGTTTTCATTCATCCTGCTTCGATACTCACAAGTGACAATACAAAAAGCAACTAGCGATTATACAATACACTTCCATTCATTCACTGTGTCGTGATCATTGGTATGATCATTTTGATATTTACCTTTACTCATTCAATTTCTGGTAATAAATCCTGAAATACAAATGCAGATGTATACACTAGATTGTTGTATGTCTTTTTATTAATTGCTTGTAAAGAAAAACCAATTCAAATAATAAAACAATTGTAGCATTTTGAATTCGGTCGATGCATGTTTTTATTGACTAAAGAAAAATTATCGACTTCGAACTACGTCCTCGGTCGATAATTTTTCTTTGGTCAATAAAAACATACATTCACCTCATTAAAATGCCATAATTGTATATTATATTTCTGCATATGTCACTATATAAGTTTAATAAAACATATGGGTGTTTTTCGTTGGCTGGAAATAATTTTCTGGCACCTAGCACGAACAAGGAATTAAATCTCACATGATACCTTGTGCTAGATTTTTCGTCTGAACTGTATAGTACCTTTACACAATTTTTACCGGAATTTTACGCCATTCATGTAAAAGTCTGCAGATGTAATATAACGTCAAACTCTCGAATCGCTGATGTCACATACTTAATTAGCCTGCTGATGATAGATATGTTTTAAGACAATCAATATTATTAGAAATATGTACATTCAGTCATTTATCATGCATTGCTTGGTTGTTGTTTTTTATTATTAAAACAGTATGTACCGATTGATCATCGTTTGTCTTTGACATTTATAACTGACCTATAGTTTTACGCGGAATGACTAAATTCAAAGCACAGATGAAATGGTCTGTCGGCTTTGAACCAAGAGGTCCAAGATGGGATCATTTTACACTGAACGCGTTTATAGATGTTTATATCATATCTTACAGGTGCAGGAAGAAAATCTATTACCAGTAAGTGATCGAGATCGGTTATCTCAAGCTCGGACTAACACCTCTCTTGGGATTATATGTTACATAATATTAGCCCTCGATTGATATAACCCGATCTTGATCACTTACAGGTAACAGATTTTATTAGTCAGTACATATAAACAAGCGGATCATGAATTTTTGTTACACAATTAATTAACATACCTGTGTTGAAATGTATGTGCTGTTGTGTACTAGTAGGTGGTGTATAGTTTTATGTATATGTAATAAACTGCAGTATCTTAAAGTGTTCATTTTAGCAGGGATTTCATTTACAACATCCCCATAGAATTTTTAAGCAAAAAATTTTAGAAGGACCCCGCTTTTTTCTGAAAATCCATTCGATTTACAATAGGGGACCCCATTTTATTGGAGAAGGACCCGATTTATGGAACACCCAGCGCAAACACTGAATTTCATATAAGTTCTCTAGTGTTAAAGCATAAAGACTTCATTTGCTTCATATAATATATAAAATCTTATTATGAAATGATCGAAAATTACACTCATTAAGATCCATAAGTACTATGGCATAATACATACACATGTATGTGTATGTATATATATGGGAGGACTTTCACTTGTTCCTAAGAGAAAAAAAACCCAACTCTTCAAAGGCAGATTAAATTTTATCCCGATTTAAACTGTTTTAAAATTATACATTGCTGGTGGAAAAAAAAGTTATTGAACCATCTTGTGGAATATCATGTAGTCAATTTTATGCTACGCTGCCGTAAAATATAATTAAGGTACACATACTGCAGATATACAGTAATGCCTTTCAATCCAAATTCCTGTCCACTTGTATCATATATTTTCATTTTAGCTTGATATGAAGAATGAAAAGGTGTGGCCACCCCACTTTCTTTAAGTCCATTCAAAATATTTAGAGTCTTTAATTTTAGGGACCACATGTTATCTGAAAAGGATGCCATTTATGCCCCAGTGGAAACTATAGCTGAGACACATGTTTTTACAGTATATATTACCTGAATTACAAAAATAAAATACAAAACAATTTTTCTATTATTTTTTCCCAATATACATGATGCTTGTGCAATAGTACGTAAATCATGATCGAGGGTTAAATAGTTAAAATAGAAAATTTCAAAGTGTAATGATTGTAGACCTATACGGCTAACCATTGCAATTAACTTGTGTTCTCATTTGATCTATTCAATTGTATGGAAATGCGTTTCCTGTGAGTGTTTGATAAATGATTGGATTATAGATTTCTGTTCTCTTCATTGAGTGATGGGAGTTATATCCTGTGATTTCATGTCTGTGACATCAATTTCGCATCAGAGTGACACGATTGTATTATGTGGCTATAATGATGCGGAAATCAAATTGTTCAAGGTAGGATTATATTGATGTTGGTCTACAATCTGTCTGTCCTTAGTTCTTGTGTCACCTAAACCTTTGATCAGGAACAGTGTATGAGTAGCAGAGCCAAGCTGTAGATCGGATTTATGTAAAACCAATACTACAGGGTGTAAAGGTGTTTAGCACTATTGATCGGTCACAGTTAATTCTTACCTGGTTTGATTGCCAGGAATAAAATACATGTAGTTATACACCTGAATCCAAAGCTAGCCAATTATTACTTAGTCAACACTTAATTAACAAGTTATGATAATTCTGATTTAATGAGACTAGATTATACCTTTGGTTTAATGCAGATCTCGATCATTACATTTTTACTTCGTTGATTTAAACAAGACTTCAGATCTAGAGTTCATTCTTTTTTGTTCTCCCCAGCAAACAGTTGTTTTGTGTTACTGAGATGATATTTCTGCTCATGATACTTATTTTGCCATATTACATCTGATTTACAATGTCCAAATTAAAAATAATTAATAAATACAAGAGTGTAGATAAGCTAAGAAAGACTATGTAATATAGTTGCTAATATTCTCTGGGTTTTTAATTTTTGCTAAATTTGCAAGTCCATCCAAAATCGCAAAATTTAATACCAATATAATATCAAAATCATGGTTTCACATATTATAATTATATATAACTTGTCGTAAGAATGAGACTTTCATAGGCTAGAATAATGATCGTCGACTGCTGTCTGACGTCCGCTGTCAGTAAACTTGATTTTCACATTTTAAACTTCTTCTCAAGTACTGGCAGTGGGATTTAGCTGAAACTTGCCCATATCATCTTTACATGGTTCCGACCTGGTGTTCTTATTTTTGGGTCAATCCAAATTACAAGATGGCCACCACAGCCGCCATCTTGAAAACACATTTTAACCTTCTACCACTGCGATTTAGCTGAAACTTGCCTGAAATGATCGTAACATATATATTGTCCAGACAAAGTGTTCAGTTATTTTTCGGGTGGATCTGAAATCCAAGATGGCTGCCACAGCTGTGATTTGGCTGAAATTTGCTTGAAATGATGCTGACATGGACTTGGCCAAGTAAGTGTTTGTAATATTTTTGGTCAATATCCATTATGGTCGCCCAAGCCTCCATCATGAAAAACACATTTTTAAGTTCTTCAGCTTCAGTTCTGAAAATCTGTTTGAATGTACATAAAGGCTATACCTACAAGAAGTGTTGTTATCTGAGACCACTGAAAACACATTGCACTGTCTTTCCAAAATCCAAGATGGATGTCAAAGTCACCATCTTGGAATATATATTTTAATCTTTTCCTATTCAGATATAGTGCCAAGGTTGCATTGTGAGATGACTGTTAAAGCCCTTGGAGATTCTTGTTATAGTTTAGCACAAATCACCAATAAATGTGGTTTTCAAAGCCCTTGGAGATTCTTGTTATAGTTTAGCACTAATCACCAATAAATGTGGTTTTCGGATAATTATCACTTAGTGTATGTCTTGATTAATTAAATAATGGCATTTTGAAGATTGAAGAAATTTTTCAAAAAAAAATCCATGTTGAGTGAATTTCTGACTGCTGCTGTAACTTGTTCTTGAGCAAAAGATTAACTTGTATGAATTGTTCTGAATGAAATCTTGAGTGTAAGGGATGTACAACCATGCATGGTTGTTCAAAGGAAACTTTAACCAAATTGCCTATATTGGGTCTTTATATACAGGACAGATAATTACGTATTATTGATATTTATCAGCTAGGATAAATAAATACACCTGATATGCATGTAGCACAGCTGTTTATTAGTTGAGTCACCCGAGTGTAAATTGTCATTGTGATCACAATAGGCTTATAAACACCTTCTCATAATGTTATCATCATACCCCTAGCTAATACACACCAGGGATGTGTCATTTGTTATTGATTTAGATTCACATGGATGTTTAAGTGATCTGTTTGTTTGTAACATGATCACAGTTCTGGTATGCTTCAGAGTTTATATACTTTGATAATCATGATTAATAATCATCATCTTGTTTCAATACCCTCGGTGAAAGGGATACATAATATATTACCAAGGTTATATATGTGACCATGCTAAATGATCAATATACATTCAAGGTTGGGCCGAACAAATTGATACAGAATTAATATCTGATTTCTCGTATAGCTCTGAAACATTGTATTCGACCCAATAAGCGCCCATGTCCCTATAAGCGCCTCTCCCCTTTTTGAGGCCCCAATTTCAATTGCCCATGCATAAATAAGGACCAAATTTACATAAAACGATATAGATTTGCAATAATTTCGACTTATTAGCACCTTAGTTTTCATTTTTATCAATTTTTTAAGCGCCCTTGGCGCTTATTGGGTCGAATACGGTTTATGATCTGAGATTGAAATTAAATTCAAAGAGCTTGGAACTTAAAAATACGTCAGACGATGTTTTAAGCCCTGGAGGCCAATGAACAAGTAGCCAAATGCTAGATTGTTTAAACTAATCTATAACCATCGAAATTAAACATTTTATTGTGATTAAATAAAAACACATGACAATCCACATTTTGGTGATCATATTCATGTTATCTCAATTTTCTTTAGCTTGAATAGGAGAAAATATAGTTTTATTGAAATATGATATATTTCATATATGACATCAATTTACCTTCAAATTTAACCTCGTGCCAGGTATATAATATATATTGTACATTGCAAATATGGCAATACATATTCATAACCCAATTTGTTTGGAAAAGGAATTGCGAAAGAATTGCTAATAGAACATGATTGATTTGTATACAGTGTATGGAAGCTGTCAATTCTTGCACTGTTTGAGGACCAAAGGCCAGTATTGACAGACCTTTCACAAGACCACTGCCAGATTAATGGGTTCAAGTGAAAAGTCAACAAGAAAATAGCTCCACTTTTCATGAAGTGTAGGGTGCACTGTTAACTATTTGAGATTATGTGTGGCTATATATTTCTAAATGTACTCCACTTCGGTGTCTAGTTGGTGTCAGTTACACTTATCCAACTTATCCCTAGCTATGTATTGTCCCAACATGTTGAATTGGAGTGATTAAATCACCGGCCTTATGCATAAATTATTAGTGCTCTATCAAAGAGTGTGTCATTCGGGACTGGATCTGATAAAATGGCTATGGTAAGTGGTGAAGTACCTAACTCTCATCATTATAATATGTAGATTCTAAATCTTCATTGAATTCAGATTCAGGACATTTGCAATGTCAGTAAGTGTAATAATTAATGAATTGGTTATTATCAACTTATCAATCACAGCACCTGTACTTTAGTTGTAGAGTTGAGTTATTAGCTAGATCAGATATGAATTTCATTGTACTACATCTATGCTCACAAAATGAGCTCTGAATCTGAACGTAATCAAATTTAAATATTAATGTATAAGCTATAATAAAATATAATGCACTTTAATTGGGCAGACATAATTGCATTAAATGCAATTTTATTAAGAGAGTTCCTTATTGTTTGCAAGTCCCAATTAATACATGTATAGCCTAGCCTAAATTGCAAGAAGAATTAAAAATGCAACTGTTTATATTTGTAAACTTTGATTTTGATTGGCAATTGAGGGGCGCCAATGCTTTAATCTACTTAAACTTAATCTGTATATGTGCAATAGTTGCGCCACAATTCTATGTCCCAAAATTGTTGTCTCTCCTTAAGATTTTATGTATAGTTAAAAAGAACAGGTTAATGTGGATTAGAATTTATTGGAGAAGCTTAGGGCTAACATTGGTGGTCAATGGTCATATGTAAAATGCTTGTGGTCAATGGTCAGTTATGCAATCTTTTCACTTTTAGTTTGTTTTATTCAAAGGTGCCATGCTTGAAATTACTTAAAGGTGCCATATACCTTATAGGATTGTGTTTACTGGTTTACAAGTTACTAGCTTTTATTTTATATAAATCGGTATAATTAGTTAAGTGCTATGTACCAGGTTTGTGTACATTGTACCTTGCTTACGTAATCACCCACTCAAGTCAGTGGTGGTAGATTTTCCACTTGAGTTATTGTAACAGATTCATCAGTTACTCACTGAGACTTTCGAGACATGTGTTCCTTGTAGGCCTTGCAGGTATATATGCCCAGCAGTTGGAAGTAATTCCAGCAACACAGCTATAACTTTTAGTTTAGACTTTAGATCTATTTTTATTGTGTCAGCATATTCATTTTGGATTTACCCAAGTATGGTATGTATGAATATTTATCTTTTTGTGAATTGTTTTAGTCTTTCAAGTTTGTCTTGACTGCCAAAGGGACATTGGAAAAAAATAGTGGTCTTTTTATTGGTATCATTAGCCTAATGGGACTCAAAGAGAGTTGTTTTATCATTAATCAAAGTGGTCTTTATACAGAGGTGGTCACTAAGGCAGGTTTATTGTACTATCTTTTGCCATATGTCTTTATACAGAGGTGGACGTCACTAAGGGGTTTATTGTACTATCTTTTGTCATATGTCTTTATACAGAGGTGGGTCACTAAGGGTTTATTGTACTATCTTTTGTCATATGTCTTTATACAGAGGTGGTCACTAAGGCAGGTTTATTGTACTATCTTTTGTCATTTGTCTTTATACAGAGGTGGTCATTAAGGCAGGTTTATTGTACTATCTTTTGTCATATGTCTTTATACAGAGGTGGTCACTAAGGCAGGTTTATTGTACTATCTTTTGTCATTTGTCTTTATACAGAGGTGGTCACTAAGGCAGGTTTATTGTACTATCTTTTGTCATATGTCTTTATACAGAGGTGGTCACTAAGGGTTTATTGTACTATCTTTTGTCATTTGTCTTTATACTGAGGTGGTCACTAAGGGTTTATTGTACTATCTTTTGTCATTTGTCTTTATACTGAGGTGGTCACTAAGGGTTAATTGTACTATCTTTTGTTATATGTCTTTATACAGAGGTGGTCACTAAGGCAGGTTTATTGTACTATCTTTTGTTATATGTCTTTATACAGAGGTGGGCGTCACTAAGGGTTTATTGTACTATCTTTTGTCATTTGTCTTTATACAGAGGTGGTCACTAAGGCAGGTTTATTATACTATCTTTTGTTATATGTCTTTATACAGAGGTGGTCACTAAGGCAGGTTTATTGTACTATCTTTTGTCATTTGTCTTTATACAGAGGTGGTCACTAAGGCAGGTTTATTGTACTATCTTTTGTCATTTGTCTTTATACAGAGGTGGTCACTAAGGCAGGTTAATTATACTATCTTTTGTTATATGTCTTTATACAGAGGTGGATGTCACTAAGGGTTAATTGTATTATATCTTTAAGGATTAACTTTAATAGATTTTTTATGTTATGGAGATATAACACAAAAATCTGAGTGTACTCTAAATAAACCGCGAAGCGGTTTATGATGAGATTACACTAAGATTTTTGTGTTATATCTCCATAACATAAAAAATCTATTCAAATTAATCCTTATAATTCAGTTTACTATAGATAATCTCTTCAATATTCAAAATTCATTTTGGGACTCTTTTGTCTATATTTGAAATCATTACACCGTCATCTCAGCCAATCAGAAGCAACGTTACAAACGGCGAGGCCATTTTTTCCTTTATGTGGTGATAAAGTAAATTTTTAAGCCAATGAAAATGCTCGTAACTAGCAAAATTGAATTATTTTGTCATATCTTTATATGTAGACTAAAGTTATATGTATTTGCTATAAAAGATTCAGTTTTGTTCATATTTTGTAGAAAAATGAACCTTGATATAATGTTATACCTCATTTTACAGTTATTTCATGTATGATTTTTGCTTATGAAGTAATTTGTTCAGCAGAATTGAACTTACATCCAGAGTGAAATGGTTAGTATTGTTTGAGTATCATGATTGTGTGTAACTTATATTGTGATATTAATTTTAATGCCATAATATGTCAACATTGACTTATAAAAAAAATGTGGTGGTAGTAATTTAACTTTCATCACTTGAATGGAATGTGATGTGCAAATTTTTGGAAGCCCATGTTGCTAGGTCATTGACCTTACAAGATGTATGTTAATGCAGATCGAGGTGAACTAATAATCAATAGATCCATTTCTTAATTGTTTTTAATTGCATATATGTGAATCAAATTTTATACCATTTCAGGTATGTTCAAGTTTATTTTGTAGTGTGAATAAATGTATGTTTAATGTCCCCATAAACAATGTAGTGTCCATTAAAAATAGTGTGTGTACCATCTACGTAACAGCAAATGTTTTTGGTTCCTTATATCTAAAACATCAATAAACTAGAAAACCATCAACCGTGTTCACAATTGAAACATGATTACATTTCCTAGTTATCTCTCTAATTAGTTGCATAGTTTTTGGGATGATTAAATATACTGAAAGATAAATTGCTTAACAAATGATAGATTCCTGAATTTCACTTTGTTTATCATGTTATCAAGTTAAAGTGTTAGTATTGTGTAAATATGAATAAACCTTGAAATGATGCAGTCACTGCAGGCAGACATTGATAATGTAGGAATGATCAGCACATCACACTTCTAATGTCAGTTTGAGGAGGTTTAATTAGATTTATGTCTACAACACCACATTACATGTTACCTTTCAATTTGATTACTAGAACTTCATCTGGTTTGATATAAATTAAGTTATTTTCTTTCTCCAATCATACTGATAGCACGGACATGTTGTCTTCCAATCTTATCAATGTAAATAATTGGTTCTAAAGTCGTAAATCTGAGGATGAATGTAATTAGCCAGCATCAGTACCAGGTGAATCAAGTTTTTGATAAGAATTTTCCTTTACCTGTTAACCCTATCCTATTGCAGAAAACGAAAATACAAATTAATCAATGTAAGGGGGCCTTTTTTCATTTGAGGGGGCTGAGAGTGGTTAAGATGTCCCGACACATCATCACAAACCCTTCATTTGTGGGGGGCGCGGTGGCCAAGAGTGGTTAAGATATCCTGACACATCATCACAAACCCTTCATCTGTGGGGGCCGCGGTGGCTGAGAGTGGATAATAAAGATGTCCAGACACATCACCACAAACCCTTCATCTGTGGGGGCCGCCGTGGCTGAGAGTGGTTAAGATATCCCGACACATCACCAAAATCCCTCCATCTGTTGGGGCCATGGTGGCTGGGAGTGGTTAAGATATCCCGACACATCACCATAAACCATCCATCTGTGGGGGCCGCGGTGGCTGAGAGTGGTTAAGATATCCCGACACATCACCAAAATCCCTCCATCTGTGGGGGCCATGGTAGCTGAGAGTGGTTAAGATATCCCGACACATCACCACAAACCCTTCATCTGTGGGGGCCGTGGTGGCTGAGAGTGGTTAAGATGTCCCGACACATCACCACAAACCCTTCATTTGTGGGGGCCACGGTGGGTGAGAGTGGTTAAGATGTCCCGACACATCACCACAAACCCTTCATTTGTGGGGGCCACGGTGGGTGGCTTAGAGTGGTTAGGATGTCCTGACACATCATCACAAACCCTTCATCTGTGGGGGCCGCGGTGGCTGAGAGTGGTTAAGATGTCCCGACACATCATCACAAACCCTCCACCTCTGGGTTGTGAGTGGGGCAGTTGCCAGGTTCTGTCCACTTTTCGTTGGTTTTTCTCCAAACATTCCAGTTTTCAACCTTATAACATGAATTGTCCTTTTATATTACCTTGTCTTGGCTGTTAATATAAGATTAAACAAACCAAGTTTTTCATCTGAGAAGTAGCCAGGGTCTATTTATATTAGAGCACTCATCCACTCCAGTGCAAACTCTATCGAGCAGCTGTGGGTGAAAGAGGTGGTCATCCCAAGGCCAGCATTCTTATCATATCACAAACTCTCCATCTGACCTCTCTGTCACTTTGCAGATTAGAGGCTGTATAAATATATAGCAGGTAGCTTGGTTGTTTTGTCCAGCCATAACTACTGTTTGACCCTCCTATCATAAATTTTGGTGTGTCCTCATGAAATACTGGTAGTTGGAAAACAAAATCTAATTTAAGGTACCATTCGAGAATTGGTTGGTTCTATTCATGTTACATGTGTATGTAATAATTGCAGGATCGACTGCTCATGCATGCTAGAACACTACAGGTATATACTTCTGTCGAGTATTTACTTCAGGTGGAACCTTTCACATCGTTACGTAAATTTTTTTGGTAAACTCTTCAGCATGGGGTTAAAGATAGGTGCGTCATGCTTATATTCACTGTCAATCAAATATTGACCTTGTGTTTGGAAGTCTGAATTCTAATATCAGTTTAGTGTGGTAAATATAGCTACTTCGCCTACAAATAGTTTATGAGTTTGACGGATATTTACCTTCAGTTTAATGTTACAGACAGAAATCTACAACAGCTGCTACTTATGATTGATGAAGAAATTTAACACAGTTTTGGGATGTTTGAAGGAAAATTGATTTTGTACTGTATACATTTTCCTTCATTTAATATTTTACGGTCAATTACCAAGGTAATTATTAGGATTGAAAAGATGATACACTGGTTATCAAAATTGCATGCACACCAAACATTGTCATAAAAATGATGTACCATATATATTCAACCCAATAAGTACCCAGGGCGTTTAAAAATTGAAAAATGGAAAGTTGTTTGATAAGACAAAATTATTGCAAAGCAAAGTGCAAACCTATACAGTTTTGATAGTTATGGTCTTTATTTATGCCCAGGTAATTGAAATTGAGGCCTCAAAAGGGAGAGGGGCGCTTATAGGGACATAAAAGCTTATCTGGTTGAATACAGTCTATGGAATGGCCTAGTGCAGAAAAGATTTCGGTCCTTAAATTAACCTTGGTCTCTATTGATAAAAGTTTTGCTATTAACATGATTTGCAGAATGAAATAGAAAGGCTATAGTACACTATTTAAATGGATTTTCACAGTTTCTATTGTTCTCAACAATCAGGAACTTAAAATTTAAAACAAACAAAGTGTTTTAAAATTCTTTATATTTTGGGCTTGAACAAATACGGCTGCAACATATCATAATATCGATATATTGCAATTGTATGCCTTTTAACTTGATCAATTGATGGCAAATTCAACAAGTCGATAGCAATTGCCGAAAGTATACCAAGCTTTCGAAAGTTTCAATAGTCATATATTTTTCTGTAACTTGGACTAAAATGAAGTACTCCCAGTGATTTGATAGGACAACAGACTACCAGTCACAATAAATCAGAAACACACATTGACATTGTTCTCCATTACGATCATCAGTACGTTATGTTTGAGTGGCTACTGATGCTAGCAAGCAAAGGGAAGTAACTTTAAACCAACACGGCACCAGATGTACAACATGGCGGCTAATTCATCAACCGACTGGAATTTAATAGAATCCAGAATATAATACTACCGCAAAACTATTGTAATTGTAGTCTGCAATAGCTGAACTATCACAATAGTATTTTCCTTGGTTTAACTATTATATACTTATTGCAGTAGTTAAATCGTAAGCGATAGTAGCGTTAGCCTTACAAACAAATGAGATATAGATTTAATGGTGTTATCTTTGAATGAAGAGTTCTAAGTGATTGATTCTTGTTTCAGGATGTTGATACAAAAGGATTGGAGGATTGTGATTTTAGATCACTGCATGACCATGTGAAGGATGCCCTCAACTATATCGCTTCAAAACCGGTAAGACTCCTTTTATTTTGTCTACAGGTAACTGACACATATGATATATACTAACTGCTGTCAATGACTTCATCAGAGAAAATATATGTAACAGGAAAGGAGAAAATGTTGCGGACAGACCAAGATTCGAACCTGGGACCCTCGGAACACTCGCTGAGCTAGTGTTCTACCAAATGAGCTACCTGGTCACCGATGATCGACCCAGTCCAATCCTGCTACACTCCTCCCTCCTTTCTTGCAGTCTTTGCCATCAAAGATATATATGAGACCCTTTCAATCACCACCACCGTGGGTTATTTAGTTGGGCGCCAATTCTGTAACAGGAGAGGAGAAAATATAGCGGCCAGACTGGGATTCGAACTCGTGACCCTAGAACAGAACACTAGCCGACTACTTGACCTAGTCAAATTCCGCTACATAAATTGTTTTTATAATTATTAGTACTTTCTGATTATGTAATGGTTGATGGTTTGGATATAATTCTCAGAATGTCATGGACAGTCAAACTTGTCTATAAGACCACCCAAGGGACAGAGGAAAAATATGTTCTTTAAATCTACAATCAGGTAGTCTTATTACACATATTTAATGGTGTTAAAATCTGTCATTTGGGTCCATAGAAAATGGTCTGTATTGTTTATACAGAGATTATTTTGTCACCAAAACAGATTTTACAGTACTTCCAGTCTGACCACATCATATTTTGTAGATATTTGTTGTCATTTGAACGAAACAAAGTAATTTAAAGAAAATCCATATTTGCCCACAATTTGAGTGAATACCATTACAGGTACCAGCTTGTATTAATTATCTTAGGCCTTAGTGTCTAGAATTTGGAATTGTTAACACTAAGAAATATGCCCATGCATTTTCATTTCAGTCTATACATTCTTTAAAAGATTTTGCAACTTAAAAAAAATTAATTCAAGGCAATTTCAACCGACATTGCATATAAGCTTCAATCTCAAAGCAATAAAGACTATTGATGTTAGAATCCTAAGTATGCTATGTCAGCAAACTTGGAAACCAATCAGTGAATCTCTGTAATAAAAGTGTTCAATATCCAATATATGTGATATCAAAGAAAATTGGGGCTTCTTATATAGTTAATAACATTCCTCTGTAGTTTCACATAGGGCTGGATCAATATATCGATATACCGATATGTATCGGTTTTCAGCAGTGTATTGAATATCGATACGCAAACATGCTGTATATTGCCGTATCGTTTTAACTACTCACCCTACTGTTTTCGTTTTAGAAATAGAAAATTTATTCTAAAACATCATTCAAGTAAGAGCATTTCAATCAATAGGAAGTGTTTAAGACATCTGTGTCACCTAGATGGATTAGAAATGCCTTTTCATAACTAAGAATACGAATTGACAGAAATTAATTAACACAGATGATAAACTGAATCAAATGTTAGGTAGAATTTTTCCTGGTAATAGAATGTTTTATCAAAATTGTCTTTTATTGTAGCAATGTTCAAAACACAATGGTCAACTGAATTTGAAAAAGAGGTTCTCTGTATCGTCAATACGTATCATGTATTGTTTCAGTGTATTGTGTCAATACGTATCGTATCGTTTTAGACCTTCCAATACCCAGCCCTAGTTTCACATCACCGTGATATTCATTGTACCGTTGGTGTACTGAGTAACAGATGTTATTTCATCTGTCATTTAAAATTCCATGTCTTAATTTCACTGCAAGCTTTGAATTTTACTAGAAAAGTTAATGTTGGAATTGAAGTGTACAAGCTTAATCAAATTTCCTATTTATTTCGATTCTCCTTTAGGGTTTGGTATAAAGCACATGTATGTAATCAGTAATTCCTGTCAAATGTGTTATTTTGTGCTATGTAATTTGTAGTGGAATCACATTCCTCATCCTGATGCAGAATCTATTGGAAACATTAAACTGATTATTTCGTGAAAACAGCATTTGTCATGGTAATTTAAAGTAGAGAATGGAACTTGTTTCTTTTGTATAGAAATTGTTGAAAGTTGTGTGTACCTGTAGATTAATGTGAAGATATTTATGTGCTCTAGCTGAACTGTCAACAGTTAATTCTGTTTCGGAGTTCTGACATCCATTCTATATGCATGGCTGCATGATATTTAAATCACTTTATGCTTGATAGTGATTTATATATGTGTACTTGTTCAGAGTCACAGAGGGACATATCATCATGCAGTCATATAGGACATATACCCATATATGATGTTAAAGGGTCCTTGCTGATTGCTTCATAAACCAGTGATCATGAGCTTAAGTGAAATGTGGAGTCTGTTATCTGTATGATTGCATAGACTAGAACTATCAGTAAAAGGTTTTTTTTTCATTTTTGTGTCGGCATGCAAGTGTAGATTCGAATGATCAGTTTGATCTTACAAAGAATCTTTGTGCATGCATATGAAGTTAAACTTTTCTACATACCTTCCATACTTTGGAGGTCAAATGTCAAAGTCAGAATTTTAATTTCAGTCTGCATAACCAAACCTACTTTCAGGCAACCCATCCAGTTCTTCATGAAGTTCATGATATAAGCATGCTCTAAGTCTTGGAAGTTCCAGAGGAATTTTCTGGTTTGTTAAAAGTCAGTTATGATTAAGAAAAGAAAATGGTCATCTGTTTGTATCCAATTAACCTACACCAGACTTTGACCATTCCCTCTGTCATAGAATCTGCATGTCTGTCTATGAACGAATTCAATATTCAACTACACAGAAGCAAGGAGATACACCTTGGTGTTTTCGGAAAGGCTTGTTCGATCAGTGCATGGTGTTGGATGCCAGTATACAATCATTATTCCAAGTCCAAAGTGGTGGCCTCAGCCTTCAGGTTTTTGACCATCATTCAGTCTGTCTGAATGTCTTGGTATTTGATATGCTGGTGTGTGTTAGAGTCTTTAAATAATCACCAACATTACTGTTAATGTTAGATGGAATGGTTTGTTAGGAATCAATACTCATCCAGAATCGATCAGGGCCACCACTGAACTGATAGTCCATCCTTAGCTGGGTATCAACTCGCCATGATTTAGGATCAATGTATTGGGATATGTGTTCTACTTGGCATCAGAAGATGTAATGTGTTAGGCTTGTACAACACACTTACTGTCCCATATCACTGGATCATATGCAGGGTTTTACCATGGCTTGCCAGCTTTAAACAAATAAATGTTTTTGAAATTATAAATTTGTTAATTTGGGGTATATTGGCAACAACTTGAGAAATACATGTACGATATTTTAAAAGCATTTAAAGTGAACAGTCGTGCAAGGATGGCTAAAGTCGGTAAAAATGGTGTGAATGTATCCAGTATAATTTCTTATGAAATGGAAAAATAAAATCTCTCGTCAAAATCTGTCTGCGTACGAAGAAATTAATTTAAAGTATGGAAATTCTAAAAAGTCCTCCCGGCTCACTATGTCTGTGGTTACATTTCCACGCAGCCTCGCTTTCAATGCTTTCAACTTTTCTTTACTTTAATGGTCAGAACTGGGAAACTAAGCAGAACTTGGCCGTCGTATTAATATGCGAGAACTTTTGGAAGGCTAATGAACGCATTTAGACTGGTTTTCTTTGCCCGACTATTCACTTTAAAATTATTATCATAAATGTTTGCATACGTAGCTTATTTGCATTGTCAATTTAATATAAGACAACATAATATTTTCCTTTCCTACTGTAGCTGATATCATTTACCTTAAATACAGAAGAAGCCTTTGAATATTCTTAATTTCACTCATTACGTATTCCTATTTTTTATGCCTCAATGTGTTTTTACTTATAATCGTTAACTCCACTATATATTTCAAAGATTTTCAGACTCATATCAAGAGTACCTCTGTGAGTACAAGATTCATGTCAAATAGTACCTGCATGAGTGCACCTGATTATATCTATTGGAGCTTTCATTTAAGGTAGATTGCATATAAGAATTGGAGAAGAAAGGATTGTAACATGAAGTTATCATATACAGCTATTATATAATGCTAATGATGATTACTGGTATGTCATAGATAAAATCTTGTCAATAAAGTTCATACTCAGAATGAATAGTCTTTATCCTTGCATTGTAAGGTAGGCACAGTTGCACAGTACAATATTAATTGTGCCAAGAGAATTGATCATGGTGAAAATTGTGTAACAATTAAGTTTAAATAAATTTGGTATTCTCTTGCAGCAATTTGTATTAAAATTGGCAAAGATTCAAGGATACCGGTGTGTGTAACAATAAACAATTTTAATTGGCAGGTACACAGATGGTCTGTAATATATATATATATATATATACAAATCTATAATATGTATAGACTTCAAAGAACCTAGAAGATACACTGAAAAAGATTATCTAGGTAGCCACACAGCTGAATTAATGTTCAACAGAAACACAAATATATGTACACAAAAAAACCCAAATATGCTTCATTTCTCCATATATGTGTGAAATTAGCTTATAGATGCTACACTGCTGACAAATGTTAGTTGTTCTCTTTCAAAAACAGGAACAGACGATTTAAATTTTTTTTCAGTTACAAAAGTTACTTACTTTACACCATTACCGACATTGAAAAGTTTCTCATTTTACTTCAATATGAAAATGATAAAAATAATTAATTGCATCCCCAAAAAATTTCATGGCACTATGTCCTATATGGAATGAAGTCCTAATTGTACATGCACCAAAAGCAAAATAAATTATCTGGTATTATTTTTGGTGTTAATTAGACATATACAAAAATGTACACAATTAAACACCAATTATTGTTATAACGGTGAGTATTGTTTATACTCTGTCGACGATGGAGCATCAACAGTGTATGTGCTGTAATAACATAAAGTTGCAGCCAGCAATTGATAGGAAAACACAGCTAGATTGAGCTTCTAAAGGTTGAATCTCAATGCAGTTTCACATCCACAGTGATTTTTGGCCAGCGTATGAATTTATTAATTAGAAAAATCAAATAAATCTGTTGAATGAGTTAAATGAGTTTGTCAGATGAGTATTTTTCATCTATTGTAGGTGACATCTTTGGTGTATTTTCCATCTTGTTTTTGTAGGTGACATCTTTAGTGTATCTTCTAGACAAAGAATCGGGTGAATATGCTGCAGACAAGGAAAACACAAAGAAGTTACCACAGACTGGAATCTGTTGGTTTGTATATAACGGCATTGTTTTTAATTTAATTGATATTTGATAGTTGATAAACATAAAAAGTATATATGACACTTAAGCATTAATATTAGCAGAAAATACCAATTATAATCTGATACATACATGTTTGTGTTAAACTATAACTTTATAGCTAGCTAGAGTACTGATGCATTCCTGTTGAGGATGTGTGGTATCTGATATATTTACCTAATCAATGTCACAGGTTAGAGCATGTTTCGAACACAAGAGTTGTGGCACTTACAACAGATTAAGTGTTTTGTGTGATGAATGAAGTATTAATCTTGTACATGTTTTTCTGAAATGAGATGGGGTGTTCTATAATTACATTTGCTATATGTACTCCTGGCCAATTCTTCAGTCAAAAGTCTATAAAGAAGACAATGTGTTTGTCAGTCAAATGTCTTGAAAACAAATGCTTATACTTGAATTCTGATTTTATTCTGTTCTCAGGGTACGTATGTAGATATTCTGTTTTAAATTGCTAATGTAGTAAGTCTCGAATCATGCCTTATTTACCTTTGTAAATAGACTTGATGTGTTTACCTATGTAAAACATCTGTGACCCCAAAATTAACAACCCTCCTACAAACTCATTTGTACAATGCTTGAGTTTTATCATCAGGTAAAAGATGGCAATATCAAGTGTATTGATCGACTGTAAATATTGATTATCATGGAGAAATCGGAATAAAGGGTACTCCCCTGTGTTGGTTTAAATGTCTCTCCTGTGAGTGAATATCTACACAGGATCAGTAACATGGGGCTTTAAATCACTTTACTGTCGGTATATAACGTAAAGTTTTCAATAAATTGGATTCTATAAAATGGAATTATATTTTATTATGTCTGCTTCCTATTCATTGTGAAATCTATACTTGTAATAATATTTTAAAAGATATGCTGGTGAACAATATAAAACTTTAAGTCAGTGTACAAACATTGGGTATTTCAGCAGTTCTAAAGTCCTGAATAAGGTAATGTTGTGTTTTTATGCTCAACAAAAACATTGTAAATGTGAGAAAATTTTGGAGTCAGACAAAGACTTGTATAACACAGGTTTTTCTAGGTCCGTTTTGGGGTAATAAGGACAAATAAGAGTCTCTGTGAAAGACTAACATTAATAAATTAATTTAAGAAATTAATTGCATATCATTATATATGATGTTGCTATCAAAAGTCATTAGTAGATTGCAAGTATTTTTATGCAGGTTGATTTAAAAATTAATTTAATTTCTATGGTTTGCTAAAGGCTGAGTTTATTTGTACAAATTAGTCATATGGAACACTTCTTCATTACCATTTATGAACTGAATTATAGTATACTAGTAATTAATTGATATACTAATTAAGTAAGAAATGTCCTATCATCATATTCTATTATGTTATCAACTAGATCTCTATATTGCTATCCGATGTAAGTGAACATGAGTTATCTTTCTTGTTATGTATGGTTAGGCAGTTCAGATCTTATCACTGATATCCCATTGGTACATACTTCTGACATTTTTCCTTCATCAAAAGAAATAAAAATAATAACAAATCAATCTATGATTTCACTGCATGCAGTATTAGAACCTCATTCTGTTACAAAACTGTTATTCAGAATATTTACTTTACATTTAACTTTGTAAATATAGTGTACAGATAACTATAAAGGTGGGGTACAGTGTAATTTCTCTCTAGATAATGTGTCCTAGACTAACATAGTTATAGCCGGAACAAGGTTGTTAGCCCAATCAATCAAATTATTTCTCTCTTAACTATATTTCATACTTGAAATTAGGGATATATTTATTTCCTCAAGATTGTAACAAACATTTCTATTTTATAAACTTCAGGGAAGCATGGTCCATGCGGAAGGCAAGGGCATGTCATAACCTTGACCCTGGTGACCCCTTGGTGTCTGAACTCTCCTCCCAACAACATGACACAGCCTGGAAACCAAAAAGTGGTAGGTCTTTAAATAATGTGCACATTTGAATAAATAATGCATTGTATATATATATATAGGGCACACGATGGCCAAATAGTGAGGATGTCTGCACATATTACCACAGCTAGCTCTCCGATTTGTGAGTTCTAAATACCCAAGTACTGACCATAGGTCATATCTCTTCTTTATTTTTCCTTCTCTGATATTCCCTGTACATATAGCTGCTATTTGATATTTACACTAACACCATGCGTCTATCTATAGGTTGAACAATGCTAGTTGGCTGTACAATTCACAGTATCATTGTGTCTTTATATCATTATGTAAAATGCAAATGTCCTGCAATTTCTGCAGCACAGTAAGATTGTAAATAGAAGCAAAAAGTAGAAGAAGAAAAGCCTAGAAAACCCTCACGGATTTCTTTGCTCAGGTATAATGAGATAGGCATATAATTCAATTGTTGCCACTGGAAGAAGCGCCAACACAGCCTTGACATTTAATATCTAAGTTTACCAGCAAAGCAATTCTCTTTTGAGAGTAAGAACTAACAAGCAATGAAATTCCAAGGAAAATGCTATGAACTCCGCTCAGCAATGAGAGAGCCCATTAACACGCCAATATAAGTACAATCTTGTTGACTAAAAGGTCAAGTAAATGATGCAGGCAGTCCATCCAGTGGGAGATACCCGTAGAGCAATATTGCTAGCAAATAAAGGAATGTGATCATCTGTCTCAACATGCAATAATTTCCCTTTGTGATATTATTATTATCAATAACGTGGAATGATGATAATAAATCCAAAGGAATTTATAATGGAATAAAAGTTCTGTCTGGGTTTTTTTTCGCTGATTGATTGAAATATTTGTAGGGAACAGAATCATCTGTAGATTTATTCATTTGCAAATCTGTCATGGAAGAATATTAAGATTAGAAAGACAATGCTAAATCTTAGAAAATAATAAAAACATTTTATGGCTGTATGTCTAATTTATAAGGGGGTCAATATAGTCCAAATTTAATAATGCTCTTTCAAAATTAAAAAGAAGAGAATATGAAAAGAACTGATTATTTTGAAAATTAGAATAGAATATATTGATACAAATATGGTTGAGATTTTACTGTTATCCACTTTTCAGTCCCCAAAACACTAGATGGAATATTGTCTGACATTAAATGTCTTTATGTGTGTAATTCATCATTACAATGCATTTGTTCAATATTATGCCATATATAAGACTTATTGCTTTGGCAGGGATGAATTAAACAATATATCGTAAGCTAAAAAGTTATTCCAGCCATATTTTGTATCCAGGTTTTTGGTAAAAATAGAATTGTAACTCTATAATTAAGCTTCTGTAAAAATTAAAACTCTGGAAACTAGGAAAGAATTCCAATAAAAATCAGCTGAAAATGTATCAAACAATCAATGATTGAGAAAAGGTGGTAGCAAAAAGTCTAGCCTAAGTGTGACACAGACATTGCTATTGCTATTCGTGCCAGATTGTTTCACTGCAAGGACATCATATGTGTCATTCGTCAAGGGGTCACTGGGTTATAGCCATAACTATACACAGCTAAATATTAGCCTTCCAGACTTTCTATGTATATACCAACATGAAACTCATTTCAATACTTTACAATCATCCAAAATTCAAAGGATTTGTGATGAATAAGGCTTGAAACTTGTTTAGCAGGAAAACAGAGAATGAAAAAACCTGCAGAACAGGATTTGAACCTGTGACCTCAAATTCTAGAGGAGAGAGCAGGAAATAAAGGAACGAGACTAAGATTTGAACCTGTGACCTCAAATTCTAGATGAGAGAGCAGGAAATAAAGGAGCAAGACTAAGATTTGAACCTGTGACCTCAAATTCTAGATGAGAGAGCAGGAAATAAAGGAGCAAGACTAGGGTTTGAACCTGTGACCTTCAAATTCTAGATGAGAGAGCAGGAAATAAAGGAACGAGACTAGGACTAAATTTATAGAAAATCCTGTATTCTGTTACAAATACAATGGCAAAGCAACATTATTAAAGGCAAAATACATTAGCAGTTGAGATAATGTACCGGTAATACTAGGTTTAGTTATGTTTAATTAGTTTAACATCCTATTAACAACCAAGGTCATTTAAGGATGAGCTAGGTTTTTGATGAAGGAAAGCTGGAGTACCCAGAGAAAATCACCAACCAGTATGTATTCTGTACCTTGCAACTGTCCCACATGGGATTAAACTTGCAACCCAGAGGTGGAGGGCTTGTGTTAATATGTCCGGATATCTTAATGTAGACCGTCCCTTCTGTGACGTCATACGTTTGTAACGTCGCTTTCCGGATCCCGGCAAACATATTATTTCTCCGTACCCACCTATTATAACTCACTTCTGATATCCGCAAATATTTCGTCTGCCAGCTTTCTGAGTGTTTACTTGACGTGTACCAATCTAAAGGTGTGAACTGTGTGCTAATCGGTAAATATAGTATAATTTTGAAGATTCGTGCATGAAGTAAATTCCAAGAATCATAATGGTCGCTAAACAATCACATGGAATACATGGATTGACGGGGACCCAAAACAAAAAACTTCATGTAGGCCTAGTAACTGAACATGAGAGACTACTGAAAAACTACATGTAGACCTAGTAACTGAACATCAGAATGACCGTCATGCTATAAGCTATGTACCAATGTTTTTGCAGGATAGATCTTAATTCCCACAGTATATCAATGCTGAAGGAAGTTAGCGATGTTTTAAATGCAAACATTCAATTTTTGAGCTTCAATAGATACGAATCATAACATACCGTTATACTAATTTTCGTCCGGAAACAGACAAACAATATACGGAATTAAAATTGCTGGAACATATTTTCATTTTATTGTTTGTTAAAATCTTTACTTATGATTTGAAAGATGCTATTACGGAAAATAATCCATTTTTATAAAGTATCACACAGAGCAAAATATTTGTCTCAGAAAAGCTTATATATTTCCTGCTGAATTAGACTCTTTTTGAAAGATTAAAGTCAGGCCTACATGTTTGTTATATTTTATATAATAGATCAAAAAAATCATGAAGATATGTAATTATTATGTTATTTTGTATGCTCCAAAAATATAAGAAATATAGAAAAATATCAAAGGTAAATGAATAACATAAGAAGTGAAAAGTGCTACGGATTTGCATATTTTTATCGTTTTCAGGCCAAAATTTATGGAGTATTAGAAAGCAAATCGGTCATATTTTGAAAAATAATTTGGTGAGGTATAGTTTTTATTGGCTTTTCTTATTGCAAATAGGTCAATCTTCATAGAAATTCTAAAAAATCGATTTCTCTTGAGATCATTTTTTCAGAAAAAAAGAAAACATGACTATTTTGAAGCAATTTTTCACTAAAATTGGGTCCGGAATTACTTTTAAAATAACGATATTTTGTTAAATTGTAGAAAACACAGCTTGTTTGATATAGTTATGAATTATATATCACCTACTGAAGGTATGAAGAGGTTACAAGCATATTCTTTATATGTTAAGCGATGTTACAAGGAGGAAATATTATTTATTTAAAAATCCTTAAAATCTGGAATATTAAGTGGTTAATACATATCTTTAAGCAACCCTGCAAGAAAAATTAACCTGGTGACATATTATTTTTATGCAGTTTTTTGTGATTAGTATAAACCTAAAATCAAAATATCAAAAAATGAACGAAATTCCCGAGAGGAAACTAGAAGGGACGGTCTACCTTAATATAACCTCACGGCTACTGCGACCCTTGATAATAGTATTATCTACAGGTAAAATACACTTAATGAAAGGGCTGACTTAGCTTTGGAGACCAGGTGTTTAGCCTTTAACATCTGTACCAGAAACATGGCAGCATTTGCCTGTTCATTGCATTACAATTGGCACCTGTTTACATAACTGTAACATGTTGGTTACCCAAGCTTTGAGGATTTCTCCTACATGAATATTGCTTAACCTCTGACCAGCCATGACAGATTGGTGATGACCAAGTAACAGTGATCAAAGTCATTGATTTTCTGCTTCACAGTATGTGTTAGACTGTTGGTTATGTCTCTGACATCAAGTAGATTTGCTTCTTATTGCCTAGAAAGCCTGTATGAAAAGACAAAATGGAGAGTTTGATTAAGAAAACTTGGAAGTTAAACCTTCAAAAACAATTACTAATTACTCAAAGGTATAGAGAAGGTAAACTATATGTCAATATATGTGTAGAGTTTTCTTTGCTAATTTAATCTGGTACTTTTCAAAATGTATTGATCTTTTTAGTTATAGGGGAACGTCATAGATGGTATAAACCACTTGAGTTGTTCTGTTTGGAATCAAATAAAAAGCTCATAACCTAATACAAAAAATCTCAGAACTGAAGCCATTTATTCTTTCACTACCAATATCAAATTAGATTCACAAAATACATGTAAAAATGTATATATATGGAACAGTTTTGACGCAGGCGTTGCTCGTGGCAACATGGATTGAGTTGATCTTTTACCTTATCTTGAATATTTTTGGGCAGTGGCATTTCCAGTGCTATACATCTATGTAATAGGTGTAATCTATGTAGCATCATGGCATGTTTCCCAGACGATGTGATTAAGATTCATGTTGGATGTTTCCATCCAATATTCGAGATTTTGTTGGCGCTCATTTCGTTGTCTGGTCTAGCCATCTTTAGTGTGACACAGTGAGAAGTTTTTAGGGTATATTGATGGCACTCAGTGTGGCTCGGCAAATGTCTTCAGACACCATTGTTGCTTACTGATTTTAAAGTTGCATGTGCGATAAGCATAAGAATTGAATAGGACTATGATAGGGAGGGAAGTCATTGATCATAATTTCCTTTAGATTGTTTACACATTAGTGTAGAATAATTTGACACTAACCTATAGCCATGCTCTGATAAGGATTACACAAATATCATTTCATCTTAATTTTGTAGCAGTATAGATATTTTGGGTACTCATTACTTTATTGTTTGGTACTTAATTGTTTGGAGTGCTGTGACAAATGGGTATATTTGATTTACTCTGTTTGTGTTGCTCCTCTGTTAATATGCATGTCATTTATAGAAAACATTAAGTACTGTCAGATATATAAATTCCTTTGTCAGTGTTCAGAATAAAAAAATTTTGTTCATCTTTTGGGTTTATGTTGGTATTTCTTATTCATTTGTGTGATATTGACTGTTAAAAACTGAAGGGAATCAAATGAGGTTTAGTTTCGATAAATGATAATATTTCAATTGTCACTGAAGTTGGACTGCATGAAACTACTTGAAAAATCCTGTTTCATTTGCTCATAAACTTGGCAATCTTAATTTCGGACTTTGTGTAAGAAAATATTGTATCTATTCCTTTACCAGGCCTATACATCTAAACAGTGGTGCATTAAAAAAGTGCAAGTATTAAACATCAATTTCTATTTTTATCGTTTTACTGACTCTTGTTTTTTGTTGTGAGCTGATCCAAAAAGAAGAAAAAGATATGCAATGTCCCTGTGTGACATTTGTCAAAGCTATCTATGTTAGAACATCTCATTACAAACCAATGATGAAGCCTAAACGGCGATAAGTCCCTAGTTGTAGACTTGCACAAGGTGAAAGAATCGCAAAAAAATTTAATAAAAAAAAATAAGAAAAAAAATCTAAATCTATTGAATTGAAATATAAGGACTGAATCTTGCTTTATCATATCTGAAATTGAGTTGCTCTTGAAACAAATTGAATGAACTGTGAAGCAGTTCATGTTGAATTTGTTTCAAAAGCAACTCAATTCATCACCCCATGAAATTGATCAAAGCAAGATTCAATCCTTAAATGTACTGAGATTTCAGATATGATTTACAAGTCATAATGTATAAGAGACATGCTGTAAATTTACATAAGTATTATAAATAAACAGTTATTGAAAGTACTAAGAATCCACATATTCTTGATGGTTTGCATGCATTCAGGGATGAGTAATCCATTTTCACTGTACATTCTAATATCAAGGACCGTGGTTCAGTTAGAACGTGTTACATGTGGGTCACCAACCTATGACAGTCTCCACAGACAAAAGGCTTGTCAAATAATAGATGGAAGATGAATATTATAATGAAGAATACGAATTCATCTTAATACCATGTAGGTCTGAATATGACTCATGGTTATGTAGAATTGCAAATAGCCAACTTGCTGAAACAAGTATGTCCAGAAAACATACCAAAAAGGAGGATTCTGTGTTCTGTTAATGTACCCCAGAGATTTCTGGCTGTAAAGCTTGACTTAAATATATATTTATGTTTGACAAAGTAAGCTTTGGAGATATAAATCAATAGAAGCGTAGCAGATTTCCTGATGTACTGAACAAAGATTACTTTCAGAAATGTCGCCACTTCTAAAATAAAAACACCTTTGGGAATAGTATTTAAGAATGTCGAACTAGCTGAATGTGATTACCTCTTTTTGTTGTGCAGATTTATCTTTTTATGGTACGCGCCCCTTAGGTTTTTCCTGGGGTGCCCTGGCCATGAAATTGGAACTAAAAATAGGGGCTAATAATCTTTGTCTTTCACATGCCATTCTTATGTATCGAAACAGCTGATTGGTTTGTTGGGTGATTTTAACATCGTAATAAGAGCCAGGGTCACTTTAATTAGGACATGCCAGGTTTAGATGGTGGAGGAAATCCAGAGAAAAAAACCACTGACCAGTGGTCAGTACCTGGTAACTATATGCCCCATGATTTGTACAAAACATTTTAAAGTGAATAGTCGGGCAAAAAAAACCAGTCTAAATGCGTTCATTGGCCTTCCAAAAGTTCTAACATATATTAACACGACAGTCAAGTTCTGCTTACCGGTACGTTTCCCAGTTCTGACCATTGAAATCAAGAAAAATCGAAAGCATTGAAAGCGAGGCTGTGTGGAAATGTAACCATGGACATAGTCAGCCGGGAAGACATTTTAGGATTCTTATACTTTAAATTAATTTCTTCGTACGCAGACAGATTTTGACGAGAGCTTTTATTTTTCTATTTGATAAGAAATTATATTGGATACATTCACACCATTTATACCAACTTTAGCCATCCTTGCCCGACTGTTCACTTTAACCACTCAGCCACTGAACAGAACAGCTGAAACAACACCCAATTATGAAAGATGTACAGGTGATTAGTTATTAGTTGACAAACTATGGCAAACTGTGTACAAGCTCTATGGGCATTGAATCCCAAAAGTGTCTATACCATGGTCTCCAACATTTATGTTGTTACTTCTGTACAGATACCATTTAATACTGTAGCTTTGTTGTATTGTCAGAAGGTAGAAAGAAATCCTGAATTTGCATAGTCATAGAGAGGACTTGGGGACAATTATACTACAATGTACTCAATGTCTACAAAGGATCAGTTAATGTAACATATATGAATACATGATATAATCCATGGTCTTTTGAACTTTCTTCTAACATTTTAGTTGATGTATGAACTACGTGATGTAAAGCATGTTGAACTGTTAGCTTGAAAATGATTCCCACTCGTTTTCAATCCTGATGTAACGTCTATGACAGTTCCGGCTGCATCATTCGATCCCATTGCAATGTCTTTTCTAGCTGTTACTATATTTACAAATTATCTGTCTTTAAACTGGGTCATATTGTTCCCAAGACTGCTCTGATAGGTTTGACAATAACGATTTTGGAACGACTGATTACAACATCATGTTCATCGGCCTAGACATTCAGAGGCTCTGATCAGTTTCACAGTTTGGGAACTATCAGATACCAATAATGGAGCCATATTCAATCTCCAGTGTGTGGAGCTGTATGGCTAATGTCCTGTCTGATTACCAGTATTCGCCAATTGCAATATTACAAATCAACAATACTCTCAGCTTACCATGGTAACCAACAAATAGATAAAAAGGCAGTTCTTATAGAATACAAACCAGTCACTAAAACACAAATTAGTAGCAGTTATTCCTTTTTAATCATCATTATTTTTTTCTGGAAACATCAGCTCAAAGAAAAGTGTTATAAAGGACCATTTGAAATTACCTTAAATGTAGAGGAAACATGTTTAATAGGTTGCATGGGGTGACTCCAAGAGTCATAGAAGTAACAGCAAGATGCTACAATATGAATTGTTATTTGATCTGTGTTATTCTACTCCGGAAAACACTATGGAAAACAATCTCATAAATGGTCCCTGTTCAAAGTCACAGATACTGAAAAACAAAATAGTCATCATGATCAAGGTCAAACTAAGGTGAAATAAGTTATGACCTGTCAAAATAGTGTTTTTTATGGAACGTGTCAGGTTTTGGATGTTTAAGGAATCATTAATTTGCCAT
Source organism: Argopecten irradians (assembly GCF_041381155.1). NCBI lineage: Eukaryota > Metazoa > Mollusca > Bivalvia > Pectinida > Pectinidae > Argopecten > Argopecten irradians. Next base: position 24,717,923 of record NC_091140.1, read on the forward strand.
ACTTGAACAAGTAATCCACTAGATAAGAGCTGTCGGTAGAATGTTAAACCCCTTCACCACAAAGTCACTATTGTAATGAGTATTGTCAGTATTAAGGCCCCGCATTGGAAAAGTCTGATACCCTGGTAGATCAGTCATTTTGTGGGACCCTTCCTGATTCAGAACCCTTCCTGACTGGTCAGTAGTCTAGAATAAATCTGTAAGTTCTAAGTTTTCTGAAGTCAGTAAGCAATTAGTGTATGATAAAAACATTGTTGCTATTTAGTGTTTTTAGTAGTTGGCCATAAAGTTGTTACAGACATCTGAGGTATGTGTCTATGCCTACCTTGTGTTGTTACAGACATCTGAGGTATTTGTCTATGCCTACCTTGTGTTGTTACAGACATCTGAGGTATTTGTCTATGCCTACCTTGTGTTGTTACAGACGTCTGAGGTATTTGTCTATGCCTACCTTGTGTTGTTACAGACGTCTGAGGTATGTGTCTATGCCTACCTTGTGTTGTTACAGACATCTGAGGTATGTGTCTATGCCTACCTTGTGTTGTTACAGACGTCTGAGGTATGTGTCTATGCCTACCTTGTGTTGTTACAGACATCTGAGGTATGTGTCTATGCCTACCTTGTGTTGTTACAGATGTCTGAGGTATGTGTCTATGCCTACCTTGTGTTGTTACAGACATCTGAGGTATGTGTCTATGCCTACCTTGTGTTGTTACAGACGTCTGAGGTATGTGTCTATGCCTACCTTGTGTTGTTACAGACGTCTGAGGTATGTATGTGTCTATGCCTACCTTGTGTTGTTACAGACATCTGAGGTATGTGTCTATGCCTACCTTGTGTTGTTACAGACGTCTGAGGTATGTGTCTATGCCTACCTTGTGTTGTTACAGACATCTGAGGTATGTGTCTATGCCTACCTTGTGTTGTTACAGACATCTGAGGTATGTGTCTATGCCTACCTTGTGTTGTTACAGACTCTGAGGTATGTGTCTATGCCTACCTTGTGTTGTTACAGACATCTGAGGTATGTGTCTATGCCTACCTTGTGTTGTTACAGACATCTGAGGTATGTGTCTATGCCTACCTTGTGTTGTTACAGACATCTGAGGTATTTGTCTATGCCTACCTTGTGTTGTTACAGACATCTGAGGTATGTGTCTATGCCTACCTTGTGTTGTTACAGACATCTGAGGTATGTGTCTATGCCTACCTTGTGTTGTTACAGACGTCTGAGGTATGTGTCTATGCCTACCTTGTGTTGTTACAGACATCTGAGGTATTTGTCTATGCCTACCTTGTGTTGTTACAGACATCTGAGGTATGTGTCTATGCCTACCTTGTGTTGTTACAGACATCTGAGGTATGTGTCTATGCCTACCTTGTGTTGTTACAGACGTCTGAGGTATGTGTCTATGCCTACCTTGTGTTGTTACAGACATCTGATGTATGTGTCTATGCCTACCTTGTGTTGTTACAGACATCTGAGATATGTGTCTATGCCTACCTTGTGTTGTTACAGACGTCTGAGGTATTTTGTCTATGTACCTTGTTGTTACAACTCTGAGTATATGCCTACCTTGTGTTGTTACAGACATCTGAGGTATGTGTCTATGCCTACCTTGTGTTGTTACAGACCTTTGTTTAGACTCTGAGGTATGTGTCTATGCCTACCTTGTGTTGTTACGTCTTGTCTATGCCTACCTTGTGTTGTTACAGACATCTGAGGTATGTGTCTATGCCTACCTTGTGTTGTTACAGACGTCTGAGTATGTGTCTATGCCTACCTTGTGTTGTTACAGACATCTATGTGTCTATGCCTACCTTGTGTTGTTACAGACATCTGAGGTATGTGTCTATGCCTACCTTGTGTTGTTACAGACATCTGAGGTATGTGTCTATGCCTACCTTGTGTTGTTACAGACATCTGAGGTATTGTCTATGCCTACCTTGTGTTGTTACAGACTCGAGGATCTACCTTTGTTGTCGAGTATGTGTCTATGCCTACCTTGTGTTGTTAGACGTGAGGTTTGTTATGCCTCCTTGTGTTGTTACAGACGTCTGAGGTATGTGTCTATGCCTACCTTGTGTTGTTACAGACGTCTGAGGTATGTGTCTATATGCCTACCTTGTGTTGTTACAGACGTCTGAGATATTTGTCTATGCCTACCTTGTGTTGTTACAGACGTCTGAGGTATGTGTCTATGCCTACCTTGTGTTGTTACAGACATCTGAGGTATGTGTCTATGCCTACCTTGTGTTGTTACAGACTCTGAGGTATGTGTCTATGCCTACCTTGTGTTGTTACAGACATCTGAGGTATGTGTCTATGCCTACCTTGTGTTGTTACAGACATCTGAGGTATTGTCTATGCCTACCTTGTGTTGTTACAGACATCTGAGGTATGTGTCTATGCCTACCTTGTGTTGTTACAGACATCTGAGGTATGTGTCTATGCCTACCTTGTGTTGTTACAGACATCTGAGGTATGTGTCTATGCCTACCTTGTGTTGTTACAGACATCTGAGGTATGTGTCTATGCCTACCTTGTGTTGTACAGACGTCTGAGGTATGTGTCTATGCCTACCTTGTGTGTTACAGACGTCTGAGATATATGTCTATATGCCTACCTTGTGTTGTTACAGACGTCTGAGGTATGTGTCTATGCCTACCTTGTGTTGTTACAGACATCTGAGGTATGTGTCTATGCCTACCTTGTGTTGTTACAGACATCTGAGGTATGTGTCTATGCCTACCTTGTGTTGTTACAGACTATCTGTTGTACAGGTTGATATGTGTCTATGCCTACCTTGTGTTGTTACAACATCTGAGGTATTTGTCTATGCCTACCTTGTGTTGTTACAACGTCTGAGGTATTGTCTATGCCTACCTTGTGTTGTTACAGACGTCTGAGGTTGTGTCTATGCCTACCTTGTGTTGTTACAGACATCTGAGGTATGTGTCTATGCCTACCTTGTGTTGTTACAGACATCTGAGGTATGTGTCTATGCCTACCTTGTGTTGTTACAGACGTCTGAGGTATGTGTCTATGCCTACCTTGTGTTGTTACAGACATCTGACGTCTGAGGTATGTGTCTATGCCTACCTTGTGTTGTTACAGACATCTGAGGTATGTGTCTATGCCTACCTTGTGTTGTTACAGACATCTGAGGTATGTGTCTATGCCTACCTTGTGTTGTTACAGACATCTGAGGTATGTGTCTATGCCTACCTTGTGTTGTTACAGACGTCTGAGATATGTGTCTATATGCCTACCTTGTGTTGTTACAGACATCTGAGGTATGTGTCTATGCCTACCTTGTGTTGTTACAGACATCTGAGGTATGTGTCTATGCCTACCTTGTGTTGTTACAGACATCTGAGGTATGTGTCTATGCCTACCTTGTGTTGTTACAGACATCTGAGGTATGTGTCTATGCCTACCTTGTGTTGTTACAGACATCTGAGGTATGTGTCTATGCCTACCTTGTGTTGTTACAGACGTCTGAGGTATTTGTCTATGCCTACCTTGTGTTGTTACAGACATCTGAGGTATTTGTCTATGCCTACCTTGTGTTGTTACAGACATCTGAGGTATATGTCTATGCCTACCTTGTGTTGTTACAGACATCTGAGGTATATGTCTATGCCTACCTTGTGTTGTTACAGACATCTGAGTTATGTGTGTATGCCTACCCATCAGAATGATCCATTAAGCATTCCCACGTCCTCTCTCTATACAGCCCTCAGTAATGCATTCTCTGACAGGTTATCGACATGATGTGAATGTGACTTGAATTGTATAAAATTTCTAGCTCTGACAAAGATGGATGCAGTTTTGGATGGAACTTATTATCCCTGGATTCTGATCCATTGGGAAGTTCCAGCCAACAGGAAATGGACATTGTTTACCGGCGGACAGTGTTTCCTTCTGCTCTCCATTAGGTCCCATCCGCATTCTGATTAAATGTAAATATTTTTACCCAGCAGGATCCTGGAACAAGTAATGGAATAACTGTGTTTTTATAGTGGATATATGCAGCTGATGCTGTTTGTCAGCAAGACCTTTAAGTGGTGCTGGGTATATATCAACAGATCAAAAAAGATAAGCAGTTGCTGGTCAATTGACCATTGGAGAAAATTGATTTGTTTAATCATGTCTGATTTTGGTTAAATAATTCAAACATTTATGAAAAATGAATTATATATATTATCTTCAACAATTTATAGCCTATGGTCAAATTGTGCCATTTTCCTTCCAAATAAGAACAGATTTGGAATTCTCTCCTTCATTCTACGACGTATATCAGTTACCATTTTGATATAACAACAGTAATTATTGAAATATAACCACAGCTCTGTTGAAAGAAAATATGGTTCAAATGATTTTGGTTTCATATAGCTTATCAGCAAGCATTTTACTTGGAGGCAGGGTCATGTGGTCAGGAATAAATGTAAGCTTGAGCAATACAAATGGATATCTATAAAACTTGAAGAATCTTGTTAGAAACCCTTACCATAATTTTTGGCAACATAATTGTTGGCAATGATGTAAATGTTCCCTGTGATAATTGATATAACTGGATGATGATCAGTTCAAATTTTCCACATGAGTATTCATAATGGACACATCTATTGCTTGTGAGTTTTTGTCTCTTCAGATTAAATGTCAATAGAGTTCAACAACTGGTTCTTAGGTGTATCTCAATGGAAAATGGAAAGGAAGAACTCCATGAGCAAATGATATGAAATATTAAGACACATTACCACGAGTGTGTTCATAATAAGCACTTTAGTATGAAGGGTTTCTCATCATTTTTTGCATGTGTAGAAGATCAGATACTATAGAAAAGGGACAAGGTCATTCTTTAAGGAAGTATTTATTATGATTGAGAATTTTTTCTTATATATAAATATATACAGGATCTTACAAGAGTGTTCATTTCATATGAGGTTTTATGAAACGAGTCTAAGAAGTTTTTTATTTTGCCAGCCTTGGCGAGGAAAAATTCAAACTTTGAGATGAGTTTCATAAAATCTTATATGAAATAAACACAAATTTAAGATACTTTTTATCACATACCTACAAATACCTACATAACAAAGATTTTCACGTCAAAATTTATTACGAAAATCCAGCAGAGGCCGCCATTTTGTCCCACCGTCATCGTAAATCCGACGTCACATCATTTTTCCTGACGTCATTTTATTGTTCCTGTCTGAAGTCACAATAAATTTCTAGCCAATGAAAATCGCTTCAGGTCATTATTACGCTAGTGACATACGCAAAAATATTACACGGGCAAAATCTAGTGCTAGAACGGGTAACCGGTTCACGGTTCGGCTTCAGCTTGTATCCGGTAAGCATATTACGTGGATTATGTGATAGATATATGTATATACATGTCCACAATACCCAGGATTTATTTTCATTTTTAGACAAAAATGATTCAAATCGCCTTTCAAACGTGGTCTGTGGTCTGCTATCTTGGATTTTGATAGTTGAAGGTTGTTACTGCTATTTCTCACAAAGTACTAAAGGAATCTGTCTCAAATTTTCATATATAGGTTCCCCAAGGGCTCTAGCTAGTTGTGCATATTTCATTTTGGAACGATTGGTCAACAAGATAGCCGACAGACCACCATCTTGAATTCTGATAGTTGAAGTATGAAAAGCAGAGATACATCTTTCAATTGTTGTACATAGTTCATTCTTTGGTGGACGCCAAGATTCCTCTGGAATCTCTTGTTCAAATTTTGTTGCACTTTTATGATAGTAGACCTTTAAACTCCTATTATTGTCATTTTTATAACCAGAGTTAATTTTCAAAGGACATAATTTTAGCAGCAGCTTATTGAACAAATCTTTTGATGTTTCCATTAGAATTATATAAACAAATCATAATTTTTGTTATTAAAATAAACATTGACAGTTATCATGTTTAAAGTTCATGTGCACTTGTTTTAGCTGCAGAATGTTCATGTGGACTTTGGGAATAAATATCAGCAATCATCATTAAGTTCAGTGCAGTCATTGCAAAAGTGGTTACATAATCTACTTATATCAACTTAATTAATGAGAATAAAATGGTATTGCAGAGTTTTATTGTATGTAATTAAAGTGGTTTTAAATTTTGTTGCTAGTATACACACACAATATAGACTTATAATACAAATAAATAAATCTAGTTATATAAATTTTAACCTTTAATTAAAAAAAAATTTGATTATTTTGATATTTCTAATGTGTAGTTATAGTTTTATTATAATTTAATGTAATGATGAAATCTGATTAAAACACATGTATCTAATTAATTAAATTGGTAGGAAAGTTTATAAGGCTTCGATCCTTGGCTTTGAAATGATTTAATGATGAAAAATTTCAGAGATTTATGAGCAGCATGTGTTTAATTGATGGCATTGAAGAACATTAAGATTGTGATGTATCAGGATCATCTATAAACTTTATTTGCTTTATTTGAATCTGGTACATTATAGGATTATATATATTGCCAAGGCTATGGTGCCAAACCTCTGAGGTGATCAAGTTCTGTCCCTAGCCACACCAAATTCTTTCAGTGGCCTGATACTATATTCCATTTGTTGTACAATTGATACTCTGGAATATAGATAATAGGGATTCCAACCTGTCTAAAAAACCATACAAGGGACTAAAAAGATTGCCAGCTTTAAATCACCAAATGCTCTTTGATGAAAACTTTTGGGGGGGGGGAGGGGTAGCCTTGAAAATAGGCAAGGGTAGCCAAGAAACAATTAAAGGTGTTTATGGATTTATATCTGCAATTTCAAACTCAAATTTTATCATAGGGTTTTAGTAAACTTTCTAAAGATCCTAATCTTTACAGCTCTCATATTTAAATAAATAAAGTTATAATGCGACATAAGGTTTTTGCCTTTAAGTAACTTTTATAATTATTCAGGGTGGTCTCATTGTTACTTGGTGCTTTTCACTGTAGGATTTGGAATTGTATCTGACAATAGAAATTACAATAATTAGATCTCCATCATACCAAGTTTCTAAAAAATGTTGTTTCATCGATTACGTACACTACAATAATTATTATTGTGTGCCTTATTTTGGTAAATATAATGATATCTCATGATGATAACAGGACAGGTGTATGTAACAAATAGATTAATATTTAAAGACATCAATTAATAGATTAATATTTTTGAGTATTTGTTTTCTTTGTTTTACAGTGTTATGCTACCCAGTGATTGACAGTACATCGGGAGAGTGTATTGCTCTGATTGTGGTGAGTATATATGCCAGTTACCGTTTTAATATATGAACATTTTCAGTAAGATCATTTCCCCAACTTAGTTGCACAAAAATTCAGAGTAAATATAGCCATGCTTGCAGATCCAATATTTCACCATTTTATTGTGGCACAATTAACCTCTGGAAGATACAAGTTGCACTTGTGTAATTGAGGTATATGTCATCAATTTTCATCTCATCTGAAAGCTAATACACAACAGTTAATTAGAAGACCTATTGCTGATTGTAACAGATGTAAGATATCTTTCAAATGGTATATGATGTTGATAATAGTACAGGATTTCAAGTAAGAGATTTTCCTTCAGGGTTTCTCTGTCCATGCCCTACATGTACATCTTTGTATTATCAAAAAGTTTGCTTTACCATGAAACCAAAGGAAAGTTTAGTCTGTAGTTAATTGTTATGGATTAGGGCCGTAGATAATCATGTCCATGCATATTCATATATCTGCCTGACTAGTGTAGAATCAGAGAATAGTGGATTCTGGAGCCACATGATGATCTTTAGAGGAGATCTCGAACCCGTTATCTGGACAACAGAACATGTATGATTTGGAATAGAAGAGATGATTATGGTGAAGTGATATTTATATCTTGTCACAGCACTTACGTGGGTGATTAAAATGGTAGAAATATCAATAGGATTTTATTGACATTTAGTCTGGCTGTAGAGCTGGCACTGTCATGGCTACGTCTGATAAATAAAACTGCTATCCTGGTTTCTGTCTGGGGTAAGGCCTTGTCCAACTATTGTGTGCTCAGAATATGTGTCTACACTCAGTTTATTATGACTCCATATCATATTCCATACCAAAATATTTTGTGGTGCAGCTGCAGTCACTATGATCAATCAATGTGTGCATCCCAAGTCATATACTCATAAAATTTTAAAAGGACCAATAGAATTTCTGGAAACAGCTCTCTTTAGCACTGTCAGGAACTCATTGTATTTGGCTAAAGACCCATGAAAAGTTCTATAAAACTTAACATTGCAACTGCATTCATGCAGAAATGTTTTGCTTGTTGATAGAGGATCAACATAATACACAGACCCTTTGGATTTTAAGGCCAGACCCTAATAAATGTTGAAAGAATACCTTTCTAAACACTCACTGTATACAATGACAGACTATACACAATTTATTGCAAATGTATAAGATTCCATGTATTGAAATATTTTCCATTGTGGCTGTACTCATGTAGTAATGTTTTCTTTGATGATTGACATAACAGACCATTTTAATTTTCATGCAAGCCAGTCCCTGATCAATGTTTAAGGTGTAGGTTTCCGTTGGGAGACAAAAGTACACTTCCGGTACACAATGATACAACAATGTGTCCTACATAAAGCTATTGACTTCATTATTCATTCCAGGTTAGGGTTATCAATAATTTATTTAAATGAAAACAATGCATGTCACTTTGTTTAGAGTAAACAAATTGAAATTTTTTCAAAAACCTTGAATTATTAATACAGTGACATGGTTCATGTTACTACAGAGGGTTGAACCTGTGTTACATATGGAATAGCTCTTATTAACCTAAGAGCATGGCTAACTGACAGATACATCGGTGATATATTGGAATCTGTCTAACTCAAAATACTGTTGTTATATAATTACAGTTCTATTGAATATAGGATAATAGGACAAGTCTAGTCACCAATACAAATTCTATGCATAGTGCTTAGTTGATGTTTTGGAAAAAAAAATCTTTTAGATACATCGATAATTAATACTGAATTAAGGTTGTCCATCTGAAGACAACGAACCATGAACAACCGACTACTCTTAAAAATATTTCAATGAATCTTGGTGGCAATACTACGTACTATGCTGTATAGATGTTCATATAATCTATATCAGATATATATCGGAATAAGTCTAATTCGCCTCCTTGACAACGATTCTATTTATGAATGTTTTGGGAAGTGTTAGTCTCTGACTGGAAACATCTACTCTCACTTATTATGAATATTTTAGCCATAGAAGGCTGCTGTATCATGCACCTATAGTTTGACAAAGAGCAAATTTTAATCCAAATGGGTTATGGGCCAAGATTGGAAGCAAATTGTATCCATATACAACAACATGATAGTATATGTGACCTTTAGTCAGGGTCGTCTGTACTGATAGTTTACATTAGAGGTACCATCCTCGGGGAAATCAGTCTGGTGCGTCTGTTTAGATTGCCATAGAGTCCTCTCTGTCGTTATTGTCTAGCTTTGTTGTCTAAGACCCCTCTGTTTTGATGATGTCCTCGACATTGGAGATACTACCAGTATTATGGTCAATGTCGGCCTGTTGTTAGAGAACCAATCCAAGTGTTCAAAGTTGTGCTCTGGGAATGGATGATGTTGGTCTGCAAAATAGCTGGCTAGATGAACTGTGTGACTTGTCCTTTTAGACAACTTTATGAAAACCTCAAATTTTCCCAACTGGTTTTGTATCAAATTGATAGCTATACAGTCAAACCTGCAATAGCGGACACCTCTATATAGCGGACACCTGTCCATAACGGACAAAGTGCTAGGAATCCCCAACGAAAATCACTATATAAATGTAATGTATATAGCGGACACCTCCTCAATGCGGACAGCGGACACTAAATTTAGTCCGTAAGTCGGTAAAATTTCCATATAATGGACACAAATAAATTTTCCGAACGTCGGTAATATTCTCACATAGCGGACATAGACGATTGTCTGCAACTGTCACTCGAACAAGCTTTCAGACATAAATAGTGGACATAATAATAAGACATCGTTTTTGAATGAAAATCACTGTATGAATTGAATGTGTATAGCGGACACTTTCTATGAAGAAAGCGTACACTTAAATTTAACCTGAAGACAGTAAATATTCTATAATATTTTTGATGTTAACTTATTAATTACTAAAGGGTTGTTTTATTTATCTGAAGATGTTAATAAATTAGTTGTCGTGAATAACCTTGTTTTTTTATTATTTCATATGCAGTATGTAGCTGAAAGTGAAAGAAAAACACAGATACAATGTACATATATATATATATACAAACTACATTGTATATACAATTTATTAAATAATTGTTTCAGATTTTTTTTTTTCTGATTTGATTGAAATGAAAAATATAAATATACTGTGCAAATTCCTTTAAATAAGAATTACGTTACTATTCATTTATTCCAAAATGAACAAAATGAAAAGAAAATGAGACAAATACATGTATTTCTGTATGGATAGATTGCTTAGGTTGAACCGCTCTGGGGACATAACTCGCCGAAACATTGACCTCTATATAAAGAAAATAACAAAGAAAACAGGAGTGAATGTTTTGGGAAGTGTTAGTCTCTGACTGGAAACATCTACTCTCACTTATTATGAATATTTTAGCCATAGAAGGCTGCTGTATCATGCACCTATAGTTTGACAAAGAGCAAATTTTAATCCAAATGGGTTATGGGCCAAGATTGGAAGCAAATTGTATCCATATACAACAACATGATAGTATATGTGACCTTTAGTCAGGGTCGTCTGTACTGATAGTTTACATTAGAGGTACCATCCTCGGGGAAATCAGTCTGGTGCGTCTGTTTAGATTGCCATAGAGTCCTCTCTGTCGTTATTGTCTAGCTTTGTTGTCTAAGACCCCTCTGTTTTGATGATGTCCTCGACATTGGAGATACTACCAGTATTATGGTCAATGTCGGCCTGTTGTTAGAGAACCAATCCAAGTGTTCAAAGTTGTGCTCTGGGAATGGATGATGTTGGTCTGCAAAATAGCTGGCTAGATGAACTGTGTGACTTGTCCTTTTAGACAACTTTATGAAAACCTCAAATTTTCCCAACTGGTTTTGTATCAAATTGATAGCTATACAGTCAAACCTGCAATAGCGGACACCTGTCCATAACGGACATAGTGCTAGGAATCCCCAACGAAAATCACTATATAAATGTAATGTATATAGCGGACACCTCCTCAATGCGGACAGCGGACACTAAATTTAGTCCGTAAGTCGGTAAAATTTCCATATAATGGACACAAATAAATTTTCCGAACGTCGGTAATATTCTCACATAGCGGACATAGACGATTGTCTGCAACTTTCACTCGAACAAGCTTTCAGACATAAATAGTGGACATAATAATAAGACATCGTTTTTGAATGAAAATCACTGTATAAATTGAATGTGTATAGCGGACACTTTCTATGAAGAAAGCGGACACTTAAATTTAACCTGAAGACAGTAAATATTCTATGATATTTTTGATGTTAACTTATTAATTACCAGAGGGTTGTTTTATTTATCTGAAGATGTTAATAAATTAGTTGTCGTGAATAACCTTGTTTTTTTTTATTATTTCATATGCAGTATGTAGCTGAAAGTGAAAGAAAAACACAGATACAATGTACATATATATATATACAAACTACATTGTATATACAATTTATTAAATAATTGTTTCAGATTTTTTTTTTTCTGATTTGATTGAAATGAAAAATATAAATATACTGTGCAAATTCCTTTAAATAAGAATTACGTTACTATTCATTTATTCCAAAATGAACAAAATGAAAAGAAAATGAGACAAATACATGTATTTCTGTATGGATAGATTGCTTAGGTTGAACCGCTCTGGGGACATAACTCGCCGAAACATTGACCTCTATATAAAGGACTCCTGTCTATAAAGGACACTTTAGCCTTGTCCCCTGGGTGTCCTTTATACACAGGTTTGACTGTAGTTATATGCTGCTTGGTTAGTAATGACTAACTTTTGAAATAACAAAGAAAACATGAAAGATTTATTTGTCATTGATTGTATGTTAGAATATATACTGAGCAGTTTCTTTGTACAAGTGTACATGTAGTAACTGGAACTCAACTTTAAGGTCTACATATTAAAAAAAAAACAACAACAACAACAAAAAACCAGTTAATTCTATTAAATTGTATAATTTGCTAGTATAATATAATCATTAATGATTTAATATTTATGTTTTGTAAATTTGAAATATGTAATATAGTTTTATCAAATATTGTCTTCATTAAGAAAATATTAGTTCTATGTTTACAGCATTAACCATGTCAATTTAACATTATAGAGGTAATTTTATATTCTGGATTGTCTCTTTTTAGGTTGGCAGTAACTTTGGTGAGGAAATTGATGCACACAGTTTAAAACCTCTGGCTGAACAAGTAAGTCTGTTATTCCCATGCAATGCTACGTTTAGTTAGGGGGAGAGGCTGTACTGGATTCAATCTGAATAGTTATTCTTTATCAGAACAAGATAAACTTTTCAGAGTTATGCTCCTTTGTTACAAAATAGCTTTACTCCTCCTAAACTTCTGTAGTGACTTCAATGAATCTTAGAGAAGAAGCATACTACTTGGTGGCAATAATCTTTATAAAGAGAAGATGTGCATCATCTATATCAGAACATTTACCTTTTTAGCTCGGGAGCTAATGTTGTCATCCCGGCGTCGGCGTCAGCGTTTGCGTCCCATTTCACCTTAAAGTTTTTGAGCAAGTTTCTGTTTCGTCAATTGTTTAAGCTTAAGTCATCATAAATGTTTATGATTTTATTTTCCTAATGTGTATAGATGCTGAACGTGATAATACAACCAATTTGGGGCCCTCTAGTTTTTTTTTGAGTCTGTTAATTTGTCATATTTCCATTTTAAAGTTTTTGAGCAAGTTTCTATTTTGTCAATTGTTTAAGCATAAGTCATCATAAATGTTTATAATTTTATTTTCCTAATGTGTATGGATGCTGAACGTGATAATACAACCAATTTTGGGCCCTTTAGGTTTTTTTGAGTCTGTTAATTTGTCATTTTTCCATGTTTAAATAGTAAATACTTGAACATCAACTTCTTCTGAATAGGCGAGCTTTGCTGTTCTCCAACAGCTCTTGTTTAGAGTTATAATACCCCTTTTTTACAAAATGGAGGGAGTATAAGTTGGCCTTTTTAATGACAGTTGTGAAAGTGATCAAACAATCACCTTTTCTGTTCATATTCAGGCTGTTATTCTGTTTAATTTCTGTATACATTTTGTAATTTACCATCAAACATATATTTGATTGTTGTTTCTCCAAAAGAAGTGTGCATAAAAAAGGAGAAACAGTCCCATATTTATCCTACTTTAGTGCCCAGCAGCTTTTCCCATCCAAAGAAGTTATGTTGTTCGTGTTTCACTTGCTCAGACTCTTGATCAGGCAATAAAACTTCTGTGTATCATAAAATGCAGTAAAGGAAATACTTAGACAAGCACGTAAGAATTTGTTAGATATTAAAGCAAAGATTTTATCAGGACATGAAATTCTAGCTTCGTTAGATCCAAAGGCTTTTTGATACTTCAGTTACCCTATATCTTTTATTGGAAACCAGTTGCAGATCACAAAAAGTACATTTTTAGTATTCTACCTAGATTGCAGTTAGATTAAACAGCAATTTCAAGATTACCGATCATGAAACAAAATCTGATTCATTTTTTTAATCACATAACATTTTCATGGAGTATGATTCTCTTATCACGTTGCTGGCAGGCACTGTTTTAATGGTTCTCTTGCTAAATGTGACATGCCATTTAAGTATGTGAGTTGAATTTTGTAGTCGCTGACTCAACAGATATTGTGATAGGGGTGAATTTCATTAATGACATGCACTTCTGTTGGTCTTAAACACGCTATAATTTAATGGTAACAACTTCAAACAATTAGAATTTTAGATTCAATGATTGAAGTGACATTTGGATTCTGTGGGCTTGGTTTTAACATTGTTCAAAGAAGCCCAAAGAGATGAATTCTATGCACATGACAAATGTTCCCCTATCATGCTGTAGTACATTAAGCAACTACCCTACATGAGATTCTTACTTGTAAACTAAAGTTTGAGGGCTAGCAGTAATATGGCAGGGCCTCTTAACCAGTATACACCTCACGTTTGTCGTTTGTGTGTTTTGTATTTTGGAGTCAAGATAAATACTGTGTGGCAGCCAATACACTAATAATGTTACAGCATTATCTGTATATCTCTAGCTGTATATATGGTGCCTGATTTATTACCAACACACAGCCATTTGTACTGGGCAGTGTGAATAATTAATATGTGCCCATCATGTCAGGTGTATAGGGATAATACAGGACAGGATATTTGAACAAATTCCTCACTTACTACCGCTATTAATGGTGAGGGGCTGGTTATCTCTTGTACCAGCTCGAGTCCCATGTCCGTCCCTGACAGCAAATCAATGACTGATTGATACAATTCCAGCATGCAAAATACAGCCTCACTGTCATTTACATGAGTTCTGATTATTGGCTTTGCAATTTACTCTAGGCAGTGACGTGATTTATTTTACAGTATTCAAGCATAACAATTGACCATTTAAAGAAGAGGAAAGCATAACTGAATTATGTTGTGTGAAGCTCTTGTAAGACCTAGCAGCATCTTGTGTTTATACTGGTAATCTCTTTAGCTTCCTGTGTAATTCCTATTTACAGTATCAGAGAAAAATGCCATCTAAATCTTGTAAGATTTGTTAGTTTTGTTTTACATCCTATTAACAACAATGCAGGGTCCTTCAAGAGTGTGCCAGTTTCAAGAGCAGGAGTATCCAGAGAAAAACCATTGACCTATGGTCAGTGGTCAGTACCTGACTAGGGGAATGGAACCAAAACTCTGAGATATTAAAGGCTAAGCAGTGATATGTAGTAACACCTTAACCACTCCGCTACTGTTCAGCACCCCCACCCTCAAAGGAAAAAAAGATGTAGGAGTGGTGACTGTGTGGTAAGAAACTGACAGCTTGGTTCATCATGGATCAGAGAGTTCATGGAGTACAGAACCGCAGTTATACAGCTGATTGAACAAAGACCAACTAATCCATGTGATTGCTGTTCACCGCTCTACTTCCCAGATAACTGTAGTACAATTGAAGGATTAAGATTTACATTTCAGTAATATTATTACCATCACAGAGTTTTAGAATGCATTTCTTCCAAGATTCTCCATTCATTTGTATAGATGAAATTAACATCTTCATTTGCCCTAAATTTGAGATCAAATCTATCACACAATCCCTTCAGGATATTAGAGCATTGCAAATGTCAAAGCAATTTCTAACAAAAGGCAAAATTAAATTTATGGAAATCATGAAGTAAATGCTTCTTGACATTGTCAAAGAATTCAGCGTTTATTGTAAAACAAAGTGGATCAGAGAAGATATATGTAAGTGTTAGTTAGGTTAGGATTTTGGTAACATGAAATTTGATCAAAATAATTCTGCCCTATTTTGTCTTCACTAGATTCAAGCATATAGAATATATACATAAAAAAAACAAATCAGCCCTAACTCCATTGCATCTTTAATTTCAATTGTGGATGATATGATCTAAAACTGTGCATTATAATTGTAGCTTTCTCAGCTGATAATCCTTTGTAGTGCTGTAACAATACACCAATAATAGGAAAGGAAATCCAAAATGTTGCCACACAGATGATCTAAAAGAATCGAGATACATATTGTATTGCAGTTTAAGTATCGAGATACACATCGTATCATGACATAGTGTATTGCAGTTTAAGTATTGAGATACACATCGTATCATGACCACAGTGTATAATGCTTTGGTAAACATTCCAAGTAGATTTGTGTATGTGTGTCAATCACAATTACCTTGGCTTAATTATTGAATCAAATCCTGGAGTCCTTGGTCCTACATCTGTGGTCTTGGCTGACTATAAGTTAGAAATGAATTTTGATTATGTGGCCAGCTTCATCTCCATCAAAACATTAAAAATATATATAGGTCACCTAGAATCACCAGGACTGGCTTTCACACATAAATATAGAATACATAAAATGAAATAACATTGAATAGCTCATCTCAATATCCTCCAGTATACAAGGTTATCAGATTGTCCAAATAAATGACCTTGACTTACTTTCTAGGTCATATTAAGATATTTGATATGCATATTCCTTGATTCTACTGTCCATGTATATTGATTAAAACTGGAGACATTTTAATTCTGCAAATAGTGATTAATTGATGTAGAGTTGAGTGTTGATGTCGACTTGATTGACTTGTAGAACACAGTGGTGATGAGATCAAATATTACAATCTACAGTGAGTACAGCCTTGAGGCTAACATCCCCACTTCATCATCGCTCAATACCAATGTTATAATTAAATACCAAGCTAACAAAAGTATTTCCTCTGTCAAAGGCCTAAATTGGTTAATGTATACTGGGCTAGCAAGAGTTATTGAAAATAAATCGTGTAATGCATGTTAAGCTTGATTGATTTAATACTATTACTATATAGTCAATAGAAATCTATTCCATCGACAGGAAAAGCACGATATCTAATATTCATGGTCGACTGGTAATCATGCATGTGGTCAATTTGGAGATACATGCCAAATTGTCAATTATGTATATATGCCAAATCAATAATCATGATGTGTATGATTTCTGAGGATAATTTCAGTTGAAACAAATTGACATAATTTAAGCGTAACAGGCAGCAAAACATACAGCAAGAAGTATTTCTACGTAACAGGAGAGGAGAAAGGAGAGACCTCCGAACACTAATCAGATGGTCTACTGATTGAGCTACTGGTCACTGACCCAGACCACTAACGTATACCCTCCTTTCTGCAAGTCTTTATTTCTGAAGACAACAACTCGCATTAGTTCATACATCCCCCTGCTAGGCATACTCCCAATACTTGAAACAGGTTGCCAAGCTTGACAGTTTTGCTAAATGTAATAGGTATAGACTGCGGTTTAAATCCAGGTCCTCTGAACACTAACTGAATTTGCTCTACCAAAACAGGGGTTTCAATGGGTAAAGTACAATTTACGGTCAAATAATCCCACTTTTCAGTGATTATGACATCACCATGCATTATCACATAAAGATGACGTCACAATCACCAGAAGGTGGGACTAATTGACAGAAAATCATGCTTTACCCTCGTCATGTGTTTTTGGATCTCGAAATTGAGCTACCTGGTCGTTAGTGATCCAATTAAGCTCGTCAGTGAAACTAAAACCACAAAGAAACACATGAGCAAATAGACTTTCAAATTGTGCTGGGTGTGAAACCTAGGAAGAGATTGATGCAAGTAGGAGTTCAAATGAGAAATATATTCAATAATTTTCATTTTAAAAAACCAACTATTGTTACGAAGTTTCCAATAGTTAGCTTGATCAGGGATAGTAATTCTGCAATGTGTATTTTACATATGCATGATCACATGCAGTTTATTGACCCCTCCATGATCTGAAGTGAAAGGTTTTTCATCCCCTGAGCCAAAACCTTCCGGATAATAAATTTTCTGGGTTGTTCCACCGCTTGCAAGTTTTACTGACTAGCAGCATCTAGAGTATTGCTGGTCCACTATATTATTAAGCATTCATTTCTACATACCTCAACTGCTATAATATTACACAAAAATGACCTTGACCTACATTGGGAGGTACCATCTTCACCCATATTGACAGTAGACTAATGTGTAATCTTTTGAGTGATAAAACATTATAAACTTCTAGCTCATCTGACCCAGATGATCGAAGTTGTCATCCAAATCTCTTGATCAGTTTAAAGTTAAGAAAAGCAGTTCATGACCTTGACCTTCAGCTGTAGGAATATTTTCTCTCCATTCTCTTCATTGTCATAAATGAACACTTAAAATGTGCATATGAGTATAAAGTACCTGGTGCATGAACTGTCATGTTAAATGATTAATAAACCATTGACACCAGTAGATTGACACACTGCTGAAGTATATCAACAGTATTGTGCTTAATCCTCAGTTTGGTTAACAGTCAAGTTGACAGCTGACAATTGAGTATCGTTTTATGTATTAGCTCACTGTCTGCTATAAGTCTTGAGTGGTGCCATAATATGGAGGGTGGGAAGGGGAGGGGGGCATTTAAGTAACGTTATCTTGTTTTGTCACATCCGTCATCGCATCATTATCCTATATGGAAGCAAAGAAGTGTACATAAATTTAAGTTTAGCAAGGGAAGAGAATTTCTAATAAAATCATCACAAATGACCCTTGCATGTCATTAGTTGTGAAACAAAACCAGTTAGCTCTATAGCAGTTTCCTTATCTATCTTGTTAAAGTTGACCCAGTTACAAAGGCTGACCTTATTTGTCTGACTAAAATTAGATCATAGTCAAAAGTTAAAATGTCTCAAGTCCATAAAATATTGATTTTGGATATTATCACATATTAGCAATATGGCCAGGTTCACCTCTTTTTCCAGAATTTTTATAATCTCTTTAGTACTGAAACAATTACCACAGCTAATGAGCAGGCACTGAAAAAAAAGTTTGCATCACATTATTGGAGTGTTGGGGAGACTGAGCTGATGGTCCAAAGGCAGGTGCTTAATTGTAGTTTTAATTACCACAATCCATTACTGGAGTAACACAGTAGAGACCAAACATGCCCAGAGGGACGGAGCCATGATGGAGATCTGATACACAGCACAATCAATGAGGGCAGACCACCTAGAGCATAAATAACATGTCTAACAACGTTGTTACTGAGCTTGTTTAGGGGCTTCTCCTTGTCTAATTGTACATGTGGAAGGCTAACTTAAAGCTCACTCCTCATGCCAGGTTATTAGTAGGATAGATATATGACAAATACCACATTGAATCTCAGCCTGTGACAAACTTACAGAAGTCTGAGTTGTTCTTATTGTAGTTTATGATGAATCAGATAGTTTTGAATTACAACAGATTTTATTGTTGTTTATGATGAAACAGGTAGTTTTGAATTACAACAGATTTTATTGTAGTTTATGATGAAACAGGTAGTTTTGAATTACAACAGATTTTTGGTGCTTCCAGGGAAGCAAGCTACTCTTGAGACATATACATACCTTATTGCTTAGAACTGGTGAAGTGATCATTATGATCAACCACTGTGCGGATTTCATCTCTTTCAATTTCGGTGATGAAACTCAAAGAAGAAGAAAATTGTATAGTTAATTTCTTCTTTTAAGTAATATTTCACTTGGGAGTTATGGAATTATGAATGCCAAATGAACAGATGAATTTAATGAAGAAAGTGTGATTAGAACATTTTATTGATTTGCTCTTATGAAGTTGGCATTGATCATCCCATAACTGCCAGCTGAAAGCATTCCAACACTTACATGGATGTGAATGAACATATTATTATCAAAGTCAAGAGCTGCATAGACACCCATATTGGTATATCCCGTAATTGCAGAGGTCTTGCAAGTACTTTCTAATTGCAACATTGTAATGATTTAAACATTCTATAAGAGTCCTGCTCTGATGACATAACATTTCTTATTGAGGGCTGGCATGAGCATAATGCCATAGTTATCAATTACCAAAGATAATTTGATTGGCATTCTCATGGCCTGGATATTTTGATGTGAAATTGGTGCTCATACAAAATGGCTTTATCTATAAACCATGTTAAAACAGCCTGGTTTTCTACAATAAGGTCAGAATTGTGTCGTGTAAAAGAGATACACCAATTACAATGGATGTTTGTGACTACCCAAATAGAAATTTCCCTCTGAATAAGACCTTCTTCATGGAAAGCTGGGGTTCTATTGATTTTTTATCTCTGACATTGACAGTCAAACTTTATTGAAGAAAGTATCACTGGCGTATGCCATTGTACTGTATCTGCTGAAATCTTTCTGAGGTACACAATGTAATTTTTCAGAAGAGTTCCAAGAAATGGTTAAATGCCAGCTATGGTTCAATGACATCTAATCAGTGCTATCACATATCATTTTAACTTAGATATATCTCCTTAATTTAGGGGAAATATTGTTTGAGTTGATTATAATGCAATAAATCCACACTTATTTATAGATAGAAAATGTTTATATTAAATGATTTTTTTCATCCATCATATCTATATATACACTGTAATTGGTTTAGCAAGTTTTTTCAGTCATTTGCATGTGGACCACGTCACAGTAGCTTCACTAAGTAACATCTCATGCACGTTGAGTTGTGGAAATGACAGTTCTGATCTGTAACAGTTTGTTGATTATCATATATCTATTGATAGAAGGAATTTAATGCACTTCATTACATTGGTTCCTGAATCATGGCAACAGATAAAAGTTCAATCTCCTGAATACTATTTCAGATTCAATACTGTTCTCCCTTTGTGGACACTCAAATTGGCTTATGTATCTTCCAATTTTTACTCAGAATATAAATGTATATTTATAAAGTGTCAATTAAGGATAGCTGTTGTACTAGATGACATATGTTAATCTACAGTAACATATGTGACAGCTTTATCAGTAGTCCTACTACAACTTATGTATTTCTATAAAACTCAACAGGCTATACTGGCTGCTTCAAAAGTCAGAGCCTCGATGCATGCGATGTCATCAGAGCGACATTGTCTCCGAGCTTTCACATTGCTTGCATACATTGACAGAAGAGGCACACACCACTGAAGAATTTGTACTCTGACAAACATTGGTACAACAACAGCTCAAAAATCAGTGGGTATGGTATAGGCCATGTATCTGTATGCTAGCCTGCCCCTGCTCTGTTCCACTGCTCTGCCAGTACAAAAACAGATCAATGGAAGGAGAGAGTGTTAGGACTGGTACGCCTCTATGCTCTGTGTTGAGTTTTTCCTTTGGACGGGAATCACCATGTTAACATCTGACTCCAGGAATTGTTGCTTGGAAATTTAATTAATTCCTATAGTACATGCATTTATGACGAAGTAGCTGTTAAAGGCATTGATGTTTTCCTTTTTGTGGGACTTTTCTGTGAACCACTGTCAGCTACATGTGTTGCAGACATTTGTCATGTTTTGAGCCTATAGGGTATTAAAATGTCTAGCAACATCTGTGATTTTCTATAGAATTGTGTATCATTTAAACGACAGAGGCAGTCATTTGCATAACGGTGGAGTAAACATAATTGTTCACCATTTTACAGGGGAAGTTGAATATATAACTATCTGGAGTTGGTGCTGTTCTGCGATTTTGCCATAATGAAGTTACACTCAGTTGAAGACAAGTAAGGAATGAAGGCCTCATTGCAGCACATGAGGGAGTCTAGTCACTTTCAAATGATATCTACAATAACATTACAATTGTCATATGATTCAATGGAAAAGTATTGATCTGTGAGCTTAACGTGGAATAGTGCAATGTCAACATCACTGATAGCTATCATATTTTCTTGTTATTAATTCAGTCGGTCAGAAATGAATGCTAAAGTTATCGTCAGCTTCTTTCTCCAATTGAAAACCTGATCAGACTTTAAAATATGTATGAAGAACATAAGAAGCTGTGGTAGTGGTGTTGTTTTCGATTTACAGTATTGATAAGTCTGTGGATCTGTTTAGGCTATTGTAAGGGTTTAGTGGACAGATAAGTACAGCATTCTCTGCTTGACTTTGCTGTAGCGTTAAATGCCTCTCTGCAATCTTAGAACAACGATAAAGCTGAAATAGCTAGTTTTCTAAATCAGGATTTTTTGGATGTAAATTGTGTGTTTCTTGTGATGGAAATCAATGGATTAAACTAGCAGGAAAATCAGACACTTATTTGTTACAACACAGCACTTAAACAGTTTGGAAATTCATTGAATGCCAATGAAACTGAACTGCACACCCAGTCTGTTGGGTTTATAAGCCTTTGAGAAAATTACAAAATGTGATTAATCGTGAAAATTTTCCCAACGGGTAAAGTATTTGTAATAGTGCACTTTTATGTGACAGCTAGTGTTGGGCACACATTACTGGGATGTGATAATACTCTGTGACAGAAAATTGTGTTACACAAAAGTGTTTATCAGGATTTTAACTGAAGAAATCATGCATTCCTGTTTCTCACAGATGGTATCCTGCTACAGGAGCATGTGTAAATGTGACGCCGGGGATCAGTACCGGGAGACGTCCTCATCGCCACCATCCACAACTACATCCAGTACCGACGCCATCATCAAACTATGTGGTGAGTATAGATATATATACAAACCAATTTGACTTTTCTCCTGACCGGTATTGATTTCAAGAAATGCAACTATTTGTACGCTGGCTCTGTGTAAACAGTTCAGGCTTAGAATTTACCGCCTTGTGTCTGTTGCTTTACAACACAACGATGTTTTAATTTTGTTATTCAAACAGTATTAAATTTGTCTAACACAATACAACCTGTTTATTCACTGGCTAATTAGCCACATCAGATACTCAGAAGTATTGTTATCTATGACTGGTGTGTTTAAGGTATTGTTTATTTTTGAAGTGACCTTCAAATTTCACTATTTCTTATTCAATGCATCTGCATCATATAAGTCACTTACCTGGTAATGGTAATTCATTTTGCTTTCCCAAAATATTTTTCAGAATGTATCAGCACTGAAGTCTGGCTTTGCATTTGCATTTGCATTTGCAAGTTTTATCAAATCATTTTGCCCTAACTGCAGTACCAAACCCGAAGACAGAATGTTTCTAATTGATAGCATTTAAGAGTGGGTTTTAACCAAAAACATCCTCACCTTTGTTATTAAGTGACTACACTTCTACATACAAACCCATTTATTGAAGGAATGTCATAGATGCATAGTCCATTGACACCTGACTACTAGCTGACATGGTACTTTAATATTTGGTAATCCATTTAGATGGTAAGGGAACTTGATTTTACATCAGAATTGGTTTGCTCTGGTTTCACACATCTCCTAGGTCTATCTTCAAGTGAAATATTAGCATGACCTTATATATTCTTAACCATTGTTAGGTTCTACAATTCAGTATTGGAGCTAGGATATATATAAATGTGTGTTGAATCACCTAAAATTATGTACAGCGCACTTCTGGAATATTAAAAGGTTATTCTGTATGGCCTTCACCTCGAAGGTTAAGTGTAGTTTCTCCCAGTTCTTCTTGTCTGGGCAACAAAATTTAAACTATCAATTAAAGTATATGATGGGAAATATCCTTTGTTGTTGAAAGTAACTGTTTGAACTGTATAAAGCCAACTTTTGTTTTAAAGTACCCTTAGAACAATAAAATGTGTGTGTCACATGGTGTAAACGCATAAATAAATTATAATTGTCATATACTGTTGAGTATATGCAAAGAAAAAATAAATATTTTCTACGTGCTAAGTGCAACACATGCATGATTAATGTGCTATGATGTTCGACAGTAACTTTACATAAATACACCTTAGGCAGAAAAACAGCAGAGACATCAGGTATATGTACTTTAACATTTATTCATGAGCCCTTACAGTCTGTGTAACTTAGATGGTGCATATAAAGATCAAAGAGTACATTGCTATAACATGTACTGATGCATGCCAGGAATAGTGGGTAATTAGTCTTACACTGAATCTATAAATGCATGTCTCCATATATCAATTGCTGTCAATCATAATGTAAACCAGAGGAAAATTAGGTCATCTTTTCCTGATATCAAGGAATATAACATTGTAACTCTTGAAGCTGTATAGAATAATTTAAGAGTAAGTGGGTTGCCTCTCTTGGGAATGTTATATAGTGTAAAATCTGTAATAGATTTCTGACCTTTCATGGGATTTTGTCCAGATTTGACTAGAATTGTGATAGTAAAGAAGTGGGTACAGAAAGGCCTAACAAACCATTTGTCTGGATGAGTCTGTTCACTAGAAGCAGATTTGATCAGTACTAGCTGTGTGTGATATTTGGTTTCCCCTTGATCTACTTTATATCCATAAAATGAAAATAAATACCTCATCAGATTTGATTTTGGACAGTTTTATGAAGACTGATGGTAGTTTAGTGAGACAGATTGTATAAGGGATGAAATCTTTGTCAACATAATGCCTGTATGAGCCACCTATCAATGCCATAGAAGATTCCTGAATTTCCTGCCTCTAAGAGTTTGACTTATGCTTCCAATTTCAAATAAGAGTCTGAATGATAATTCATTATCATCTGCTTTTCTAGTTCCTTCTTAACAATATCCACAAGACAATTTATGAATGTGGTAACCAGACCAATAATCATACCAAAAATGCTGGTTTTGTCTGCTTTGAGGTCTGAAGGTCAAGGTCACTGTCAATAAAAATAGAAATTAGTATTTATTTTACAATAGCTCAATAATCCTTTAACTGATGAAGGTTACTCTGTTAATTACCCCCAAAAATGGACAATTGTTTGAATGTATGAAATAACTCTTTGCTTAATAGGCTCATCAAGCTCCTACTTCATGTGATGCTTATATTTCGTAGCTCTATTGCTTCTAAACATTCCAGCCATGCACTGGTCTTTCATATGGAAATCAAATAAGGTATTGCAGATGACATATCCAGCTTGTATGAAATTCTTCTGAATGTGTGTGTGTCACCAAAGCTTACTGATTGCCTGGGTTACAGTTGCGACCTCATGATTTGAACACTTTTGTCTTACCTTTTTAATGTTTTATTTGAAACAAAAAAACCTAGGTGAATTTCTGAAGTAGACTTTGATTCTGATCTTGTTGAAGCTTTATTCTAGACTCAGTTCAACAGATGGATGAGAGGAAACTAAAGTCTTTGGATTTGGCTGTGTCATGTCGCAAGAGCTGATAGGTCCTTGGTTAGAATCATAAATACTAGCTTAGAAACAGATTCTTAATAAGTCTTAGAATTATAAAGGAGTACTGTCCGCTTTGAAATGGAGGTTCGTTTCTGGCAGTCAAGGTTATTTGGATTAGTTAATAGCTGTAACTCCAAGGATTTGGTGTTTAAAGATTCTGTGATGATGGTGAAACATACTGCCAATAACTTCTCATTCCATTAGTGGTACAAGACATGCATTGTAATTAATCTGTTGGCTTTAATGAATAATTAAATATGACGTGTAGATATAGATGATGTAATACTAATGGATGTTGATGAGAATGTGTGGTGTAATGATGAAGTGGTGATTATAAACTCACAGGCAGTTATAACAAGCACTATAGTCATCACCATAGTGTTCATTTTGTCAAGACCATTTCAAATCACTTTCCATTTTATAATTATAAGCATCAATTTACCTCAGAAAAATTGGTCTTTTATATATTAGCCTGGTAGTAAGATAATTCAATATTCTACATAGCAAATTTTTTTCAAAGGGCCACTACCTTTCCAAAAACGGCTTTTGGTTTTTAAAAATGGGAATGTAAAATGAGATTGTTTAATTTTGTAGAGTCGCAAAAGTCAGATTGTTAATTTTGTAGAGTCGCAAAAGTAATTAACTTTATTAATGTAAATATCATTTCTGTTATAAGTGTTTTTAAGAAACTTTTATTTTTTGTTGGGCTTCTCCCTCATTTGTTGGCACCTGATCAAAATGTTCAGGAAAAAGACTTGATTGTGTCAGTTCAATTTTTTTTTTCAAGTTTATTTCATATCTCAAACACATTTTCTGGCAGTAGTCTGGTTAAATTTAATGATTGTTAGATTCTCCCTGATTTATATTTAAGGATATACTTATCCAGCAAATTCATTTGTTATATTGAATGTTAATGTCATCATATATGTTTATTCTGAATTTAATTAATACCATAATCTACATAGAATCAACTGTGTGTGTTCTCTCAAACAATCAATGTCATGTTATCATTAGCTCTTATGACCATGAAATCTATTTTCTTCTGTGTTTTCTCATAATCTTGCATTTTCTGTTTTCCGTTTAATCCATTTTTAAGAAATTTATTGATTAATCTTAAAACAACAAAGATTGTGAAACTTTCAACATTAGGCATTATCAGCTTTGAAATCAGACGAATCAATATGAGGTCCTAATAAGAGTTTCCAGTTGATGTGCCATTGGCAGTCATTTCCTTATGTCAGAGCTGAGATCTGAAGTATGCGGAGATTTATAGGAAATGGCCTTGAGATGTGATGTCTATCATTGCCTGACAAACATATAGTTTGTGTCAGTTAATTGTCATGTTAGATGGCCTAATATGCTGATGTGTGCTGAAATGTGGAAGGAAAATATCTTTGTTTAACATTTTACATGTTAAACCAAGTTCCAAGAAAAAACTAATAACAAGAAGTTCAGCTTGATTCAAGGAGAATATAGTAAGATTCCCTTCATATATTCCGTTTGTATAGATGTGTGTAATCTATATCTGTACAAGATAACTCAAACTTTTTCCGGAGATCTAGAGTTACATTACCCCATTGTTGCCAAATGATAAAGCAGCTACTTCTCCTGAAGTACTGGAGGGATTTCAATGAAACCTTGTGGCAAGGGTCATCTTTATATAGTAAAGATGTGCATATGTCTATATCTGAACAAGATACCTCCACTTATTTTGAGTTATACCCTGTATTACAAAACGTTGGCCCCCTCGATGTCAGTTCATTTTGATTGATAAGAAGCTGATTTGAATTTATACATGTACCATTATGAAAAATTTAAGATGATACAGATGATTTATAAAAACAAGTCTGAATACAGTATCTTTATTTTTAAGTATTTTAGGATCACCAGGAGATGGTTTATTGATATTTTACACCTGATGAATTGGATCCTTTTAAGTGCTTCCACATTTTATAATGATAGTTTTTCATTTCTTGCAAATCCTTTCCCTTTGGGCACCTCATAAATAAATGATAACATATTGTAAATTGATTGAATATGGAATGGGGAAAGAAGTGCTGAACAGCCAGCAGCCCTGCAGATACATCCTTGGAATTTAAAGCACCATGAATTTTCATGATTTCCTTACCACAAGATGTAACTGTCAATTTTTCTTGCCTGTACATGAGATGAAAAAGCCAATTATTTCAACTTGAATCATAACTTGATGTTTTTATTTACAGGAGAACTGTATGATCAAGATGCTGCTGAGCTCCAGTGTAAGATAATCAAATATGTAAGTATTATATGTGGGGTGTCGTATACAAATCCTTAGGCTTCCTTATGGTATACAACTTCATTGTTTTAGTTAATAATGAAATTGGGGAAACTATGATACGCCATGTTGATTTAGATGAAATGGAATTTGTGATCTTGTAATTTCATTGGTTAACTTCATGGTCATACAATGGGGTACATTTAACAATTAAAGGATTGTTAGATTGCATTTATTGGAGATATAAATGCAATCTGGGTGGTAGATAAATAGAATAGCGCCCGTTAGGGCACTAAGAATATTTATCTGCCACCCAGATTGCATATTGGAGATATAAATGCAATCTTGGTGGTAGATAAATAGAATAGCGCCCGTTAGGGCACTATGAATATTTATCTGCCACCCAGATTGCATTTATATCTCCAATAAATGCAATCTAACAATCCCTTAATTTTTAGGTCACCTGACCATAGGTCATGATGACCTATTGCGATAGCCTTTTGTCCGCCGTCGTCCGTCATCCGTCGTGCATTAACTTTTTGTTGTGAACACGATAACTTGAGTAAATGTGAACCAAGATTGATGAAACTTTGTATGTAGCTTAATAATAACAAGATCTCGGACGAGTTCGAGTTTCAGGGTTGCTGGGTCAAGTTCAAGGTCACTGCTACTATTTTTAGAAAATCTCTATCAGCACTCTAGTGGCTTCATTCCTTGAGTGATTTTGATCACACTTCACACATGGACAAAGGATCATAATATCTCGGACAAGTTTGAGTGTGAAGATTGCCAGACTAACGTCAAGGTCACCGTTACTATTTTTAGAAAATCCTTGTCAGTGCTCTAGCGGCTTCATTCCTTGAGTGATTTTGATCAAACTTCACACAAATTTAAAGGACCATAATATTTTCGACAAGATACAGTTTCAGGATTGCCAGGTCAAGGTCACTGTTACTATTTTTAGGTCACCTGACCATACGTCATAGTGATCTACTGCAATAGCCTATTGTCCATCGTGCGTTAACTTTACTTTGTGAACATGATGACTTGAGTAAATGTTTCGTACAAGTTCAAAAATGGGAATTATTTGACAGTAACGTACAAGTTATTGCCCTTTGTTCTAATTTTATCATTGTGCTTGTGAACAAGATAACTTTGGTAAATGTGAACTGATTTTGATGAAACTCTGTATGTAGCCTTATATCAACAAGATCTAGGATGAGTTTGAAAAAGATATCTTGACTGATTCATTTACAGATTTTGGTGAAAATTACACAAAATTTGAATGCAAGAATATTCTGAATATGATGATTTTGTTTCGGGATCCCAAACACTCATTTATTTTGTATACTGTTCACAGGGTCCATGGATGATGAAATTAGAAAGAAAAATAACAACTATATGTCAGTTATGATAAATTGTTCCAGTATGCAAATTCATCCGAGACTTCATTGCTTACAGAGTTTCATCAACATCAGTTCATATTTACTTCAGCTTCTGTGTTGAATACAGGAGGGAAAAAATTAACACACCATGTGTTAAAGTCCCTCATAGCTATTATGTTGGCCCTTAAATGACAAATTACTATTGGATGTCAGGTGACCGTTAAGGCCCATGCGCTTCTTGTTATATTTACATTTGATTTTCTAGTTCAAAGTAAATCATAATTTAAATGGAAGTGAACATTTAAATTTCCCGCTTCAGCCATTTTACCTCAACAGCCAAGTTCAGCGTGATAAAAAATAGTCCCAATAAAAAATTGAAAAGACAACAAAATTTCAATGTTTTTCAATAGCCATTCAATTTACTTTCAATTATCCAGACATTTTTTTTTTAAATTTCGTAACCAAACTGGTTCATTCAACTACAATGTCAATTTTCCCGCGCGGACTAACATGGTATTAGTAAACAAGACTCACATCCATTTATATAGATATTACTACACCAAGTCTAGGCTGCATTTATTGGCTCATAATGCAGATCACGATTATCATTAGAGTAATGGGAGTCGCTGTGGCAAAATGTAAATATTCACTAAGATATTTAGATTAAATCTGAAACTGCGTGCACAGTGAAAATAATTTCTGAGTGGTGTTGGTGAAAGGTTTAGATATGCAATCAATGCACAAAATGGGTTAAAAAATTAAAATAAAAAATCATAAATAATTCAGAGCATGAAATTAACATAAAGTGCATATCCTACATTGGTTTATTAAAAGTCATCTTGTTATCTTCTAATGTCTTTGGAGAGGTTTGACATAACATGTGCCCCAGTTTACCAAGACTGAGGAAGTATAATTACAGTGCTTTGATTCTATTAAATTTGAAGGTTAGAAATTTGGTTCTGTAGGTTAATTAAATGAATATGCATTACATTGATTCAGAATGATGGTACTGAGTACAGTGATCTACGTCACAGAGCTTTGATCTCACTAAGGTCATAGAGTGTGATATTTTCCCAGTGGAAAATCTTTACAAATTATGAAGTAAAGCTTCAATTATAATTATCAAACCATAGGACAGTAATTCTTTCGCTTGGGAATCAAAATGATTATCAAATGTATTTTTTTTTTTGTATATAAATCTTTTATACTTGAAGATGTGCTGATGCAAGCTGTATATATAACAATTCTTCTTGTTTTGTTTTTTTTTTTGTTTTTTTATTATTAGTGGGAAAATTTCTCATTTAATGCCTTTGATGCATAATTCCACCACGACACCAAATCATTCATGTCTGTAAATTCAGGCTAATCAGACACAGATAGCATTCCTTGTCAAGTATGGGAAGCCTTGCAAATAAAATTGATCAGGGAAATGAGAGATTTAAAAAAAACGATCGATGCCTGGCAAGGAATTAAGATAATTAGACCTTAGATGCCTCATGTAAAGATTCTCAAACTATCTGGTAACAATTAATTGAATGTTGCAACTTTAAAGATTGAGTATCAAAATAACAAGTTTGTTTGACAAGGCATAGATTGATATGTAATACAAAATTCAGCAGGATAAAACCAGTAGTTAATGAAAAAATACAATGTTCAAAAGGGAGAAATTGATTTCATAAATTAATTTTGGATAATGAATAATAATGTGAATACTTTGATATGTGACACCCATGTTCAAATTTTCTTCAAGGAAAAATCGCTATTGTTGAACTTAGGCCATTCCAATTTGATTTCTTGTTTTTTGGATATTGGGATTTTAAAATGGGAGCATGCGGAGTGAAAAAATTTTTAATTCTAAAAATATTTTGAAAGCGTAAAAATTGGAGCAAGCGAATATTTTCACAGTATTTTTTATTAGGCTTCTATGTTAAATTCATGAAAAAACACTTAATACCTGAGTTTTTATGTTAAAATATGAGTTTTGCTGTTTTCTTCAGTGTTTTCAACATTCATAACTGTATCAAACATGTAAAAAAAAGGAAGTCTTATATTAAGGTATATGTGCAGCTATTGAAAATATGCTATTACACAAAATGCTTTCAGTGCATGGCATTTTTCAATTTTAAGACAACATTATAATCATGACAATTTCAACATTGAATAGCAATGTTTAATACTTAAAAGGAAATAATCAAGAAAGCTTTACTTATTTTCAATAATTTTAATAATTAATTTGCTGTTGACAGAACTATCAACAAAAACCAACAAACTAATAGAAACAATCAGGGATTAGCATTAATTGAAAATCTTTTAAACCAATATAACCACATCCGACATGTACATTCTTTCTTAGCTGTCACATAATATTGTATGGAACTGATTATTTTTGTTTAGCAAGTTTCTTACTTAGCTGCTCATACTTAAAATTAGATAATGTTAATACATGTAACTACAAAAGTATAAACACAAAGATTATTCATTTTAATTACATTAATTCATTTGTCTCTAAAAAGTATATTAGTATCAAAATATATGGACAGTATGGCTCAAAATTTTCATGACATGTATATAAGCATTTATATCATAAAAGAAATATTCTAAATTTATTTTTTATGAATTTTTCATGAAACGCTTTGAGTAAAAATCATACGCAAACATACATATAACCTATCAACACAAAAATGAAGGCAAATGTATGTTACATTGTTGTAGAAGTCAAAATGAAACATAAGTAAGTAACACTAAGTTTGGATCCAAGTAAAGTGTGTAATTTACTACAGATTTGACCGAATAGCAGACAAATCGTCACCTAGCTGTTACTAAGTCATGCAGTTAAAACATGTTTGCAAATGCAAGCTAAGTGGGCCACGTGTCAAAATTCACACTGACCACGTCTTAAGATATAAGGTAACTGAGATGTTAATTAATTAGCGATTGCCATCAAATAATTAGCATTCTTGATTTCTGTTTTTCGTTTGTAAGTCGGCCAGTCAAATCACCTGTCATGGTTGCCATTTTGAAAGTGAGTTGAACGCAAAGTCTTTTAAAAGAGTTGCAGACATCGGCAAAAACAGACTGAAATCGGGACATGTCCTATTAAAAAGTATGCGTCCCTCAGTCTCTATCTCTAAGTACCACTCTCTCTGCACGTGGTGGCGGAAAAACTTGACATTTCTGTTGTTGTAAAGGTTTGTAAGACGCTTGCGGGTTTGAAGAGACGATGCACGAATAATTCAAACATCTGAGTGACCAGGAAATGGTGGCTTGTAAAAATGAAACCTATACAAATTCGCCCCGGTTCGTCAGATTCCTGGACAAAGAATTAGGAGTGGTAAAACAAATATCTTATTTTTATTTCATTTTTGGAAAATAGGAGCGGGAAATCCGACGAACGAGAAATCAAATTGGAATGGCCTTATGAGAAAATTTTAGAGAAGCTTGTTTTTCAAATTGCTATTTGAACAAATCAGATTTGAAATCAATTTGAAAAAGAATCCCCCAAGTCTTTCTTTATCATGGCAAATTTTGGAAGGATCAGTAGTCATATTTTTTTTTTGGATTTATTTTTATTGATTTATTTTAAGATATAGGAGTATTTTTAAATTAGTCATTAGATTTCATATACAGTAACAGTTAAGTGCTTTAATGTCATGGTGTATTAATTTCACATTTTCGAATCTGGAGCTTATTATCAATGGGGGGTCTAAAATTCGCACTACACCCGTTTTTGATATATATATACCAAAGGTACACTCATTATGTATTATTTTTCACTGAAATTTGAGTTTATGCTTTGAAACCAATTGTTTCGAATAAAACAAAAATAAACTCCCACAATATATAAAAAAACTTCACAATAAATTATAACCTTCATACTGTGTTGTAGGCCATAATTGTCATAAAAATAGTTTTTTACATCTGTTGGATTCCATCAAACCCACAACTCTTCCAACAGTAAGTTATCATGACGCGGCCTTCCTCAACCCCGTCAGTGGTATCAAACATTGTTTGACCTTGTCTTAATTTTTCTGCAACAATATAATGAAATATTCACAAGCCGCTCCGGGCGAAGATCTTATTTTATGGCAGTTTCCTCTTAAAAAGTTATCTGATCACAAAAAGTCTGGAAGAAGTTCTTATGATTTCGAAGAATAATTGAGATTGGTTTGTTCTTGAAATATTCTTTGAAGGAATCCAATCTAATATCAACCGAGGAAAAAATGTGCTTACAAGATTTCTCTCTGCTAGCAATCATTTTGGTGTATACGTCCTGTATTATAATCATTGCAGGTATAGCATACTATCAAATTAAGGGCATTTTCTACTATATACCCATCTTCTAAGCAAAGATTTACATTTAAATTTTCTGCCTGGAACAAAATTGCAGCATTTTGATTGCAGCTTTAGGTAAACAAAATGCTAGAAAACATGTCTTAATGGAGTCTTGTTTGCTAATCACTGACAGTATCTATCTTTTGAGATTGATTTTCATGGGCGATTTTCAGAAATAAATAACAACTGTATATACCTAAAGGGTATATATATAGACTGTACCAGAAAATTGAAGTTTATGTAAATAGAAGAATAAAAGCTTTTAATCTTCGAGATAGTGAAGAAATTACTGGACATGTTTTATGACAATCTTTTCTTGTTTGCAGTTAGAAGACCACACCAATGCAGAGTTTGGTTTTATGTTGTTAGTGGTGCCAGAAACACAAGAACTGTATTGTCAGGTAAGATGTGCTTTCAGAAACTGGATGAATATTTAGCTTGCATTCTTTAACTAATGTAGGGTGACTGCCTGTTTGGGGTTTTTGGTGGTAAACTTCAGTGGGATAGTACATGATCTCAGTGATTGACAAATAAGCCTGATCTCAGTGAGAAACATTTCCCTCTGTAATTATGAATATGATAATATGATAATACTGGAAGCAAAAAATTTGAAGGATTTCCCACATAAAATTTGAAGGATTTCCCACATGATAATTTCCTTGCTATATATATATGAGATATGTTTTTGTAGTTCAGCAAATGATTATAAAGTATTTGAAAATAGAAATAAATACCTGATTACAATTTTAGTCAAGGTCATCGATTTAAAGGTCAATATGCTAATTTAAACCATTTTACTCCCAGGAGCAAAGGCTGTTGAGAACCTAATAAGAAATTACTAAGTCATGCAGTTAAAACTTATGTTTGCAAATGCAAGCTAAGTGGGCCACGTGTCAAAATTCACACTGACCACGTCTTAAGATATAAGGTAACTGAGATGTTAATTAATTAGCGATTGCCATCAAATAATTAGCATTCTTGATTTCTGTTTTTCGTTTGTAAGTCGGCCAGTCAAATCACCTGTCATGGTTGCCATTTTGAAAGTGAGTTGAACGCAAAGTCTTTTAAAAGAGTTGCAGACATCGGCAAAAACAGACTGAAATCGGGACATGTCCTATTAAAAAGTATGCGTCCCTCAGTCTCTATCTCTAAGTACCACTCTCTCTGCACGTGGTGGCGGAAAAACTTGACATTTCTGTTGTTGTAAAGGTTTGTAAGACGCTTGCGGGTTTGAAGAGACGATGCACGAATAATTCAAACATCTGAGTGACCAGGAAATGGTGGCTTGTAAAAATGAAACCTATACAAATTCGCCCCGGTTCGTCAGATTCCTGGACAAAGAATTAGGAGTGGTAAAACAAATATCTTATTTTTATTTCATTTTTGGAAAATAGGAGCGGGAAATCCGACGAACGAGAAATCAAATTGGAATGGCCTTATGAGAAAATTTTAGAGA
The DNA here is from genome assembly GCF_041381155.1 of Argopecten irradians. Lineage (NCBI taxonomy): Eukaryota > Metazoa > Mollusca > Bivalvia > Pectinida > Pectinidae > Argopecten > Argopecten irradians. The sequence continues at coordinate 24,752,252 of NC_091140.1, forward strand.
AGCTTGTTTTTCAAATTGCTATTTGAACAAATCAGATTTGAAATCAATTTGAAAAAGAATCCCCCAAGTCTTTCTTTATCATGGCAAATTTTGGAAGGATCAGTAGTCATATTTTTTTTTGGATTTATTTTTATTGATTTATTTTAAGATATAGGAGTATTTTTAAATTAGTCATTAGATTTCATATACAGTAACAGTTAAGTGCTTTAATGTCATGGTGAATTAATTTCACATTTTCGAATCTGGAGCTTATTATCAATGGGGGGTCTAAAATTCGCACTACACCCGTTTTTGATATATATATACCAAAGGTACACTCATTATGTATTATTTTTCACTGAAATTTGAGTTTATGCTTTGAAACCAATTGTTTCAAATAAAACAAAAATAAACTCCCACAATATAAAAAAAATTCACAATAAATTATAACCTTCATACTGTGTTGTAGGCCATAATTGTCATAAAAATAGTTTGTTACATCTGTTGGATTCCATCAAACCCACAACTCTTCCAACAGTAAGTTATCATGACGCGGCCTTCCTCAACCCCGTCAGTGGTATCAAACATTGTTTGACCTTGTCTTAATTTTTCTGCAACAATATAATGAAATATTCACAAGCCGCTCTGGGTGAAGATCTTATTTTATGGCAGTTTCCTCTTAAAAAGTTATCTGATCACAAAAAGTCTGGAAGAAGTTCTTATGATTTCGAAGAATAATTGAGATTGGTTTGTTCTTGAAATATTCTTTGAAGGAATCTAATCTAATAATATTAACCGAGGAAAAAATGTGCTTACAAGATTTCTCTCTGCTAGCAATCATTTTGGTGTATACGTCCTGTATTATAATCATTGCAGGTATAGCATACTATCAAATTAAGGGCATTTTCTACTATATACCCATCTTCTAAGCAAAGATTTACATTTAAATTTTCTGCCTGGAACAAAATTGCAGCATTTTGATTGCAGCTTTAGGTAAACAAAATGCTAGAAAACATGTCTTAATGGAGTCTTGTTTGCTAATCACTGACAGTATCTATCTTTTGAGATTGATTTTCATGGGCGATTTTCAGAAATAAATAACAACTGTATATACCTAAAGGGTATATATATAGACTGTACCAGAAAATTGAAGTTTATGTAAAATAGAAGAATAAAAGCTTTTAATCTTCGAGATAGTGAAGAAATTACTGGACATGTTTTATGACAATCTTTTCTTGTTTGCAGTTAGAAGACCACACCAATGCAGAGTTTGGTTTTATGTTGTTAGTGGTGCCAGAAACACAAGAACTGTATTGTCAGGTAAGATGTGCTTTCAGAAACTGGATGAATATTTAGCTTGCATTCTTTAACTAATGTAGGGTGACTGCCTGTTTTGGGTTTTTGGTGGTAAACTTCAGTGGGATAGTACATGATCTCAGTGATTGACAAATAAGCCTGATCTCAGTGAGAAACATTTCCCTCTGTAATTATGAATATGATAATATGATAATACTGGAAGCAAAAAATTTGAAGGATTTCCCACATAAAATTTGAAGGATTTCCCACATAAAATTTGAAGGATTTCCCACATGATAATTTCCTTGCTATATATATATGAGATATGTTTTTGTAGTTCAGCAAATGATTATAAAGTATTTGAAAATAGAAATAAATACCTGATTACAATTTTAGTCAAGGTCATCGATTTAAAGGTCAATATGCTAATTTAAACCATTTTACTCCCAGGAGCAAAGGCTGTTGAGAACCTAATAAGAAATTATTGGTAAAGGCATATTTGTGGCATGCTGGTTAACGCTGTCAAACTTGATTTACTGTTTCCATGTCAACATTGTTTAAAATGCAATCATTACCATATCAAAATTGATCAAAACATGTGAAAATTCCTCAAAGAAAGAATGGTTACTGACATTGGAAATTGCTTGTCAATGTTTTAAATTTGTACCAAGGATACTTTGCACATCTAATTTCCATAGTCATTTAGGTCTGCTTTCGATAAACAAATTATACCATGAAACGGACAAAGTGATCAGATTTCCATTTCATTTAACATTGCTTGCTGAACATGCAGTTATCTTAAAAATTCTGTAAATGTTATTTACGCTGAAAACTACTTTGTATCGAAAGGTTTCTGTTGGATTCAAAGGCTTAATTGATGTAAATACTTTTACTGATAATAACTGTGAAATATACTTGTAAATAAAAAACTCATTGAATTAAAGTTGTATAATTGTGTGATAATATGTAGGCATTCTACCATAATCAAGACATAAATGTATTAAAACAATATCGAAAATATTAATTAGTATGTCTGTTTCAGAAATATTAAAAAGAAGAATTAATCCCTGTAAAAGAATGTTTATGAATTATAAACATCACATTTTTAGCCCACCATCATCAGATGGTGGGCTATTCAAATAGCTTTTTGTCCGTGGTCCGTGGTCCGTCCTTCCGTCCGTCCGTTAACAATTCTTGTTATCGCTATTTCTCAGAAAATACTGAAGGGATCTGTCTCAAAAGTCATATGTAGGTTCCCGTAGGGCCCTAGTTGTGCATATTGCAATCGGTCAACAAGATGGCCGCCAGGCCGCCATCTTGGATTTTGATAGTTAAGGTTTGTTATCACTATTTCTCAGAAAGTGCTGAAGGAATCTTTCCCTAATTTAATATGTAGGTTCCCCTAGGGACCTAGTTGTGCATATTGCATTTTTGGACCAATCGGTGAACAAGATGGCCGCCAGGCCGCCATCTTGGATTTTGATAGTTAAAATTTGTTATCGCTATTTCTCACAAAGAACTGAAGGGATCTGTGTCAAATTTCATATGTAGGTTCCCTTAGGGACCTAGTTGTGCATATTGCGTTTTGGGACCGATCAGTCAACAAGATGGCCGCCAGGCAGCTATATTGGATTTTGATATTCAAAGTTTGTTATCGCTATTTCTCAGAAAGTACAGAAGGGATCTGTCTCAATTTTTATATGAAGGTTCCTCTAGGGCCCTAGTTGTGCATATTGCATTTTGGGACTGATCGGTGAATAAGAGGGCCCTAGTTGTGCATATTGCATTTTGGGACTGATCGGTGAATAAGATGGCCGCCAGGCAGCCATCTTGGATTTTGGTAGTTAAGGTTTGTTATCACTATTTCTCAGAAAGTGCTGAAGGAATCTTTCCCTAATTTAATATGTAGGTTCCCCTAGGGACCTAGTTGTGCATATTGCATTTTTGGACCAATCGGTGAACAAGATGGCCGCCAGACCATCTTGGATTTTGATAGTTAAAGTTTGTTATCGCTATTTCTCAGAAAGTATTGAATGGATCATTCTCAAATTTCACATGTAGGTTCCCCTAGGGCCGTAGTTGTGTATATTGCGATTTGGGGCTGTTTGATCGACAAGATGGCCGCCAAGGAGCCATCTTGGATTTTGATAGTTGAAGTTTGTTACTGCTATTTCTCAAAAAGTACTGAAGCAATCTGTCTCATTTTTTTTGTGTAGTACGTTTGAAAAAGTTTAAAAAGTAGAGAAAAGATCCATCTTTCCATTGTCAGACATAGATCATTCTTTGGTGGGCGCCAAGATCCCTCTGGGATCTCTTGTTTAGTTACTATGTTCGAAAGTCAAAGATTTTCTTTTTTTTTAAGTTATTGGGGCATAGAAGTAAGACAACAAAGATATGTAGGCTTTCAGAAGGGCTGCGGAAAGGGATACAATTAACAATCTGATCTGATTCTGTCTGCGATTCAGATCTAACAATTCACAGATCAAACCACCAATCCCCAGCCAGACTTGATGTGCAAATTTGAATCAGATGTTCTAGTTAGCTCTACTTCATGTATTTTCCAGGTTAACTTGTGCAACAGATAAATGGAAACATCAATAAAATTCAACCTTCCAGTGTATTTTATCATATTCCCTGTCAACATTATGTAGGATAAATAGTTTTTGGAAAAATCACAATCCACGATTATTTAAGTGAAGGTCTCATTGCAGCCTTAATCTTAGATGATTTTACGGGCTGTAGGAAAAGTTCACCACCCACAAATCTAAATGTTACAGTTGTACTTAACTATATATATTTGTATATACTTGTCCCAATTAAACTGGATATTAGTTATTCAATCAGATCTAGATCTCTAAAGCATTGATAAATTAGTTTTAATTACATAGGAACAGTAGAAAACCATAAGGAGAAATTCCTTTTTCATTTTCAATAACTTCAGTGTTTGTTATGCAATATTCAAATTTCCATTCCTCCATGTTTTACCCAGTGACCTGGTATTCATGGTAATCGTGCTGGAGTTATTCTATGTCCAAATTGCTACTTGTGTATTCCAAGGGAGAACTGACTGACATTCTAGAGTGATGGCTACAGTATTGTCCACTGTGATAGATCTGTCTAGACAGTTGTAAGCCTGTTGTCACATGCTGGGAATTCAATCTGTTCATCCACATATAACGGGGAAAAAAAACCACTTTATATCAGTGTACCAGAACTACAGAAAACACTTAAGCTATTTTTTAACGTCAAGAAGACAGCATATGATTTTTGGTTTCCAGCCGGGAGATAATGCTTAATATTTTTACTTTGTAATAATTGTATACTAGAATAGGTTGAGGTTGTTATTATTGTTAGGAACCTTTCTTTATAGTAATGCTTTCATAAACATTATCTGTAGTACCACCTTTATTTAATGTACACATTTCTATAAACCTGTTGGTATCATGAGGAAAAATGTATAAAGGAAATCTTATCATGTAAATTGTTTTTCATTTTAGGTCATTGGAGACAAGGTGCTTGATCCAGAAATTCGGTTTCCTGTAAGTAAATCTGAAGGTTTGATCTAATGTATAATGATATAATGAGTAAGGTCAAGCTGGTCACAGACAGATTTATACCATATTGGTGTGACTATAATGTCCAAGTGGCAGCAGACATTTCACCTGACATTCTGATATACCCACATAAAGCTGAGAACAAGTTTTAGAACCACATGCAGACAGTCATAGACATTACACCATATCACATGTAAACTATGTCCAAGTATCATGAACTTTTATATCACATGTAAACTATGTCCAATATCATCAACTTTTATATCACATGTAAACTATGTCCAAGTATCATCAACTTTTATATCACATGTAAACTATGTCCAAGTATCATCAACTTTTATATCACATGTAAACTATGTCCAATATCATCAACTTTTATATCACATGTAAACTATGTCCAAGTATCATCAACTTTTATATCACATGTAAACTATGTCCAAGTATCATCAACTTTTATATCACATGTAAACTATGTCCAAGTATCATCAACTTTTATATCACATGTAAACTATGTCCAAGTATCATCAACTTTTATATCACATGTAAACTATGTCCAAGTATCATCAACTTTTATATCACATGTAAACTATGTCCAAGTATCATCAACTTTTATATCACATGTAAACTATGTCCAAGTATCATCAACTTTTATATCACATGTAAACTATGTCCAAGTATCATCAACTTTTCATTTTCTTTTAAACAAAAATCCTTCATAGTTGTAGGCCAATATACCTATAAACATTGTGTTGGGATTGTAGTTGTGTCAGTAGCATTGGGTAACTCAGTTTGTTTCAAACCCTGGAGTACAAACCATATTAATCAATTCCTTAATTGGCTATATGTCTAATATTAAATCATTTATTATGTATGCTAATGGATTAAAAACTTTCATTTGTACTTTCATTTTGATTGTACAAATGAATGGCCTTTAATTGCCATTTATTCAAGGTCAAAGTGAGGATTTCTCATTGGAATTTTTACTATTTTTAAAAAGACTAAGAGACAGATATCATGTCTGCAGCATGCATGTACTTGTTGTAAGCTGACCATGTTGTAAGTTGACCATGTTAATGTATAATTATGATCACTGCATGGACAATAATTATTGGTAGCAATATAAATGTTGTCCTGTTTGGTCCACTGTACCTATGATAATCTTGGAAAGACTCTACTGTCTATAGCTAGGACAAAAGAACCAGGAAGATAGACACAGCCAGCTTTTAGTTCGAGCAGACTGGTTGATAATGTAAATAAGATGTGACAAAGTATACCATTTACCAGGCCGTCAGACTAACCTTGTTAGGTTAGGTCAGAATTGTATGTGAGGTAAAGTAGACATTATGACCAGTAATGTCTTGGGACCGTATTGACGGTGTCCGACTTCCTCCTTAGCGTTCTGACTTCACCTCTCGGGTCCTGTTGGAGAGCTCCAAATTAATGGCCTTCTAAAAGCAAGCCAGTACCACAAAATCAATAGGCCTACAAGGAGATAGGTGTGAATTATTGTCATGCTGCCGATCTGAAGAGTTACAACTCGAGCAAAAGATGTTACTATCAGCTGCAAAGATTATCACATCATCAGATGCGACAAATGCAGGGAATGCATTTACTTGTCCGGAGAATATCTTTGGCTGTGCTAAAAAAAGACACACAAGTAATTGATTGATTTCATCGAAGTAGCCTTGTGATAATAGACGAAGTGTTACTTGTGCCTGACTGTACGGTATTGCTGGAGATTGTAACTCCTAATTCCTCCACATCACGAACCTTCGAGGATCTCTAATTGTTTCTAACATTGGATTACTGTTGTAAATCAGGACACAATAAAATACATGATGTAAATGTACTTGGAAATGAATTAACTGCATTTTTCAGAATTGACCTTAGATTGAAATAAAATGTTAATTATTAAAGCTGCAGAATCAGATGAAAATACAAAACCCTGTTATATCGCCACCCGCTTTACCGCCAAACCCGCTTATTGCCACAAATTTATTCAGAACGGATTTCCCTCCATACAAATACACCGGTTATACCGCCAAACCGCCTACCGCCATCTGCCATAACATTCTTGTAACAAATGATTAAAATAACACTATAATGACCTCGTTAATATCGCCGAATTCTATTAATAGGGACCCATATTTTCGTAAGGTGCCCATGCCAACTGCCTACTGACAGGTAATCAGCTACACACACTATCACCGTGTGTACGACTGTGTGCACACAGTGAAATCAATGAACCATGGGTAGACCTTTGTTATTTTTTTACTGCTAGGTATCGCAAGTTGTGGTTAATAAAACTCACTTCTGTACATGTGTTTAACTAACTATTAATTGTTTATTGACAGAAAGGAACCCACAAGGCTGTTTCTCCATACTGCCCTCCGTTTATATTGGATCATAAATTGCAACTTGTAATTTTAAGTGCGATATAAATATTATGTACATTCAAAAGAATCCTCGGTTTCACATCGTCATCTGAGTGCTGTTTTTTTACTGGAGTACCTGTTTTGATATTTGCAGAAATGTGCGTGGAAGTGAGGTCATGACCGCACTGCGCTTGTTCAGAACTTCTATACTTCATTTCTGGGCGGGATTTCCCGGGATAAAAATATCATGTAACCGAGAAAATCCCTGCTAGCAGGAAATTACGGCACAGTACTTGGTAACACAAAAGCTGACATATTTATTGAATGACAGCACAACACCGAAAAACCGACTTGAGTGGGTCACAGCATGATTAGATTATCATGGGTTTCAAATCTGATGCACCACCAAACTCGATATATCGCCAAATTCTAGGGAAACAGAATTCGAAGGTGGTGATATAACTGGGTTTTACTGTATTATAATCTGATTATTTAATTATTTTATTGCAAGAACATAACCCAAATAAAATATATATCATTAACGTTTGATCCCATCCAACTGAATGGGTATTTTATCAGTAAATGTATTATAATTATAATTTAGGATATTGATAATATGGGTTTTCCCACCTTTTTCCCCTTTTCTTATATAGATGAAAAATATATTGTGTATAAATTTTTGTGATACATCATATCTAAATTGCTTTAATGATATTCAATACAGTTACTAATTTCTGACAAAATGGTAAGTTTGTGCAAAGTGCTGGTTGTGTTTGTCCTTTAAGGGTTCATTTCCTTAATTCTAACATTACACATACTTTGAATTGTGTTAGAGTAACATTTAGATGTGCCACTCCTTAAAATAAGCATGCACTGCTGGTTTTCTTCCTCAACCAATAATGATTTCGCTGTTATTTTAGATACATTCATCAAAGTGAATTTCCCCCTTTTTGTTTCCTTTTTGCACTTGCTGAAAAAAAATCTACCAATTTTTCAGGGTTTTAAGCAATTTCATCATTTTTTTTCCCTTTTAAACTTTTTTATGGAAGTGTTGTGATTAGATTTAATGATAGTGTGATTTGTTTATTGAGGGAATGTGGCCAGTACTGCTGTGGTTTGTTGTGATCACTTTCTGTCTGTTTTTACATTGTTTGGTTCTCTAACGATAAATTTCACATCTTCTACAATATTTTTAACAGTACCATATACCTATTACAGATGTGGGGAGTGGCTTCTAATTCTTAAATTCTAGATTGGTGAATTAATGTTGAATTTTAATTCTGTAAAAAATATTGATAACTGACAGTCTGATAAAATTTATAGATGACATCAATTCAGGGATGTGATTCATCCTCTTCTCCTCTTATTCAGAACAATATATTTGTATATGAGAAACAAATTATGGCCGATGTGATCTGAAACATCATTAAATGACCTTTTTAGACACTAGGGGAGGGTTTCCTCTTATTAGTCGAGAGAATTACTTCCCTTTACTGATAGGATCAATCACATCCCTCCATCATCAAATAAACAATTTTCTCCTTATTTGGTAAAGTATTTTTTTTTTTTTTTTTTAATTCCGTTGAAAACCAGAGAAACAGTTTGTGTTACATTTATATTACAACACATGTTTACAAAGTTTAGGGGAAGTGCTGGTGTTTTGGTCTATATAAATATACTTTCTCTATCCTTTGATGAAATAATTACCATCATTTGATTGCTTTAATAGACTAATGCAGTAAATAAATCAATAAGTCAGTTTCCTGATCTGACAGAAATTCAAATCAATATGGCTGGCGATGCTTCACTAAATGTGTAGATGTCAATGAAATTTTTAGCCTGATTTCAAGTGTAACGATGATTTATATTTATGTATTTCAGGGTGAAACAAGTACTTTCTCCACTGTTTTGGAAACCAAAGATCCACTTCGCCTAGAGAATATAAGTGAAGTAAGTCTATAGATAGCAATAATAAAGTGATTGATCATTACTGATGCTATGATCACACAGTCATAGAAATGTACTTGTCCCACATGATGGTTAATAAATTCTTGTTCTTCAGTCTGCTCATATCATACCAACCAATTCTATTTTAAGGATTGTATCATTTGTGTAAATAGGATAATAAATTTAGTTATTCACAGTAATACGCTGAAAAATCAATGCCGTCAGATAAAACTTGGGTCCAATGAATGTGAATATTATTAGTTATCACTTTATGATAAAAGTTCCTGATATCTGTCTTAACTGCTCATGCAAGAACACATAAACTCTGTAATTGTCTTTTTTGAAGAGATTCTAGTACCAGTGTCGTGTAGGTCGTCTGTAGCTTTGCACGACTTCTATTGAATTAAAATTCAGGCAATTGAAAGTAAATTTAGTGAAATTGGTTGTGGTTAGTTGTGGTTATAGTGTTTATTGTTTGTTTTCTCATAATTAGTAGAAGTCTTTATGTTTGTGTATACCCTTAAGTAGAATTATTTACAAGATAATGGCATCTTTCATCAAGTCTTTACTGGATTATTGTTTAAGTTGTGTTCCATGCTACCGTTTCCCTCGGGGACATCGTTTCGGCTGAAATTGAGATGTGGATACTTGAGGGTATTGGAGAGATGCACAAGCTTACTATAGTAGACGAGACTTAATGGTCTCGTGGTGTTACTAAACAGAATCGTTTCTATTTTGGTGACGTTATCATCGTTAGATTCTGCTGGTTATTGTCATCTTTATCTGTTAATGGAGATGTGAGCCGTAGCCTCGTATAAAAGAGCACTATTTAAAGCTTTTACAGATCCTATAAGGGGACTCAGATATGTCTAGCCTGTCATAGCTGGAAACAATTTGTATAAATTTAGTCTGCCATTATCACATATATTTCTATTTTGTGTCTGTGAGCTGGGTTCATTGACGTTTCATATAAGACCATCGTTCGGTAGCAAAGTCAGATGTGGAGTCATCATCACACTTAAGTTCTTTCTACCTGACATAAACTATTCAGTTGCAGTTGAGTTTTTGGCTGCTACTTATTTAATTATTTAGTTGAATGGTGAATCTTAAAAAAGAGTCAAATCTGTAAAGACTACCAAGATCTACAAAAAGTGGTCTTTATATATACAGGTAAAACTGTCTTCAAATTGACCATTCTTGTTCTCATGTGCAACTTATAATCAAGAAATTACGGTAGTGGCCAGGTCCTCTGAGCTCTACCGATTGGTCTACTTGGTCACTGTTGATTTATCCAGTCCACTCACACTACATGTACATTTCTCCCTTCTTTCACCTAGTCTTTTCCCATGTAAACACAACAACTTATAAATTTGCATATTCCTTGCTCAGCATGTTCACAATACTTGAAGCAGGGGTTGGCAAGCTTGCCAATTTTGTAACAAGAGAGGTGAAAAGTGGCGGCCAGATCAAGTTTGCCGAACAGAAGCCAGATGCTCTACTAATGGCTACCTGGTCACCGAAGATCAACCCAATGTAATTCTGCTACACAACAATAAGATGATAAGTCTAGAATCAAATAGTGACATGTTTCAGTAACTCTATGCCTGTGATATTTTAAACACCAACGTAGCTTTCAGTAAAGAATATCTCTACATCTAAGCTTATATTTTCAAATAGTTCTATTATTTTTGTTTTGCCTGTACGAAGTTATCAAGAAAATTTGAATGGTTGCCTTGCATGCAATTGCAATTGGTCAGGCTATTGTAGATTCAAAGTTGAGATTGCTTTTCTCATGATTTGTAGTTTGTTTTAGAGCTTTCTTTTTCATGCCAAGTTTTGCTACAGTACAGGGGTAAAAGGAAAGGTAACATAGATATTCATATTGGTATGAAGAGAAAAGGGAAAGAAACATACAAAAGCTAATTATGTTTTGCATAGAACAAATAATGAATACATCTACATGACAACAGGCAGCATGCTGCCATTTGCGTCTCTAGCATGATCATTAGTTACTGTGTGTCATGGGTTAAACAATGCATCATGATGACGTTCGTCACATTTTTTCTGACCCTAAACTTTGGTTAAGTTAATCAGTCTTTATGTCAATAGAATCTCTCTTATCCCCACTAAGATTGTGTAATGCTACAGTCTAGTAAATCAATACAAACATTTCAGCTAAATACATTTACACACAATCAGGCTTGTGGCTCTAAATGTCAGAGACCCTCCACCTGGAAATCATCTTAATTAGGATGGTGTTGTGTTACTGTACTGTGTTCCTAGATATTTCTACAACATCCTTAAATTCATACAGTTTACCAAATTGTCTGTGCTTTTGTTGAAGAACAGGGGAACATACACATGATTTCTGTCCATTGCCCTGACCAGGAATCAAATCTTTGTCTCTGGTGTGAAAACTATGGCTATACCGACTGAGCCAAAGAAAGAGACTATCTAACACTATGTACAAACCACACTGACCCACTCCTTATACACTTAAATTAATGGTGGTTGTACACTAAAGCCTGTCATAATGTGACCACCTCCTTTATAAACCACCTCAGCACCTTCTAAAAGATTCACTGAAAATGACTATAAGTGGTTTTTATTAGCCCACCATCAACAGATGGTGGGCTATTCAAATTGCTTTTTGTCTGTGATCCGTCGTCCGTCCGTCCGTCCGTCCTTCCGTCCTTCTGTCCTTCCGTCCTTCTGTCCTTCCATTCGTTAACAATTCTTGTTACCGCTATTTCTCAGAAAGTACTGAATTGATGTTTCTCAAATTTCATATGTAGGTTTCCCTAGGGCCCTAGTTGTGCATATTGTATTTTGGGACCAATCGGTTAACAAGATGGCTGCCAGACCGCCATCTTGGATTTTGATAGTTTAAAGTTTGTTACCGCTATTTCTCAGAAAGTACCAAAAGAATTCTTCTCAAATTTCATGTACAGGTTTGCCTAGGGCCCTAGTTGTGCATATTGCATTTTGGGACTGATTGATAAACAAGATGGCCGACAGGCCGCCATCTTGGATTTTGACAATTGAAGTTTGTTACCGCTATTTCTCAGAAAGCACTGAAGGGATCTGTCTCAAATTGCATGTGCAGGTTCCCCTAGGGGCCTAGTTGAGCATATTGCATTTTGGGACGGATTGATGGACAAGATGGCCGACAGGCGGCCATCTTGGATTTTGATAGTTAAAGCTTGTTACCACTATTTCTCAGAAAGTACTCACGGGATCTGTATCAAATTGCATGTGCATGTTCCCCTAGGAGTCTAATTGTGCATATTGCATTTTCGGACCAATCGGTGTATAAGATGGCCGACAGGACGCCATCTTGGATTTTGATAGTTGAAGCTTGTTACCACTATTTCTTAGAAAGTACTGAAGGGATCTGTCTCAAATTTCATGTGCAGGTTCTCCTAGGTCAATGGTTATGCATATTGCATTTTGGTACTGATCGGTGAACAAGATGGCCGACAGGACGCCATCTTGGATTTTGACAATTGAATGTTTTTTTCCGCTATGTCTAAGAATGTACTGAAGGGATCTGTCTCAAATTGTATGTGCAGGTTCTTCTAGGGGTCTAGTTGTGCATATTGCATTTTAGGACCGATCGGTGAATAAGATGGCCGACAGGTAGCCATCTTGGATTTTGATAATTGAAGTTTGTTACTGTTATATATCTCAGAAAGTAGTCAAAGGATCTTTCTCAAATTATGTAGTAAAAGCTTGAAAAGCAGAGAAAAGTTTCCTCTTTCCTTTGTCAGACAAAGATCTTTCTTAGGTGGGCGCCAAGATCCCTCTGGGATCTCTTGTTATTATTGAGATCCTTTATGTATTAAATAATTTAGGGTGTACGTCATTTAGGAATGCAGTAAGTTTTCACGGTTGTTATAAAATCAGAAATATCAACAGCAACACAACAGCACTGTTTGTGTGGTATTTATGTTTATATTTAAGCAATTTCTATTCAAAAATCTGAAGTACATTGCATAGTATTGATATTGGCACATACCTTAAAGGTTATAGAGGTCAAATGTGTTTTAGACCGTTAGAAAGAAAAAGAAATCAGCTGATGATAGGTCATGCCTCTAGTTATATGATATCTGGTCAGTTAGCTAGGTATCATACAGAGTTGTACAACATACTGCTTAATTGATTCATGAGGATTAAAGTACTTGTTTCATTTATAACCGAGCCAAAAGAACTTGATATTTATCTGTTTTATTCATTTAACGTCATATTAACAGCCACCCAAAGTTATTTAAGGATGTGCCAGGTTTATTGGTGGAGAAAAGCAGGAGTACTCGAAGAAAAAACACCAATCAGAGGCCAGTACCCGGCAGCTGCCTCACTTGGTATTCAAACTCGTGACCCGGATTTGGAGGGTTGTAGTAATATTTTGAGACATTTTAACCAATAGGCCACTTTGCTCTCTGATATTAATCCATATAATATAATCATGCACAGTTTCTGATCTTCCAGACAATCCAATGGTCATCCATCACCAAATCATCATGAAACTTAAGCTAACCAAATGTCAGCAGGCCATTAATAGACAAATTAATATTACAGGAAAAAAAGAAGGAGATGGAAGATTTACTAGGTCGGAGTCTTCAGTCCCTGGTGTGTGTTCCTGTGTCCAGTCGTAACTATGATGGTCTTGTCGCAATTGCATGTGTCGCCAACAAGTTTGGTGCAGACAGGTTAGTCTGAAGATCATAATCTGTGGTATAGATGTAAAAATCAGATATTCATGGTACCACAACTAAAATTAAAACAAGAAGAAGATAATAAGCTTAAATTAATATAAAAATACATACTCTAGATTTGAAGATAAGATTGTAAGAGTTCTAAAGCTCTTAATCAGAGAACTTCGTGTCAAAAATAAGCATACTTTTCCAATATTTGTTTTTTAACTTAATCATTATCATAAATCCAACTTCAACATAATTATATGTATTAGTGTCAAAGATAGTATAAGAGTTTCTTTGAATGAAAACTTTCAGTAGGATCATTAAAGCATTCCAATATTTTACATATTTTGTTTACAGTTTTACCAGTGATGATGTTGAGACAGTACAAACCTGTTTTAAATACACTGCAGCCATCTTAACTAATACTTTAGCATTCCAAAATGAACGAAAACTTAAAAAACAAACACAGGTACGTTTCCTTTCATTTTAAAACAGATAAATGGGAGTGATCAGAAACAGATATTTTTTTTTAAAGAACTATAATTGTTTTTGTCATGAAACCATAATTTTTTAAAAGATGTTATCAATGAAAAAATTAAAAAAAAAAAAAAAAAAATTAAACTGCTGTAATTAAGCTTATGTAGTTATTTGAAATGTCATTATGAGGTACTGTATTAAATACTATATTTATTTTATATGTTTTAAACAGGCCATGTTAGAAGTAGCCAAGAATCTGTTTACCCACCTAGGTGAGTTATCTTCTGTCCATTACAAGGGTCTGGATGACTTCCCTTTAATACCTAGTCATGGGGTTGGGGTTAGTGTCCGTAGTTATTCTTACGCTGACCGTATGAAACAAGAATGTGATCATCTTACTACTCAATTCAGGCCAGCCAGTGCCTCGCTACAACATAACAACTCCGCGAGAATTGCTACGCGAAACCTCGACAAGGAGATCCAACAACAGGGAATACTGGCTGGAAAATTGACTGGTTATTATGATATGGAAAGTGAAGGTCATTTGTCTCAGGAGAAGGTTAAAGTTTATCAAGTTCACCCAAAACTTAAATCACCAGAGCATAAACAAGAAAGAAAGAACGGCGACAAAAGTAGCCCCCAAAAGGAGAATGTGTCTCCATACAAACTACCGGAAAGTAGACGACACGATTTGATCAGTTCAGAAAGTGAAGATCATTTACCATCATTGAATTCACCATGTCAATTATCTGATATGACAAGCATGTTTGTTTTGATGAACACTTCTGGTAGGCAATACATAGCAGAAGAAAAAGAAGTGCCGGACAAATATCCACATTCTGACAATATTGTGTGTAACACACAACTTCAGTATTGTGTACCAGAATGCTGGACTAGCCCGTCCCCAGCTGTCCAGTTAACTAGTCGTATAAAGTCAAAGGATCAGCAATCTGCTGACTGTCAAGGCTCTGGACACCCATACAGGGAAGGTGTGGGAACTGAAGAGGAAGATTGTGGTAGTGCATCCTCTAGTGTTTACACTATCGCTGAATCACTGGGAGATGTTAATGATTGTGAGGATGACTCAAAGAATTTGTCTGCAGACAGCACAGACCATACAAAATCCACAGGAGGGCTTCTTTATCAGACTGTGGTTGAAGCTTTCAAAGATGCTGGAAATGATTCATTCCGTTCCACACACTCTGCAGACATATCTAAGGAAAGTACCTGTGGCATTTTGGATACAACTTTAAACGCACAGACAGAGCATGAATCTCGTCAATGTTTAGAGTCTAACTTCAGCAGTAACTCGGGTCCAAAGACAAACGCTCAAGGTTCTGCAGATATTGTTTCTGCATCCCCAACATCATGCTCACCTGACTCAATCTCCCCAACAAGTCTTTATGTCCCCAGTGAAAACTCCTCAGAGATGTTTACCTGTGTGGAATTTGATGCCTCTGATTTGAACAAGGATGTAAGTGAGTTCAGTTCGGGATCGGATGTAGAAGAGATTCCCTTGGATTGTCCCCAGCAGTCTTTCCATGACGCCTGGACCGGCAGCAGTGTTGAGATTCGTGCATGCCGCTCCATGCCTCTCAGTTCACAGATGCACAATATAGAAGGGTATGGAATGGATTTAAACCAGATTATTGATGCATGGGGCTCTAATCCAAGGGTCTCATCAAGTGACCCTGCCATTCGCCACTTTGAGCTGATAGAAGAAAACACGGAAAGCAAACCATTCTTGAATTATGCCTTTTGCAGAGGCTGTTCTGAAGACTCAAGGCCACAACATGTCCCTACCTCAAACCTTGGTCTGGTCAGAAGTCTTGACCACATTGGGATTAGTCCATCTGAGTCCAAACTTTGTGACCATATGATCTTGGTGGAAGACACAGAGTCCAGGGTGAGCCATACATACCTATTTTCCTCTGACTCGCTGATGTCCACTTCTTCTGAAGATATGCCTGAGGAGTCCGGCGACTTCTCAACAAGGTCACCTTGCCGGCCCTCAAGATTGTCTAAAATTGATAACGATAATATGAATATACTTAGATTACAGGCCCCCAGTACTGAAGCTTTACCCATTACAAGAAGTAGGTCTGCATGTGCAGTTAACATATTTGGGTTATTGAGGTTATATCTCACCTTCAATGTTCTACCTGATACATTGTAGACAAGCTCTTTCACTTTCAATATTAAAACATTATGAAATGTTTCATAGAAAGAGCATGTGATTCCAAAGTAACAAGTAAAAAGCTTCTGTACCACTCATCAAAATGCACTTGAAAGTTGGAATTGCTTGCCTTGTGTATAAAGGGTAGTGACAAATTTAGAGATTCTTTACAAAGTTAAGTTTTTGTATTGATTTAAATGTTTGTTATTATATTTTGTTGGTGTTGAATTTGCATTGTTAACAGTTTGATTAGAGTTTTATAATGTTTACTATTTGTTTGTTTCTAATTTTGTTGAAATTGTTTGCCCTAGGTGCAAACTAGGTTTAAAATGAGAATTCAAATTATTTATTCTTTGACCAACTTTGCCATGGATAATAATCACAATGCTTATAATACCTATTTGGAGGAATTATCTCTACATAAAATAACGAACAGGCATAAAATGAGAAATTTTCCTTTAATTTTTTTACAGTGAATGCAGCCAACTATTGAAAAATATGTGTCATTTTAACTTCAATTTTTCCAATCTTATATCAAGAATATTATTGATTAAATACCATTTACAATGATGTCAGAAATGATGAATATTTGGACACATTACATTGATCATGTTCTGCTCTTCCTTGCAGATGACTTAACGAAACTTCTACGAGAAATTATGCAAGAAGCTAGGAATTTAACACAAGCAGAGAGGTAAGACTTTAGAGCATGTGTCGTAATAAGACTCTCAGAAAGACATTTCCCATCTTAACTAGGATAAACCCAAACACCAATGAAAGTTTGTAGTACACAACACTAGCGCCTTCAGGTTACCACAGCCAACATGTTATTGATTTCACAGGAATCGTCAGGGTGTTTAATTTTAATCTCAAGTATTGCTTTGATGGATTGTGTAGCTTCAGAAAGGGTTTTATTTTCTGCGGTCTCAAAATAAAACAAGACTTGTTTGATTAAGAGGTTTTTCTTGTCCATATATTTAATTCGATCCTGCTTGATCATTATCAGATGACATCAATGCGTACCTATTGAAATATACTGTTGTATTACTTTGATGTGTGTAAGGTATTATTCTTATGGTTTTCTAAGAGACCCAAGAAGTTGAAGATTTTTTTATATTTTTTTTTCAAATAGACCAATAGATGTTTGGTATTCTGTGATGATATGAAGTGTATTGTATTTTATAGATGTTTGGTATTCTGTGATGATACGAAGTGTATTGTATTTTATAGATGTTTGGTATTCTGTGATGATATGAAGTGTATTGTATTTTATAGATGTTTGGTATTCTGTGATGATATGAAGTGTATTGTATTTTATAGATGTTTGGTATTCTGTGATGATATGAAGTGTATTGTATTTTATAGATGTTTGGTATTCTGTGATGATATGAAGTGTATTGTATTTTATAGATGTTTGGTATTCTGTGATGATATGAAGTGTATTGTATTTTATAGATGTTTGGATTCGTTTGGTATTCTGTGATGATATGAATTTATGTATTTTATAGATGTTTGGTATTCTGTGATGATATAAGTGTATTGTATTTTATAGATGTTTGTATTCTGTGATGATATAAAAGTTTGGTATTGTAAGTGTATGTTATAGATGTTTGGTATTCTGTGATGATATGAAGTGTATGTATTTAATTTGGTATTTGTTTGGTATTCTGTGTGATAAATGATGATATGAAGTGTATTGTATTTTATAGATGTTTGGTATTCTGTATGATATGAAGTGATGTGTATTTTATAGATGTTTGGTATTCTGTGATGATATATAAAGTGTTTTGTATTTTATAGATGTTTGTATTCTGTAATGATATGAAGTGTATTGACTTTATAGATGTTTGGTATTCTGTGATGATATGAAGTGTATTGTACTTTA
This sequence comes from Argopecten irradians, assembly GCF_041381155.1. NCBI lineage: Eukaryota > Metazoa > Mollusca > Bivalvia > Pectinida > Pectinidae > Argopecten > Argopecten irradians. Next base: position 24,770,641 of record NC_091140.1, read on the forward strand.
TAGATGTTTGGTATTCTGTGATGATATAAAGTGTATTGTATTTTATAGATGTTTGGTATTCTGTGATGATATGAAGTGTATTGTATTTTATAGATGTTTGGTTTCTGTTGATATAAGTGTATTGTATTTTTAGATGTTTGTATCTGTAATGATATGAAGTGTATTGTATTTTATAGATGTTTGTATTCTGTGATGATATAAGTGTATTGTATTTTATAGATGTTTGGTATTCTGTGATGATATGAAGTGTATTGTATTTTATAGATGTTTGGTATTCTGTGATGATATGAAGTGTATTGTATTTTATAGATGTTTGGTATTCTGTGATGATATGAAGTGTATTCTATTTTACAGATGCTCTGTATTCTTGATAGATGAAGAAACGGAAGAGCTAGTAGCCAAAGTGTTTGATGGAATCACTACCAATGATAAGGAGGTACAGCATAGTTAACTTTCCATTGCACATTGTAAATGTTCTCCAAGATCTCAAATCTTATACAATTCTATTGAATAAGAAATAAAATCTTTAGTCAAAGAAAAAACAATTCTATTGAATAAGAAATAAAATCTTTAGTCAAAGAAAGCTCCACTAGCTGCTCAACATCAAGTCAGCTAAAGGTCAAGGACATAGAAGCCTGAAGTTGAAGGACATAGAAGCCAAGCGTTTGGTTTTATGTCTTATATGCTATATGCATAGTGGAAAGAAAGAAAAAAACATAACATGGAAGTGTCATATATAGTTTTTAATGTCATCTGATTCAGTGAAAGCAGAAGTCTTTCAGAGGCTGTACATGTTAAATAGATGGAGCTATGATTTGGTCTGTAATTCCTGAAATAGACATTATCAAGGCTATTATTTTTTCATTGTTGCATAACTGAAAATCACCTCACTTCTATAATCTGTTCATTCTGAACAAGATTTCATTACATTTGCTTGTTCCATGTTCAATCTTTTCTCATTATATGTTGGTGGTCATTGATAAGTGTAGTGTGAAATCTCACCTTTGGATGTATGCATGCCACCTAATTGTTTTCTAGTACATTGTTCCAGTATCATATCAATTGCAATCTGGACACCAAATGCCTGTTTGCTTTATTTGCCTGTGGTAAAATATTTACAGAAAAATTCAATACTTTTGATATTGGTAAAATATTTACAGAAAAATTCAATACTTTTGATATTGGTGTGAATTCAGGTTCAATCAGAGATCCGAATGCCAATAATTCAGGGAATAGCAGGGCATGTAGCTACAACAGGTTAGTATCAGGAATGTCTTTATTATCTCCCTGTTATAAAGTCAATTGAATCTTTTACACATCTATCCAATAAATATGGATTGTCCACATGGAGGTCCATTCCTCAGCCGCTGTTACCTGAGATCTATACTACATAATAACATTAATGTAGAAAGCTTGTATCTGCAGGCGATTACTTCTAATTACTTTTACTTGTGCTGGTATTTGGTCAATTGATTTTTTGATGGGAAAATAGAAACATTATGTTTAAAATATGTTTAGTCCATTTCTGGTAGATTAACATCATGTTTCATTATAAAGTCCATATCTGGTAGATTAACATCATGTTTCATATTATAAAGTCCATACCTGGTAGATTAACATCATGTTTCATATTATAAAGTCCATATCTGGTAATTAACATCAGTTTCATATTATACAGTCCATACTGGTAGATTAACATCATGTTTCATATTATAAAGTCCATACCTGGTAGATTAACATCATGTTTCATATTATAAAGTCCATACCTGGTAGATTAACATCATGTTTCATATTATAAAGTCCATACCTGGTAGATTAACATCATGTTTCATATTATAAAGTCCATATCTGGTAGATTAACATCATGTTTCATATTATAAAGTCCATACTGGTAGATTAACATCATGTTTCATATTAAAAGTCCATATCTGGTAGATTAACATCATGTTTCATATTATAAAGTCCATATCTGGTAGATTAACATCATGTTTCATATTATAAAGTCCATATCTGGTAGATTAACATCATGTTTCATATTATAAAGTCCATATCTGGTAGATTAACATCATGTTCATACATATTATAAAGTCCATACCTGGTAGATTAACATCATGTTTCATATTATAAAGTCCATACTGTAGATTAACATCATGTTTCATATTATAAAGTCCATATCTGGTAGATTAACATCATGTTTCATATTATAAAGTCCATATCTGGTAGATTAACATCATGTTTCATATTATAAAGTCCATACCTGGTAGATTAACATCATGTTTCTAAAGTCCATATCTT